>NC_143580.1:80036760-80356968 GCF_048544385.1 Mastigoproctus giganteus
ATTTATTAAGATATATTTACAGTTTTGCGTTCCTCGTCTCCCTGTCATATCATCCATTTGAGAGATTATTGGAAAGATATATGTTCTGATTTTGAAGTTATTTCCTCGCATGAATGACAAATTCAGCCGCTCAATCATTATATAAATAGCGATTGAATAATTTTGTAGGAAAAGGCTACATTGTTTTATTGACTCTCACAGGATTTCTTGTTTGTTTTGTGCAGACATTTACTGTAAGAATTGTCGGGATGTTTGCATCTGCAATCGGTGTAGACCCACTTATAGATTGCAGTTCATATTTATTGCTGTTAATAAACCTTATCGTATGATGTATTGCTTTTAATCTTGCTTTAAAAGGCAAAATGCGCCATTAAAATCCAGCTCGTTTTTAAGAACTTGGTAATTACTTCTCCAAGATCGGATCGAGACGGTCGACCTAGAATAGGGTCATTAGCTGACAGGATTAGTTTCGCTTCCTATAACCACATCTGATACATATTCATGAGATAAACTATGGACATGTATGCAAATTTATTAATAGGGAACTGCGATCTCTCCAACCGTTCATCTATGTATGTGGATTATTGAAGAAATATTTTGAGAATTGGTCTCTAAAATGACCTTCTATCGTCGGTCTCTTATTCCTCGTAGATACAGTCTCGCTGATTTGCATTTGCGGGGATAGGCTGTGCGCCATGCATTATTCATTTGTTGCTATGTGCGCACATTAAATCTTATTATTTGATGCGCACGTCTCTCTCCTGTCTGCGTGAATTACTCTGCCACTTCCCAATGAGCCTTGTGTGTGTACGTATACAGTTAAAACACGCATTAATGGGTTCTTTAACCACTCTGTTTCCTCTTTTAATTGAATAAGTTCTGCATAATAATGGATGCAGTCCCCTGATATTGCTTCCAACCGAGATGTAATCTTCTTGTTTGTTCGCGTTGATAACAAAATTAAATCGGGAGTTAAGATGCTGTCGTTGTAGATAAAGTCGCAGTTAGCTTGGATACTTCCACGTGATGGTCTTCGCTCCCTGCTCTGCATCATTCTATTTTCGAAACTCTTTATATCAGTGGGGGGATCGAACATATAGCAATATAAAGATCGTCCCATGGCTTCCTGCTTTTCTAGATTCCAAAAATGTGGCATTACTTGTCGAACTGTCAAAAGATTGGTAATTACCGCAATGAAATCGTCATAGATTAATACTTTAATATTAAATTATAAAGATTAGGTTAACAAAACAGTACAGTCCTTTCTGTTGATTACCTCAAGTAAATTAAGTGGTTCAAACCATTGCGACTGATAAATTACAAATTCATAGCTCACTGGGGTTCCTTCGGTAATCTGAAAATTTGGATTAATAAATTTAAAAAGTTCTTAAAATAAATGCATTATGTTCATCTTGTCTGCATTCTTGCATCATTTCTGGCCTGTGAGAATCATCATGGGACCATTTTTGGCTACCCGATGGTATATCTGCGTATTCTCCCACCGTGGATGAATTCTGCTTTCTTACCATCTATTATCTCATACATAAATATTACTGTAAATTTGGAACGGGAGCTCTAATCAATTTAAAAATTTCATTGCTCACTTAGAATATTTTAGGAATCTTTATAACAAATTTTCATGCCGATGGCTTATTTTGCTATAAATGAATTATTACTATTTGCTAACACGCTTGAAATGTAACGCACTGCGCATACATCAACTAAGTTTATTTATTTATATATATATTTTTAATCATATCTCATCCATCATGGGTCAGGCACTCGCTCATCGTGATAGACCTCGTCACCATCCTCCACGTGAGATCCCTTCCTCACTGGTAGCATCTTAAATTGCGGTTTAGAGTAAATTGGCAGATCATAATTCGCATAGAAATCGCCACAGAAAATGCGTAAGCCTTATCTAAATTCATTTTCTGTGTATTTTAAATTGCGTTTTTTTTTTTTTTTTTATTTTACACTACAGTACGCGTAATTGATCCTTTTAATTTATTCAGAGAAAATGTTTCCTTCTGGAGTAATAAACACAAGTTTAAAACTTATCGATAGTTGATATCAGGTATAAATATTTAATACTAATAAATACAAGCAGTCATCTCAAAGATACAAAAGTGCAGGAAACCCGAGACTTTTCCTGCACCAGCCAAAAAATTTATGATTAGTATTTATTAATTAAATTATCAATAATTTATCAATTCATTAATAATTTAAATTATTAATAATAAATTTGAATTTGCAATATCTGTCATCCACGCATGGAGGCAACTTATTCCAATAATAATAAACAACTCTCTAGCTAAAAGAAAACTTCCTACAATCTAGCCTAAACCTCTTCCTCTGGAATTTAAATTTATAGTCCCCAGTTCTGGATTTCTTAAAACAGTGAAAAGTCCGCCTTCATTCGCTTTACTAACCCCTCTCAGAGCCTTATAAACCTCAATCAGATCCCATCTAAGGTGCCTGGTTGCCAAGCTTTGTAGTGCATATAACTGAAGTATTTCCTCGTACGGTCGCCGTTTTGCTGATCACACCATGTGAGTTGCTCACCTTTGGACCCTTTTAAGAAGCTCGATGTCTTCTTTCAAGCGAGGTCTCCATACTTGGACCAGTATTCCAAATTCCGTCTTACAATTGCCTTACACAGTGGTATTAACACCTCTCTATCTCTTTAAGCAACTGTTAGATAAATCATCGATAGCACTTCTTGCCGTCTAACTATTTATCTGCTCGGAGAACTTTGTCCTACCGTATTGTAACTCCTAAATCCCTTTCTGCCTCTACTATTTTAATTCAACCCCAGCAAGTGTATAAATTATTTTGGAGTTGCAGCTTCCCAAGTGTAAGACTTTGCATTTGCTAGATTAAAACACAATTGTCACTTCCCTGACCATCCCTAAAGCCCAACTAAGTAGCTCTGGAGAAGCGTTGCTTGGCACTGACCATCAACTACTCTCCCGATCTTGACATCTACAAATTTCCCCGGATATACCTTCATTAATGTCATTTAAGAAAATCGGAAATAGCGGCCCCAATACTAATTCTTGGAGGACCCTTCTTATTTCCCAATCTGAAGTGTAACCATTAATCACAACCCCTGCAGCCATCCTACGATCCATCTAAGGATTTCCTCTGTGATTCCAACTTGTTGCAGCTTATACAGTAACCTCTCCCTGGCTTGTAGCCGTGAAGGGTATTTATTGTGTACGGCGTGTGTCTTTTGTATGCAATAAAGAGTTCTTCTCGTGCTGGACTGAATCGTATACCTGGCTGAGATTCAAGTAAACAATGTGGAAATTATTTCCTACATCCAGTTTTGGTTAAACATGATTTTCCGTTTAAAAAACTAAGCTGTTTCCGTCAGAATTCTATTTCTATCTGTGTACTGCACTCTTGGTCATTGCTTGCACCGTTTTCCTTACTTGGTAGTTACCCACTTCGCTCTTAGTCTCGCCTTAATGTATTAGCGATACATTGGCACTTTTCCAATCCAAGAGAATCTCTCCGAGTCCTGAATAAGAAAATGGTAAAAAATGTTCAAATCATTTCAGTTGTAGAAAAATAAAATCATTATATTTGATGTGCAACACATCAAATGTAATGATTTTATTTTTCTACAACTGAAATGATGAAAAATTTGGTTCAGTTAAGAGAGATGAAATGCAAAATAAACTTCAATTTCTGTTTTAAATTGCGTTTCAGAAATAATAATAAAAATTTTTCCACTGTCAATTAAACGTCCAGTTCAGTTAAAATATACTGCTCTGCTTTTAGTTTATTCTACAAGCAGAGCGGAAGCCAAAGTAAAATATATTTGGTCTAAATGAGCATTGTAAGAACAATACATCATTAAGCGTCTTTGAAAAAGAAGGCGGCTACAACCCTTTAGAAACTGAGTGTACTACGAAAATTAAGCACCTCCAAAGCAGAACTTTGTTATGTTTTTAAATGACGACAACACCGAAAACTCTTAAAGGATATGTACGTGCCACCCTGGTACATGAAAATCTCTCCGTTATTAATTCCTTGGTGTTTTTGATGTGTTAACATGTGCTCCGCCAGCACGTCATTCCTCCTCTTACCTACTTAAGGGAAGAGCAATGCCATTAAAATGAAATTACTGTCATCTGTAGCGAGTGAATGCTGAAACACCATTTTAACATTTGGCCTTATAAACCAAGATTTCAAACTGATAACCGTGTTGTAGAGAAAGTGCATTCGTATTGTTACTTGGAGCGGAAACTAAATAAGTAATTCGTTCTTCGAAATTCGCGTACCACTATCTTTTGCAGGGCCAGTTAGCAGTAAAAATTCTATGGCTCATTTAATTTAAGAAGCCTTTCTAGTAATCTCCTTCTGTGCTTATCTAACCGTAGTGGGTTGCACGTTCTTCATTCTATTCTCGTATGGAATTAACTAACAGAATGTGCCGTTCGCCAAATGCTCTTACTCTTTTCATTGGATCCACTTCTATTGCATAGAACATTGTACTCTTTATCTAAATACAGGGCTGTTTTATACTATTATTTTTTTATTTATTTTGTCATAATAAATGTGTAAATGAGATTTGCTAACCAGGATAAAATACGGTATGTGCACGCTGCTCAGATTTTTCTCCAAACTGCATGAAAGCTTATAAGGAATTGTTACAATATATACATGAACATAAATACAGCTAAAGTTTGTGTGTAAATGTACAAATTAGGAAACTTCTTCCATTAAAATTGTAAAAAAAGAAGTAACCGTGCTCTAAATAAGAGTTGTTGAGATAGTCAAATGTGGCGAGCGGTTTGAAAAACTCATTGATGGCAAAATGTAATCAATGTGACTCATAAAATGAGTTTTAAGAAAGGTTTATCTTAGTTAATGGAAGTCTATAAAGTCAGAACAAAAATTTGTGGCTAGTATGAAGGAAGTTGGTTTTCCTGTAACTTCTGTTGATACATAACATTTCATAGTCTATGCGAACTTCATTCTGAACATCAGTTGTTTTCGCAGGCTGCTAAGGTTGGTGAGCTTGTAATAGAAGGAATCTCTAAAGAAGGTCGGTTCATTGTCACTGCTTCTTCCCCCATATTTGATCTTGTAAGGATATAGACGTTTTACTTGTCTTTTAAACTCGTCCTCTAAGAAATACATACAAACGCCTAGCCTCAATCCTAGCACTGAAAATGCCCAAACTTGACGTTGAAGCAGTTTCTTGAATAGTTTTTGGATATTTCCTCAGCTATCGCGTCAAAGATGTTGGATCACCATTTCTGGGGGACATCATTCCCGCCTTTTGAATTTTTTTTTCACGAGGCAGGGAGTGCTTTACTGGAGAATGCTTTTAGGATTTAATGCATTCCAGAACAGAAGCACTTTCATAATAACAAATAAGCATTGCACGTTTTTCAGATGTTAGAGGCATTTCAGAGAGCGATTAAATAGCTTACGTAATATTCATCCAACCTGTCACCCAGATTTCTTTCTTTATAAACGTATCCTACGTAAAATTCATTTTACGATTACCTATGTATTACTATCATGGGGAAGTGACCAATGCAGAGGTTTGGAGATCCAGATGCAACCCTAATATCATAGAGTAATTGTTAGTATTGATCTCTGCATTGGTCATTCTCACAAAGACGGTAATATATATAATTGAAGAGATCACTTCATGCTGCTGTAATGTCTAGGTGGGAATTGCAAATTCGGTATTAGCATTGAGTGCATCAAGAATTCGGTTGTATTCTATTGCCGTTATGAGGTTGTGACAAATGACTAATTCTTAATTACAATAGTGAATTTTGCCTCTTACTCGGGCATGAATTGGCGTGTTTGTATTGATAATTGCTTTTTTTCAGTTATTTTAAACAAATATGAAATTTTTGCTATGGACCTAGTCTGATTAACTGACGCGCATGTTGAGGCTTTAAAGGATTTGACTGGCTTTGCAGTAGATGTACATGTAGCATGCCATTCCGTGATTGAATACTGGTAAATATCGGCAATGAGTATGCAGACAAATAACGAAGAAACAGAATGTGCTGATCGTGAATTGGCTCTTGTCAACCGCCCTTTATGTACTTCAGTACAAAGAAAAGTAAGCAAGTATGTGAAGTGGTAAGGCGCTTATGAGAATGAAATGAGTATCCGTATGATAGTGGGTCAGACTATGCTTCTGTAAAAACTGTTAAATCTGAAACGAGGAACTTCGTTTCAGATTTAACTCTTTTCAAGGAGAAAATTAACAATTACCGCAGAAACTGCAATTTAGAAAAATAACTCGTTTAACGTCCTTCAAAGTGACTATTTTTAAACATGGGAATAATTAGTATCCGTATTCTTTCATACATCCTGACCAGAAAATCGTGTTTTTTTTTTGTTGTTTTTTGTTTTCATATATTCGATTCCCCCATGGGTATTTTAATGCCGATCCTTAGAGGCCTTTGCTAATATTTCAGGAGCTTACCCTGTGGAAAATGTGCTGGTTGTTGCCCTGGAAAGGTCCCCCTCTAATGACTTATCACAGAATTATATATAATTGGGTGTTCCAATTTTTGATGAAGAATGGTTCGCGTTTGTCTCCCGATGTGCATAGGATATTTTAATGCCCCTACAATAATTCGATTCAATGTGCTGCGGTCTTATAATGTGAGCAAAGTTTTCCACACCGTGGCATGGGGATTCGCTGTCAATGTAACATTGTGGAAGTCATGCAGCGTTGTCTCTTTAAGTATGGGCTGGCAGCAGGCTAATCGTAAAACGAATATATCATCTAAATAGACGGATGAAAAGATCTCTCTTTCTTCCTGTGAACATTTCTTATCAGTCCCCGTGGATTTTTAATAAAAATTGAAATGCAACACGTATTTCACTGGTCTTCTGTGATTTAATAAAATAAACAGTTACAATACGTAACTCACATCATAGTATGCTGTCAACACTCTGGTAATGCTTCTTATTTCTTCCTGTATTTTAATAACAATCGAAATATGTGTATTTCACGTTTTTGCTGTGATCAATCTAATAAGAAAATAATAATTCTTGATTTATATATTTAGTAAACTGATAACAATGAGCTCATCAAGAATTACCTACTTCATATGCATGAACTGAGAACATTTACTTCTGGGCATCCTCCATAGTCCATTCATTCTTTCATTCTTCCAGTCAGCGCGCTGCAACAAACATAATATCCATTGCTTCAGCTACAGTATATGGATATCTCTTTGTCCGATTTTAATGAAATTTAGAATAGCTCGACAAATCTTTTTAAAGAGCCAAATATAAAATCTCATGAAAATTCAACTATTAGAGGTCAAGTTATCACACGGACAGAGAGGTGGACGAACATGGAGAAGACTATTGGTACAATACACATATATGCGAACGTGCCTTTAAAAGACATGAAAAAAATTTCTTCTTTGTAATCTGAGTAAATGAGTGCGGTAGAAAAGAGTTCTTGAATTATCAAAGGTTCCTTTTAATTGAATAATCCTTTTCGAATACAGCAGCCACTTCAAACCCTTAAAAGAAGGGTAGAGTATTTTAGCAGCCAAGTCTCATTAAGATGCATGGTTAACGCTAGGAACACTGTTTACAAATAAAAGTATTTGTTTTGCTTTAAAGTTAATCTTCACCAAATCAACCGAGGAAGGTTTTATTTATAAAAAAAATCGAAATAAACATTGTTTTTGAAAAAATACTACGGTAATGCTAATAAAATTTAAATTATTCCACTAAATTCTCTGAAAGGTAATCCCAAATGGTTACGTCGTTAATCCTATGGAAAAACATATTGCGTGAAATAGAAATCCCTACACGAAATAATAAAAGACAAAACTGTTAGGAAAGCATCTCCTTCAGCTATATCAATGAAATACATTTTATCTCACAGAATTCCAAGAAAGCTTCTTTTCCTCTTTTTTTTAACCCTGCATAAATAAACAATTCTGCTAGGATTAGCAAAACAATCGCACTCGGGTACCCATAAACCATCACTTTCACAGACTAGTAAAATGTATTGCTCAGATAATAGAAGTTTTAAATAATATTCTTTGGGGAGGAAAAAAAAAAAAAAAACGTGATTCGAAAGACATTGAGCAGGAACGTCTTTAGAATCACACACACAGAAAATGTCTAAGAAAGTTTTACGATACAGTTAGGTGGGAAAAGATTTCGTGTTTAGGAGCTGCACGCATAGAGCAATTCTTAATTATGTGGATTCTTTTGGTGAAAGATCTTACACAACGCACATCCATGTCAAAAATGTCGAATCAATAGGGGTCGTCTCACGCTAATCGCACTCTCAGCTTGCGTGAGTCCCGAACAGGTTAGCAGTGCGAAGCTTCTCTTCTGGAGTCGGGAGGAGTGGGCTGTTTGAAGGGGAGGTGTACAAAGTAAACGGCCAAAATATACATACCTTGCTTACGAATTTGCAGCATTAAAAGATCGAAATTTTGAATTCTACTTTTTTTTATGTATAGTTTGTATTTTATTATTGATTGTTTGCGTGTTGTGAAGTAAAATGCAACATTTTAAAAATATACTGCGTATTCTTCGGTATTATATATGAATAAGGTTGCTATTTGATACAGTGAAGATTTATTATTTTTATAATAAAATTGGGAATTTTCTTTTTTCTCTTCTGATTTATTCCCTTCACCAAAATTTCTTGTCATTAATGATAGCAACTACAGCATTAGTCTTATATTATTTGTACAGTAGATTTATCTTTAATATCTTGAGCAAATCTTTAAATCTGCGTTGTTTTAAGCGGTCTTGTTGAACGGAAAATTTTGTACAGCAGTAACAATAAAAGCGAGTTGCAGAATAAACAAAGTTCGCTTCATTATTTATTTATTTTTCCCTTTTTCCAATTCTAATATATTAGAGAAAACACCTTTTGTATCATTTATATTTTTACTGAAAAAAACGGACCTTTTTCTTGGTTTGATTGTGCTTAAAACCGTCACAAAGTTTGTCACCCATAAAGTCGAAATGTACGCAGATGGATGGAGCAACATTTTGCAGTCACATATAATGAAGATATTTTCGACTTCAACCCAATGTGGACACTGCAGCTACGCACAAATGCATCTGCGCCTCGCAAAAGAGACGTCTACACAGGCAAGCTGCAATCTTCCTGTTGTTTGACGAAGCTCTGCCGCTGCATCCCGCACTCACTCGTTACCACGGTTACACTTCGTTGTGCAATTCTGTGGCATTCGCGGTGCTCTTTCTGTGACCTCACCAGATTGAGAAGAATATGCCAGCCATGACACGTGTCCCTCCACTTGCAGTATATATCGGGATCAGCAACACCGAAGGAGCGCCAACTACTTGAATCTCCTTCTCTGGTGTAATTTATGTTCGCGCAATAGGTACGGTTCCAGTGCTTTCCAAACTTTTTTGACGTCTATACACGATGTATGTATATTTTGTGGGGAGCGGTACCTAGAACGTTAGTTCAACTCCGTCTCGTTTCACAGTGAAGGTACAGATCTCTGTAAAAAGGCCAGGCATGTGAGTAGTATGTTTGCGTATATTGGGCATGTGTTGTTCTGGCCACCTGGCTATCCATAAGTGGCAATCACCAGGCGAAAACTCTGAGTACGCGTCCCTAATTACTGGAAGATGAGCCAATTCTGATATTACACAACTCCCAATAGAGATTAAATCCTATAATCCCGAGAGAGAGAGAGCAATACTTGATAAAAAAAAAAAAAAAAAAAAAAAAAACACTTCACCTATTCATTCCTCCAATACAATAGTTTGTCTAGTTGTTCCATGAATTTATTTAAACTATCATGTTCCGCAACAACAGATGGAAGTAAGTCAAATATTATTAGAAAAAAAACAGTACACGTTTGTTGTTAGTAGATGGTTTTATTTCTTTCTGTAGAAAGAAAGAAATTATAGAAAGTGGTATGTACTATTGTCCAAGTACAGTGAAATTGTGCCATGAGAAATTATTTACGTTTGGAGATGAAGACATTTCATGATTTGATACGGAACATTCTCACGAAAGAAATTGGAAGGCCTTCAGTAGACAACTCGTCGAAAGTAGTACAAAGAGGATATTTCTCAGCGGCCATCGAAGATAGAAAATGCTAGCGCTTTGGAAACTGACAGAAAATGATATATTTTGAATTTTACAGATGTGTATATAACTGCAGAAGGGAAATACACTCGCCATTGCCTCAAAACCGTGATAGCTTTGATTGCATTAGAAGAAACGAATTTACTAACGATGCCAGAGCAATTCTTGTTGCTTAATGTTCTTTTAATTCCTCGATATTCGCAGATACGCCCATCTTTACTAGCCCAAGGGTTCGCAGAATTCAGTCACTGACCTTAAACATAAGCAAGAATTTTATCTTTTTTAGCCATCATATTAGTGATGGATGTGCAGAGTTGTTTACTGACAGCGCTTTCATTGACTGATAACATGCATGAGGAGCAAAGGTCAAGATGTTTGCCTCTTTATACAATGACATTTTAAAGATATTCATTAAAGAAAATAGCAGGAGAAAAAAAGGGACAAACGCAGCTTCATTTATTTGATAAAACTAAAATTACGATTGTCCTCTAGTTATCTGTCGATCATCAAGTTTTGTCGATTATTGCCTATCCATTAAACTTCGATTTCGCCATCATTTCCTCTTCATTCGTGTGCCTTATCGACTTTCTCCTACGTCTTCGTTAGTTTCTGCCTCTGTCTGTATTGCGCAAATGTTTTTTCGCTCTTTCTTCTCTTCCGTTTTCTAACCTTGTTCATACCCATCAAATTGACTCGACTGAGTCTAATCTCGTTCTGTTTCCTCTGCAAGATAACCTCCAGTCAAGCAGACAAGACCACAGTCCCGTTGGAAATCATTGCCACTCCCAAGGGGCTCTCAAACTTTAAAAAGAAACGTCGTTAGTTGTTGTAGCCTTCGGTTACGATATTGACGGTAGATTTACGACACTAACGCGCTTCACACCGCGCTGCTAAAATAGCAACACGCGCACCCACCTGCATTCTCAACTTGAAGACACTGTACCTTCGATTAGTTTCAACTGTTTATATTCCATTTATGCATCTATTCATTAATCGATGAATTTCAAATGGTTTTTGTTTTCGTTTCCAAGCTGCTATGCACACATTGCATTTTCTTGTAAGCAACATTGTATACAAAGGATTTCAAGAAATTTATTGGAACAGAAGCTTGTCAGATATATATTCATCGTTCGTAACAGCCTTATGATTATTGAGATGGCGGTTCCTCAACTGAACAAACAAAACAACTAAAAGGTGGGATTTTTTTTTTTCATGTGAATTAATCACGGAAATGGTTTCATTGCAGATTAAGCAAAAGAGGATTCGTACTTCACCTGCAGGCAAGAGAGAGGGAGATACAAATATTTGCCTGCCTATCTGCCTCTAAACCGATTTTTAGAATTAGTTTTATCTTTCGATACCAAAACAGGGTCAATTGGTGAAAACAAAAAGGCACGCTTTTTAATAGTCAGTCATAAACAACATGAATAAACTGGCTACTAATGCATTTCAGTCACGCACTGATATATCGTATTAAGCAGGTTGGCTTTGAGTTCCTGCACGTGAAATATGTTTCCTAGTGACCCCACCCCCATATTAGTAGTTGTGCTCAAGATATAACTTCAACACTTTTTTTTTTTTTTTGGGTTAGAATAGGAGAATTTCTGATTATCATATTCACTTCACAGAATGTTGTGAAAATGTATTAATTCTTGTTTGATCCGATCATTTCAGGGTGCTAGCTGATTGGTGAAATAGTGAATAGTTTCCATGTTTGGTACTTATTATTTTTATTTTTATGAAACACCCAAACACGAAAGGTATCAAAACCTATATTACTTAGGGCCGTGCATGGCTTGAAGGAGATGGGGACAGAGGTAGGGGATGCCAGAAACTTTGCTTTGGTGACTAAACATGGGTTTCACCACTTCAAACCTCCAATAAGCAAAGTGGTGGTATTGCATTAGTTGATGAGAGTCATCTACCATCTAGTGTTAGTATTAGTGCATATTAGTATTGTATTATTAGTGCTATTTTATATTAGTATTAGTAGTACCGTGCACGGGTTGAGTTATATATATAAATAAGTAAACTGCAGCCATTACAACCCACTACAGGATGGAAGCCTCCTCAAATAAATAATTTTTTTTCCCTTTGTTTCTCTGGACTTCAGCGTCCACTTCTTGCTGACAAAAACGTTTGGTGAGGAACTGAAAAAGATCTTTATAAATCAAAATTATTTCACGATAAATACTGTCCCCGAAATAACTAATTGCATAAAAATGCAATCGTTGACCCAAAATACATAAATGGGTCTGATAGCTTAACAGTTTAAGTTAAGTGGTAAATGAAATAAAGATAAATTTTGTTAACAAAATATTACTGATATGTTTATTTACTCTCCCATGAATGGGTTTTTTTCTTTCTTTCTTTTTAGATTTCACCGTCAGCGTTATAATCGGTGTGAAGTGCTGTTTAAAGTGGTCTTAATGCCCACAAAAAACATTTCCATTTCAGCCTCTGAATGAAAGATATCTCTTATGTAGATGCGTCCTTCAGGCTTGCAGCGGGTCTTCGGGAAAGGGAGTGGGAAGAAAGCATGACAAGCATTACTTGCTCATTAGGCTCATTTCTCTGAAATTCTGTTTACTGGTTTCCGGGAAGGACACAATGTTTGCTAGACTACCAACGAGATAGATCCCTTATCGATTTGCCATCGGTTAGCTGTAGACCGAACCTGAGCCCACTAACTAGGTCACTTGAACGGGCAGCTTTACGCTGCAAGCATCGAGACTTTGATCGTAATTGCGGCAACCTAATACAAGGAAGAAAAATTAGGAGGATTAATGGAAGGCTGACGAAACATAAAGGATTAGAACTGTTTTCAGTTACGTTACCAACTGTATGGTTCTTCCACGTTACTTATTAAGCAAACAGTTGAATTCTGAAGCTATGTTGAATGTTTCAGATGACTTTTTCTTTTCCATTGGAATATTTCTTGATTTCTTTTTTTTTTTTTTTTTTGGACTTTCCTCTCTTCTTGCGTTTCTACACCACCCCACCTTTCTCTCTCATGTTTCAGCCTTCTCATCTCGAAATTTGTCTCCCTCTAACTTTTATTCCTATTCTTTTTTAATATTACCTTACTACTCTTTTAATCTACAACCACTCCACGTTATTTTCTCTATTATTGCTTCCATATATGTAATTTTTATCTTTCTCTTCACAAGTTCTTATGCCCTCGTTACCACAGTGGCTGCAGCCAATATTTTTCTACATCTTAAAAGTTCAGTTTGATTCCCGTCGGGACGAGGAGAATGCCTTTGTTCTCATCTCTGCCGAATTACTTGGTCCGGAAAAGAAAAAAAAACCTTCGTGTTTTCTTCTTTTGAAATTTCGGTGTTTGACTGAAAAATGGACAAACCGATAACTGGCGTTTCATGATTGTAAATGCATCGGTGTGTATTCTGAACAATTCAGCCTGGGCCCCTTCCACTCCACAGTTTATCGCCCATTTTTGTTATTTCCTTTTCTATCTGCTATCTGATATTTCCTAACTCTATATAGCATTAGCATTAGTAGAGGCATTTGATGCAAGAAAGCAAGCTTATGCAGCATCAGCCAAAAAAAAAAAAATAATAAAATAAATAAATAAATAAAATATAACCACTTCACCCCTCTGTTCGTTCGAAATACCTGTCCAGCTGAGCCTTAAACTTATTCAGGCTATCAACCTCCACGACAAGGGATGGAAGTCTGTTCCACCAACCAACCACCCGCTGGCTAAAGGCAAATTTCCTCACGTCTATCCTACATCTGTCTTTCCTCAATTTGAATTTATGCCCTCTCAGGTGATTATTCTGAGCAAGATGAAGAATCCCATCAGCATTGAGCATGCTCAAACCATTCAAGGCTTTATACACCTCTAACAGATCACCTCGCTGGTGCCTAGTCTCCAGACACTGTAATTTGCAAAACTTAAGCCTTTCTTCGTAAGAGCACACCTTTGTTCCATTCACCAATCTTGTTGCCCTTCTCTGTACTCGTTCCAGCATCTCTACATCCTTCGTGAAATGAGGCCTCCAGACCTGTATACAGTACTCTAGGTGTGGCCTGACCATTGCCTTATACAAGGGAATAATCACCTCCTTATCCCTGCTAGAAAAATTCCTATATATCATCGACAATACACCATGAGCTACTCTTGCAGCCCGTCTGCACTGCTCAGAAAACTTCATATCTGCCTGCACAACCGCCCCCAGGTCCCTTTCATTCTCTACCACTGTCAGTGTAGTACCACAGAGTTGATACGTTGCTCTGGGGTTGCTGTTTCCCATATGTAGTACTTTACATTTGTCAATGTTAAACTTCATTTGCCACCTCTCAGCCCATCTGCTCAGCCTTTCCAGATCCTGTTGCAGTAGCATAGTGTCAGTAGTGTCTTGACAACCCTGCCAACCTTCGTGTCATCTGCAAACTTGGACATTAAGCTTGATATACCATCATCAATATCATTTATAAATACAGAAAAGAATAATGGACCCAATACTGAACCCTGAGGAACTCCACTAACATTAGTCCACGATGAGCAGTGTCCATTGATTATCACTCTCTGTCTTCTCCCCCTCAACCACCCCTTTATCCATAGCAGCAATTTGCCTCCAATGCCACACTGCTCCAATTTGTGTAGCAGTCTTCCATGTGCAACAGTATCAAAAGCCTTTCTAAGATCCAAGTATATAATATCAAAGTTATTCCCTGCATCCAGTTCTTTTGTGACTGCATCATAGTATCCAATCAAATTGTTCAGGCAAGACTTCCCCTTAACAAAACCATGCTGTGTCTGAGCTATAACTGAAGTCTTGTCTAGATGATCCTGCAGTGCTTCTTTAACCAGTGCCTCCATTAATTTTCCGGGAACAGAAGTTAAACTAACAGGTCTATAATTACTTGTGTCGCCCTTTGATCCTCCTTTGTGAATTGGGGTCACATTTGCACATCTCCAGTCCATGGGTACTTCCCCTGAGTCCAAGGAAGCTCTCATAATTATAGCTAAGGGTTTGCTTACTTCCTTTGCTGCCTCCTTTAATATAACTGGATAGGTCCCATTCACCCCAGGTGCCTTTCTTGTATTTATCTTCAACAATATCTCCTCCACTTTACTCTCAGTTATTACAAGATTCTCTAGCTTACTGCCAGAGTTGAATACAACTCTGGCATTCCCCTCGCTGAATAACTCCTCATGTGTGAATGTCGATGCAAAATATTCATTTAGTTTGTTAGCTACTTGAGCAGGATCATCAACAGTTGACCCATCGATATCAAGTGGACCAATCTGATTCATCCCCTTCCTTCTAGAGTTTACATAAGTAAAGAACTCTTTGCTGTTTTTCTTTGCATCCCTTGCCAAAGATTTCTCGTAGTCTGTTTTCGCCTGCCTAACCTCCTTTGTAACTTGGTTACAGATCAACTTGTATCTATCATAGGCTTCTGTGTCACGTGTTAATTTGTATGTATCCCATGCATTTTTCTTCTCTGCCATATGTCTTCTTAGCAAAAATAATAGGACACCTTTGTTGAAAAAAAAAAGTTCATCGGGCACTTTTTTTTCCAACAAAAAGGAGGTAATGATGCAGTGCATATGCAAAGCATTTTCACTATCTGCAGTATGATTAGAATTGCATGACAAGTAGTTCACGCTTACTTGCAGCAGCGAAATTACCATACCGCAAGGACCACCACAGCCGGCAGACCAGAGAGTCACCGGACACGACGTTAGTTCGTATTGTTATTAAAGGAATCGTTCAGGATTCTCGGGGAAGGGTCTACTGAGTCATGAGCCGTGGGAAAAGAGCTAGACTTTTTGTATAATAATTTTATGCCGCATTAGAAAAATGTCAGTGCGTGCTTAGTGCAGCAATTAAACATCTTCGAGTCGCTTGTTATTGATGTTATGCAAAAAATAGAAGATTGCATGTGATCTTGTAGTAAAGAAACGACCAGGTAGATCCAGAATCCTTATTAACAGGAGCCGATATACCATGCAAAAAAAGTGGTAATAACGCCATCACATTTACCTACTCCTCCAAAACATGTGGATAAAATACCACGAGGATAATAGTATTCCATGAATTTCTAAGTAGTGATGCAGCGCAAAAACTCCTGATTGCCAAATCCGATGCACAATGCCGGCTCAGGTCGGGGAGCACCAGAACTGGACAATGGATTACTATAAAAGCGGTATTGTGGGGTGATGAGTCACGATGAACGTTTTTCCAATCAGATGGATGGGTTGGGAACTGGTGAATGTCAGGCGAGTGATTCCTACCAAAACGTGTTGTCCCAAGCTGTCAAGCTTACAGGTGGCAGCTGCACAGTGTAAGGGTGTTTTCATGTGATATGGTCTCGGCTCACTGGTAGGAGTATTATGGATGCAGAGCCCAAGCTTCTTGTATTAGATAACATTGTGGCGGATTCAGGGTAGGGACACCGGGGCACATTCCCCCCCTCATTTTTCGGAAAATATACACCAATCGTTTAAATTCCCTTTAGCTACAAAAAAGTTGTTTTTTTTTTTCATTGTTATCATAGGATTTTATCTATTTTTGCATTGTGGCTCAGCTATTTTCAACTGACTACAGTCATTTGATGTGATCGACATTCTGGTGCACAAAAAAGCCCCCCTGTCATTTTTTTCTGGATCCACCACTGGCTTAAATTACTGTTTTGTGGAACTCGAATCTCGTCTCCAGCGGGAGGAGGAACTGTTTTTTTTTTTTTTTTTTAATCAGTGTCAGGAGAGCGTTGCATTACTTTATCTTTCTGAAATTCCGATTTTTCCAGCAAAGTGACCGAAGAATACACCAGTATGCTGATTCCTCGTGGCTTGGTCCTATTTGGGGCTTAACACCCAAACACACGTTGGTAAGCCGGTTTCTGCACCTTGCAACACGATTACACGTCATGTCTCAAAGCATGACTTGTGCACAATAACACCGGAATAATTGCCATCACACCTCCAGATCTCAACCCAGTGACTGTGGAATAAATTAGAACGCGGGATTAATGCGCTACCAAAAGGTGCGCTGCTGCTTTGACGGGAGATTGGATCGCAATACCACAAACTTTTCAGCGGATATTGGTAGGAAACCTTCCGTAACTTATTCACGCAGTCAAAGGCCAACGATGGTCCAATTCTTAATTTTCTTAATAAATGCACGGTGTATTCTAGGACACATTACTAACAAAAGTAATTTGATCCCATTATTTTTGTTAATAATGGGAAGATTGTAGAGTTCCTCATATCTCTTCCCTTTTCTTTATCATTTATCCTTTATTCTTGTTGTAAAACTTAAAGTTTAAACCTAAAGCACTCTATAAAAATGTGTTCTTCTAATTAAGTTAGTCATTATGTTATCGAATTTTTTTTTTCTTAAGTTTTTCTTTTCTACTTTTGTGTATAAATGAGCTATAACTTATTTAATTGTTACAATTACATAATTTTATTTTTGTACAAAACTATATTTTTACCGAAATTGTATTATTAATATATAATCTATTATAGCATATACGTTGCTATCAGGCTGTATCCTGTTATTTGCTTGTTAAATAAATTTCCACCATTATTTTTTTTCTCTTTTTCCACATGTCATCTTTTATTTTTACATTCCCTGTCATTTTAATTCCTTGATTTTATTGCACTTTCTGAAAAGGCAAAATTGCATTTAAGTGTCATTCGAGTTATGTGCTGCTTTCATTTTCATGATTTGAATTAGAACGCTCAGAACCGTTCATTGTATTAAAACCAACTGCGAAAAAAATTTGAAGTTTTCAGGCCGATACCGAATTAATCATCACACATCAACTCCCCGTCAAACGCCATTTTTCTGGCTGACGTACCAATCTCTTCCGCCTTCGCTGACTACCCTTCTTTCATCTTTCTCGAGAGCTTCTTGTGATCTAGCTGTGATGTCACAAACTGGCAATAAAGTTCTCCCTTCAAATGGAATCATGCTCGGCCTGAGATGATATTCTGTCACGACGGGTTTCCGGGTAATGTTTGTTATCTGTGACGGTCGCCTTCCGTGTTCGGAAAGGAAAATTTGTCGTTCACATTGCACCGCAAGCGAAGCGTACGGAGTTTGAGCCTCCAGGAGGTTTAAATCTTTCTCTCTCTCTCTGCTACACTCAACTTGGGAGTCTAACCAGTCTATTCTGTGGACGGTTTGCCTGTTTTGGCGAATGAAAAACCGGAGTTTACGAGAAGAAAAGCAATGCAATCCTCATCCGAGGCCGTCTACTCAGCCACGATGTGCAGTAGCCTACACCGTGTCCCCCTTCAAAGAAAATTATTATTTTTTTCTTTTTGTTTTAATCGATTCTTTTGAAGGAGTATTCAGAAGGACTCATCCTCCCTGGATGAGCCCCTGACAATGTGTGTTGAAGAGGAGGGGGACCATAAAAATTCCTCCCGTACTGACGACTTTCAAACCTAATCAGACCTTTTACACTGTGGAAGGACAGCGAACCGGTGTGCAAACTGCAAGAGTATTATGAAGCATCAGTACATCGTTTACCTAAATTGCATGTATTATGTGGTGTTTCTTGCTGTGGACGGTTTGCCTGTTTTGGCGAATGAAAAACTGGAGTTTACGAGAAGAAAACTCCGGTTTTCCAATTTACACAATTTTTCCTACAAGTCCAGTTCTGCAGAAAAAATTACTTGCTGCAACACTTGCTTTCCCCGGACATTGCAGTAGCAACAAAACAATGCTGTGTGATTGTACCGAATTAATTTTATATAATTTTTCGGTTGGAAAAATATATAGTCCCGATTTAACTTGGATATTTGTTACATAAATTGTGAATCCGATAAAACTTGTGATAATTGATAAAGTGTATATCTCTACTCCCAAGAACTCGTTCCATCTCATCTAACAGGTACTCAGTTGGATTGAGATCTGGTGACTGGAGAGACTACCACACTAGGGTGAATTCACTTCGTGCTCCTGTAACCAGTTCTGTACAATTCTAGCCTTATGGCATGTAGCTTTATCCTGTTGGAAGAACCCATTCGCAGATGGATACAGTGCAGCCATGAAGGGATGTGGTATATCAGCGTAAAACATCTGGAACTGGAATTCGTTAGACCAGACATTTTTCCAGTACACCACTATCCATTGTTGGTGTTCTTGAGACCACTGTAAGTGTACGTATCCTTTTTTGCTGACAGTAGTGGAACTCGGTTCGATCATCGGTTGCGATGCCCATCTGTAATAGGGTGTGGTGAGTTGTGCATTCTGAAATACCTCTTTCATACTGAATTGTTATTTGACTTGAGTGCAGCCTTTCTCTTACCCTGTGCGGCTTGTCAACCTCCGTTGGCCTTTCGCATCGAGCTGTTTCTCATGTTGCTATTGGCTGAATGTTATTTAGTTATTAAATCAATCTCGATGCACGCAAGATACAGTCGTGCGCGAAAACTCCTAGCACGGTTGGTTTTCGAGAAAGTTATACCGGTGTTCTCGGTGCCGACTATCATGCCATGTTCAAAGTCACTTAAATCTTTCATCTTGCCGATTTTGGCACTGCATTGCCTACATACACCATCCGTATGTATCTGCCCACTTGCTTTATGTCACATGGTACGAACATGCGATGTTACTGAAGGAACGTTGCATTAAAAGGGTAGGTGTATCTAAATTAACCACTCATTGTGTTGTTTTTGTTTGGTTTTTTTTTTTAGAAGCATTAGCAACTAAGGCCATATTGCTCCGGGAAATGCGGTGGTCATTCCCTGGCCTTTCCTCATCCTCCGTATTTGGTGGTGACGGGCTCGAACCCCGGTCTAATCAAGAAGCGTGTGCTACGTACTACTGCTCCTTCCCACCTGGCTACGTAGGCGCCAGCCAATGTGTTGTTCTTAATAATGCAGATATTCTTAATCCAATGAATTGAATTTTCTTTATCTTTCGCCTGCAGCAGAAAGCTAACTAAAAATTTTACACCTATGCCTAAAATTCTTGGAATATCAGAAATGTCACATTTAAAAATAAATTATAGAGATTCAGTTATTCTAAGTCTTTAACTCCATTCGGCACCTGTAGCTGAGACAATCTTTGCCATACCCGTTATGCCTCTGACCTGCACAAACAGAGAATTACTACCTCAACATCCTTTCTGCTTTAGATTACCATAGAAAAATTGAATATAACAAACTTTATCTTCAGTGGAGTTTCTTAATAATAGCATGTTAGGAAAATTAAATTGGGAATAAAAACGCCCTGTTCTAGCCTGCTGATAATCTTCCTCCGAAACTAAACCCAGAATTATAGATTTCCATTTCCATCCCTTCTTTTAGGTGAATGGAAGCACACATGTTGGTTCAATTTACACATCCCCAGGTGGTGTTGCCAGGAATTTGGCTGATTGTCTGACTCGTCTTGGCCACTGGCCTTTGCTCATAACTGCTGTGGGAGAAGACAAGGCTGCTGACCTGTTATTAAGTTTCAACCAGGAAATGGTAAGTATTTATTTGATTTATATATTATGTAATACATTACAGTGTGGGAGATTTCTTTTTTTTTTTTAGTAAAAATTCAGATCTTGGGTACCTCTCCATACTTTGACTAAAAGTCAGGAGGAAAGTAGTGATTGGGAACTCAGGAGGATAAACACTCTACCTAAGCACACCCTCCTCGACGACACAAAACAATCAGAAACAAAATGCCTTCACAATAATCGTCCAATCACAAAACTTGACCGTGAAATAACTCCATTCTACGGCAACTGCACAAATGGTACCCAAATAATAGATTTTAGCCAATTTCTTTTTATTTCTATATTTATTTCCACCTGTACCTTACTATTGGTGTCATGGCAGCTGTTATTATTTTAATGCAACAGCTACCCTCAAGCACTAAGGTCCATAGCTACCTGACTGCTTTAAAATATCAGAATTTCCAGGAGCTGATGAATTTCCCATATATGTGAGCTCTCAATTTCTAATGAACAATTTAAGATTGCACAAAACTTATAAAACTAAGTCATTTACAGTAAACTTTTAGAATAACGGCACCTTTGGGGATTCAAGATGCTGTTATTTCATCTTTTCCATTATCCAGAAAGTTTTTTATTTTTAATATATTTAATGCAGAAATAACGAGGCAATATACGAAATAAAGAGATTAAGATTGCAATTTTATTAATTGCACATAAAAAACAAACATGTTGACGATCCAATGTTATATTCTGCTATTAATACACTCCTACCTACGCCATTTTCTATTTTCTTTATTATATAGTATAGAGTGAGTGATAGGGAATTCAAATTTTTAATTGTGGTAAATAGGTAGCTATAACAAAACTAGATACATATCACTGCATTTAGGAATCTATTAGTGTAGTACTGATAATTAATTTATTAATCTTATTAGTTTTCATTGTTAATCAATATTATTCAATCCGATATCATGCCCCAGACTAGAGCAGCAAAAGCAATGGGCACAAAGTAGCAGGAGTTCTGTGACTCAGGGAGAACCGAAGGGGGCAATTCTCCAACACATCACAGCCTAAAAAAAGTTTAACTTCTGAAATGTTTGTGGAACTATCTGGAACACTACATGACCTAGCCAAGGAGGATGTCTTTGTGTGTACTAGGTGCAGAGAGTATCAAGATATTAGGCGCCAACTCAGCATTCTGATGAGTGCTTATGAGAGTTTGAAGAGTTGTGTAGATGCCCTCGAAGGTATTAAAGTGGAGGACCCATCAAGCTCTCAGCTGCCGAACTCAACACCAGAGTTCACTCTTGTGCATCAGACAACACAGCAGCAATCTTCAAGGCAGAATTCGCTGGTCCCAGAGGAGCTAGTTATTGTTGGTGACGTCAGGGAGATGGGAAATATATTGTGCAAAAACGATAGGTGGAACAGGTTCAGGGGCAAAAGTAAATGACATTGTACAGCAGATATAATCTTTTAAGAGACACAAAGGGTAAGATTGTTGTACATGTTGACATTAAGAGTAGGAGATTTACCTTGCACTACCTTGAATAAGTAACACTTCACTAATAGAGAAGACGACTGTTACTTATTCTCAGTGGGCACCACCACCCAGACTTCACCGTTTCAAGGCTTATTGGCCTACCCTCGCTGGGTGGGCATGTACCCTGGTGTTTGCAATAAATTGTGAAAATAACTTCACAACTGGGTTGGCATGATTGCAACACCAGGGTACCTGCCCACCTACCAAGGATAGGCCAATAAGCCTTGAAACGGCAGTCTGGGTGGTGGTGCCCACTAAGAATAAGTAACAGTAGTCTTCTCTATTAGTGAAGCCTTACTTATTCGAGGTAGGTAACTTGTTGGGAAGGTTGTCACAATATGAGATACAATTAAATCGATGTCTTTAAACTACTTACGTAGTTTTTCATTATGAGTTCATTATGGTGTATTTACACTGATATTTTATAGTGTATTGTAAACTCGTAATATATTATGCCTTGAGAACTTATATTTTATTTAAGTAGCATTACAGTTGAACTAACATCCAGCCACCCTACGTGCGCACACACACAGCTCCTTTCAGTATACATTGTACTTGCCATATTTAGTGCATTCCCTTTATCTGAGTGGCACCATGTTTCCAATACCCAACAATTCCACATTTGATGGCTTAAACTCCAGGGGCTCACATCTGGTGAGTATGGGCTTGGCACACCCAGGATCCTCAGCTGGATACCATCATTCTTCTCTTTCTTGGTGATTCCCTTCTATCTCTCTCTCTCTCTCTCTCTCTCTCCTGCAGGGTAATTCAGAATTTTTTTTTTTTTTTTTTTTTTTTGGCTGGTGCAGTATAAGCCTCAGGCTTCCTTGCACCATATGGCTAATAATAATAATAATAACTGGCACTTCAAATTTGTCAAATTTTATTTATTATGCTCCTTGCATTGTACAAGCTAGTATATTTGTGCCTATTTTTAGAGTCACCATATCACAGCCCATATACAGTATTATCTCTTTCATCTCTGCAAGCAGAGATGAAAAAGATAATACTGTATATGGGCTATGATATGGGTAACTGTGTATCCCCCCCCCTTTTCTTTTCCGTTTTATAAAAATAAAACTGATGGTGGAGATTGTTTGCCAATTTGCAAATACTGCTCAATTACTGTGTCAAATAAATTATTCATTCATAATTATTCTTTGAATACTCCTTGAATTTGAATAAAATTGATGCTCTTTACAGTATTTGATTTTCAATCATGGGAATCCTTCTGTTTCCACTGAAGGAAAGAGTAAGGCCAAGTACTCAGTATTAAGGATTAGGCTTATGTTCGACTTAGAGACAAATACTGTTATGCTTAAATTGCTAAAATCTTTTTAAATTGTGTAGCGTCACCTAAAAAGCTGATTTCAATATACACTTATTGCAGTAACGCATATGAATTTTATTTCATTCATAACAAAAATACATTATTCACTTTACTGCAATTAACTGCATACTTTTTGCTCACCACTCTATTACTGCTGTACTTTATTATTACTTCTAGATAAAATCTAGGAGTCTAAGGGAGATTTGAGGCACCACACTGAAATATCGTCTTTAGACTACTTTGTAATCCTACAGTATTGCACTATATAGCCCACTTATTTAGGGTTAAAGATATACATAATGGTTATTATGTGTGTAAACAAATGGTTTACTTTCATGCACTGCTTGACTGTTCACTTAGACAAAAATGCAATATTCGCAGTTTGACATTGTTCACTAACAGAGACTACCTGCCAGCTGATGAGAAACTAGTAAGCTTTGAAACATTTAAACTTCTGAGACACCAGCAGCTGTCCTGGCAGTGTCTTATAATTTTAAATATATAACAGATTAACCTTTTTACATGATACTATACAACTTAAAAAGACATTAGCAACTTAGACAAAACCACAGATAACAGGCCAGTTGAGCACTCAGCTTGATCATTAGTGAGAGCAGAATGATCCTTGTGATCAAAAATTGAATACAGTAAAATATATAAATTTTATTTGAGCATTTCATATTATTTGATTCAAACATTTAATATTATTTAGTGTAAATTAAAAAAACATTCTATTAAGAAATATTTTATTTAACCCAGTGCTGTCTGTGCTGGGTCTTTGAGATTCCAACATGATTTCAGTGGCATCATGGCATTCAGTGGCATCTACTCAGTCCACACGTCTGAAACTCCAAATACCTGTTAACAAAAGGATTTTATTTTTCTATTTTTCATTTTATTTTAATTTTTCAAGAAATCTGATAATTATTGAAATATGAAGGATTGAGTTAAGCTTATTCTCAATAATTAGATGCATCTCTTGCATAAAATTGAGTTACTGAGAGCACGTACGAGGATCAAGAAACAATGGCATGACCATTTACAGGTTAATAAATTACAATGCTGATTAAACAGAAAATACTTAGTAATTTGACTGGCTTACACTTAAACTCATTAATTTAGCTCATTTGTGCCACTTAAGTAATTCAGTAATTCAGCTACAATAAACTGTGTAAAATTCAGCACTTTACAATCCAGAATTCTTTCAAATCTGGAGAATTTTACAAAAAAAATCAGTTTTAAAATCCAGAAATATTAAGAAAGCAATTTGGCATTTGTTAAGAATCCTAAAGAAAAATGAGTGACATTTCTCTTTATAAAATGTTTCTGAATTATCCTTAACTGTTTTTCCCATCGGCAAGATTTAAACTACACAGATAATGTAATGGGCTTAATTTTCACAATAGACGTTGCCTTTGCAATGAATTGCCTTGATATTGCACTGCTCTGAAACAGCCTTGCCAAAAGGCTAATCAGCCATTTGTTTAGTATTAGTAGTGGCAAATGAAGCAAAAAAAGCAAGCTTATAAATCGTCAACCGAAAAAAAAAAAAAAAAAAAAACCTCCCCTTCCCCTGTCTAACCCCTCCAATAACTTGTCTAGTTCTTCTTTGAATTCATTCAAACTACTCACTTCCACAACAGTCAACTGAAGTTTGTTCCAATAATCAACCACATTGAGGAAGGATAAACTTCAGCACATCTGTCCTGCAACCCATCCTTACTCAATTTGAATTTATGCCATCTCGTGTGTGTAGTCTGAGCAAGAGGAAGATTGCCATCAGCATTAAACTTGCTCAATCCATCTAAAGCTTTAAACAAACCTAATCAGATTACCTCATAGGTGCCTGGTCTCCAGACACTGCAATTTGTAGAACTGAAACATTTTTTATTGTAAGAGCACCCCCCTTTGTTCCCCTCACCAATTTTGTTGCCCTTCTCTGCACCCATTCCAGCAGATTGACATCTTAACTAAAATGAGACCTCCAGACCTGCATGTCATACTCAAGATGTGGCCTAACCATTGCCTTATACAATAGGATAATCACCTCTGTAACCCTGCTAGCAAAATTTCTGCATGTCATTGAGAAAACCCCATGAGCTTTCCTGGCACAATTACTCCTTGGTCTTTTTCATTACCCTGAGTGAAGTACCACACAGTTGGTACGTTAATCTGGGATTACTGCTACCCATATGCAGTACCATGCATTTGCCAATGTTAAACTTCAACTGCCATTTCTCAGCCCAAAAAATTAGACTACTAAGGCAGCCTTTTAAGGACTAAGTGGTCCTGCATCAGATAGCAGGTGGCCTCTAGTGGCACCATGCAAACAAAACAGTTGGAAAGAAGTGTGATGTGGAATGCCATGTGATACATGAAATCAGTTTTAAAAGTTATAATACAGATAAAGCTGCTTGTTTTGTCTGAGTGTTGTTACTAAAGACTTTTACTTTAAAAAATTTTTCACTTTAAAAAAAGGCTTTTTTTAAATAGTTAACCTTTTGGCAAGACCATTTGTTTGAAAGTAATGCAATACCAGGGCAACTTGAAGGGAAAGTTTGTTCTGCTGTGAGAATTAAGACCCTTGCATTATCAATGAAGTTCATATCCTGCTGGCAGCAAAAACAAATGATAGGACAAGGTAGTCCTGCAAGTAACTTGTTTCTTTAACATCATGTGACTTTAGCTGTACTATAACAATGAATTTCTCTCTTTTAGTGATGTCTGTTATTCAGTGAAATTCATAATGTAATGCAAACTGCTCTTGAAATTACTGCTATTTGGCTGGTCATACCATGCTTGCATGAGCTGGTGACCAGTTCTACATCATTTTACGACAGCAAAAAGAGAGTGAACGCCCAGTGTGGGTACAGTGAAAAAAATCCATGCTTCATTAAATTTGTGGTTAATCTTTTCCATAAACAGTGACCATTACTGACATACAGGAACAATGGATTTAATTTTTCACATAGCCAAAGTTATTTTGTGCCATTATAACTAGTCATATGGTTCATGAGGTGCATGGCTAATGTAGAGAGAAAAACAACAGGTGGTTCTAGAACACCCACTTGGTTTCCCACTCCATACTACCACTAAGAAGAGAAGACGTGCCACTTGTAGTTTTCCCCCCTGCTATACTTAGGCTGGCAGCAAATGGATACTTAGCCATCTCTGTTATTACAGGCAAAAAATTGATTACATATCTAACAGCATGTTATTAAAAGAAGAATGTTGTGTAAGCTGATAAAGACTGCTTTGTTATAATAATTATTCCTTAAGAATAGTTAATTTTGTTTCTTATTCTCCATTGTGAAAGTTTTTTTTTTTTTTTTCCCCTCTGAAGTACAAATTCACAGATATTTTGGCAGAATTTGCTCTTACTAAGTTTATTGTCATTTATTAAAAAAATTGACTGTTATTTAAATTTTCACTACTAGTACTATCTAAAGCCAACACAAACATTTACACATGTAAATAAGTTCAGTTGATAGTTAATGTATTCACTGCTCTGCATCTTGAATAATTTTAATATCATGTGTTGTTTTTATGCCCTAATTAGATTTTTTTATTTCTAGGATACAGATGGAATTAAAAAAATTCCTGGTGCTTTAACAGCAACTTACTCTGTAATTCTGGATAAAATGGGTGATTGTGCATTTGGTGTGGGAGATATGACAGTTCATAATGAAATTACATATGATCTGGTAAGAGAAATTTGAGTAAATCAGCTAGTTATCAGTTTTTTTAAATCCAAGTATAACAAAAATCAGTGGCACATTATTTGCTTTTTGACTTTTTTGTCCCACAACAACCTTTTCCAATATGCAGTAATTTATTATTGTTGCTCTTACATTATTTCTCCGATTGTGGGTTCCACCCCATGACTGGTACTGCTACCAAGTACATAGGGTGGTTGTTATATCTGGTGTTACTGTTGGTCGAGGAACTCTTTATCCTACGGGTGTTTAGGATTGCGACTTTTTGGAGTTCCTTCACCCTTTATTAAATAAAAAAATTGATCAGACCCCTCAATGTTAAACCTGAAGTAGGATGACAATATTTTTAGCAAGGAAAAAATAGCATTTTATAAATTACATAGTAGAAAATTTTATTCGACTACTGAGAAAGGAATAAAAAACTTGTTTCCATTATGATTTACACATTAAAATAATTTTTAATTTTACACATTAAAATAATTTTCCTCCTATTGATATTTATTCAGCCAACAGGAGAAGAGAGATGTGGGTTACGTGGTAATACCTAAATACTAAAATATGTAATAGAAGCTTGTTTTGCTGTGGTAAAACAAGCTTCTGTTTAAGCACTGTGTTTATCTAACATGACCACGCAGTACCATGCTTGATTGCCATATATAACGTATTTATGTATTCATAGCAGAGGAAGAGACACACACACAGTGTCGAATGCTTCTGTATTTTATTTTACTTTATCAAAAGAAGCAAGTGCAGTGAGCAGTGGGCAAAGCCCCCTAGTAAACATTAAAATAATTGTTTAATAATTTAATTGAATACAGCAAAAACAACAAATCAAATTCTTAAATTAAGATTACAAAACAAACACTTAATGAGAAGGATGAGCTTCGATAACTGATAATATTTGATCCATATTTGAAATTGCTAATCTCATGTCATCTTCTGGAATGCTGTTTTGTTTTTATAACTGACATATAGGTTAGTGCAAAAGCATAATTTTAACATAGCCATCCACCAACGTAGTTAAATTAATTAATTAAATTGGCATCGTTTTAATTATATCTCATATTGTGAATGCCTTCACAATGAGTTTCCATGGTATTGTACTACCTCGAATAAGTAAACTTCACCAGTGAAGAAGATCACTGTTATTTATTCTCAGCGGATACCACCCAGACAGCACCATTTAAAAACTTGTTGGCTTCTCTTCGGTGGGTGGGCAGGTACCCTGGTGTCGCAGTAGTGACAACCCAGTTATGAAGTATAACTTCACGATATGAGAGATGCCAATACTTCATAACTGGGTTGTCACTACTGCAACACCAGGGTACCTGCCCACCCACCGATGAGAAGCCAACAAGTTTGAAATGGTGCCATCTGGGTGGTGGTATCCGCTGAGAATAAGTGACAGTAGTCTTCTCCACAGGTGAAGTGTTACTTATTCAAGGTATTACAATACCATGGCAACTCGTTTTTATAACTGACATATAGGTCATGAGATATAACAAAAATGATGCCAATTTAACTAATTGATTTAACTACTTTGGTAGATGGCTACATTAAAATGATGCTTTTGCACTAACCTATATGTTAGTCATTCTACCTCGTAGCATGAGGCCTTTGCCCTTAATTATTTTTATAGTTTTTATAACTGTTAATTTTGAGAAGCCAACCTCACATAAATATGTAGACCTGAAAGGTAGCAAGGTTTATATTGCCATTTTTGATAATTCCCGATACTCATCTCAAAGAGAAAGCCAAAATTTTCACAAGTTGTAGTCTTGAAAAGAGCACGTAATGCTTCTTAAGCAACAGGTCAATGACATCTTCCTTTTGCTGAATGGTAATTTTGGGGCATGAAGAAATTTCAAAAGCAAAGGGATCACAAATCCAGTACAACTTTCTATTTTTTTTTCTGGAGATACATTAAATTGTTTTTTTTTTTTTTTTTTTTTTTTTTTCGGTAGTTGTTGGCGCATCGGCTTCTGTGGCCATAATGCACCTCCCAAGGTTTTTGCAGTACTTTGATCCAAGCCCGAGGTGGGATTCGAACCCGCGACCTTTGGGTTGCCAGGCAGGCACTTTACCCACCTGGCTAGCCCGGTCAGCTAAATTGTTTGTAAAAATTCTTAATTAGCATTGATAGGTAGGTGGCAATGATATCCTTAAACTGTAAAATGTCAATATTATTAACAAAATCAGAAAAACATGGGAACATTTCAGTATTATTACGGTCAAATTCAGTTTTCTAAAGATTAAGCTCCTTTTTTGAAAGCTTGCATTTTATCAGTGTATATTAATATATTTGTTCCCTGTCCTTGAAGACTTAAATCAATAAGTTTTTCAAATATATGAACAGGGTAACTGTTAGCATTAGTAGAGGCACCTGATGCAAGAAAGCAAGCTTATGCAGCATCAGCCAAAAAAAAAAAAAAAAAACCACTTCCACTTCACCCCTCTGTTCGTTCGAAATACCTGTCCAGCTGAGCCTTAAACTTATTTAGGCTATCAGCTTCCACGACAAGGGATGGAAGTCTGTTCCACCAACCAACCACCCGCTGGCTAAAAGCAAATTTCCGCACTTCTATCCTACATCTGTCTTTCCTCAGTTTGAATTTATGCCCTCTCAGGTGATTATTCTGAGCAAGAGGAAGAATCCCATCAGCATTGAGCATGCTCAAACCAATCAAGGCTTTATACACCTCTATCAGATCACCTCGCTGGTGCCTAGTCTCCAGACACTGTAATTTGCAAAACTTAAGCCTTTCTTCGTAAGAGCACCCCTTTGTTCCATTCACTAATCTTGTTGCCCTTCTCTGTACTCGTTCCAGCAGCTCTACATCCTTCTTGAAATGAGGCCTCCAGACCTATATACAGTACTCTAAGTGTGGCCTGACCATTGCCTTATACAAGGGAATAATCACCTCCTTATCCCTGCCAGAAAAGTTCCTATATATCATTGACAATACACCATGAGCTATTCTTGCAGCCTGTCTGCACTGCTCAGAGAACTTCATATCTGCCTGCACAACCACCCCCAGGTCCCTTTCATTCTCTACCACTGTCAGTGTAGTACCACAGAGTTGATATGTTGCTCTGGGGTTGCTGTTTTCCATGTGTAGTACTTTACATTTGTCAATGTTAAACTTCATTTGCCACCTCTCAGCCCATCTGCTCAACCTTTCCAGATCCTGTTGCAGCAGCATAGTGTCAGTAGTGTCCATGACAACCCTGCCTACCTTTTGTATCGTCTGCAAACTTCGACATTAAGCTTGATATACCATCATCAATATCATTTATAAATACAGAAAACAATAATGGACCCAACACTAAGCCCTAAGAGACTCCACTAATAACATTAGTCCACGACGAGCAGTGTCCATTGATTACCACTCTGTCTTCTCCCCCTCAGCCACCCCTTTATCCACAGCAGCAATTTGCCTCCAATGTCACACTGCTCCAATTTGTGCAGCAGTCTTCCATGTGCAACAGTATCAAAAGCCTTTCTAAGATCCAAGTATATAATATCAAAGTTATTCCCTGCATCCAGTTCCTGTTTTCCAAACCATTTTTGATTTATAAACAATTGGGCAAGATTCTGATTTTTATCCAATAAAAACAATAATACTTCATGTTTGAGGTCAAAAAGATGTCTCAACACTTTACCACTGGACAACCACCTCTCATACGTAAAAAAAGTGTTTCATGAGCGGATCCCATTTCATTGCAAAGTATAGTGAAAAGTCTGCTATTTAAGCTTCTATTTTTAAACTTCCAATAATGCTCTTAAAACTTTACAAGGAACTGCCATATGTTTCTTCTTGAAAGATTTCAGACCTTGTATGGCGTCAGTGTGTCTTTTGAAAAAGGATTCAGTGTTTTCCATTAGCTCTGGATGTTTTGTATCTGTCTTTTTAATTTAATAGGTTTCATGCTTTCGTTAGCCAGTTTTTCCTAACATATTATGCACACAGGATGCTGCTCATTATCAACAACACTGTAAGTGAAGCCGTACTTCATAAACTCTTGATGATTTCTATTCTTTTTCATTCCTTTTGATTTCGAATATGATGGCTCTCTGCCAGAAATTGGTGGTTGCATTACACTTTAGTGTCCAAATTTTCACAATACATTTCTTACCTTATTAGCTTCTGAAGTACCTGTAGCAACATTGTCGTCACTCCTCGGCCATTTTGTTTTGATTACCCTATTGTCCATGGTAAAATATATTTTTTTCTTCTTACAAACAATGATAATAACATGAAACGAGCAATATAAAAAGTATAAAAGTAGCAGAAGAATGAAAAACACCAAGTTGACATGAAAGCACCGAATTACGAAACAGAATAAAACATGTGCAACAGACTTTCTATATAGAATATTTACTGCCACCACACATTTGCATCTCTAGCATTTAGGCAATTTGAGAATTTGTGCTGTAAGAAACACAAATTAAGAGTGAAAGGGATTATCGTTCAGCAAGTGTACTGAGAAGCATTAATACATACTGAAAAGTCGCACTAGTCAGCTGCTTTATGTGTGTGTATCCATAGCCAGAGAGCAAGTTAAGGAGTATTCACGATGCAGACAATAATAAAGAATGTCACCCTAACAAAATAAAGAGCAGCAGCAGGGTTCATTCATATTTCAGACTTAGAGTAGTGGGTCTGTACATCTGCAGTATTGAAAAATGTAATTTTAGCAGCAGGTGTTTTAGCTTTAATGTACACAACAATTAATTTTGGATTAGGAAGTCACGCACCACTGACATATGCCAGTGGTGCGTGACTTCCTAATATTTTACTTACGTGTACTTCCTCATGGGTTTTCTGGAGGTTGCCAGTGTTGGGATTGTCTTCTTGTCTGTTATTATGGTGTGGTCTCAGTACAGCTTGTGGGTTGGGGTCTCAGTACAGCTTGTGGGTTGGGGTCTCAGTACAGCTTGTGGGTTGGGGTCTCTAGTACTGCCTGGTGTTCATACTTGTAATACTGTACACTTTCTTTGATTAACTGGTATTTCCTCACTAGCTTCTGATGTATTATCCTGGCTACTTGGTCATGTCTAAGAGTGTACTCCGTCTGGGTGATCACCTTGCATTCTGCGGTGATGTATTGGATCGTTTCTAAGGCCAGATGGCATTGTCAACATGTGTCATCTGACACTCCGTGCTCTTTGGCAGTGTATTTTCTATAGTTTCTGGTGTTGATTACCTGGTCTTGGATGGCAAGCACGAATCCTTTAGGCTCGGATCAGAGTGTCCGGCTTGTGAGACATGCATTGGAAGCCATTTTATCTATATGATCTTGATGGAGATCATTGTAGTGTCTTCTTTGCCCACCTTTCTAGCTTCTTTGTGCCATCTGGGAGGGAGAGGACTCCTCACTTAGGTTGAGTGGGATATGCTTCCTGTCTATCTTCATTATGGCCTGGTAGAGTCTTTCTCATGATATCCTCCAGCTCAGTGTTAGTCCAATCCATGATCCCGAAGGAGTATGTTAGCATTATTGTTGGTGGCTTTCTTGAATTTATTCAAACTGCCCACTTTCACAACAGATTGAAGTTTGTTCCAACAATCAACCTTCATGCATCTATCCTGCAACCATCATTCCTTAATTTGAATATATGCCCGCTCATGTGTGTAGTCTCAGCAAGAGGAAGAATGCCATCAACATTTAGCTTACTCAATCCATTCAAGGCCTTAAACAGATCAATCAGATCTCCCTGCAGGTGCTAGTTTTCAGATGCTGCAAGTTTCAGAACCAAAGCCTTTCCTGGTAAGAGGTCCTCTTTTGTTTCCTTCACCCATCTGGTTGCCCTTCTATGTAAAAACTGGTCTAATCCTTCTACACAAACTGGTGCAGTATTGACAAATAATATTAATAACATTAAACCTTAGGATACAGTTTAAGCCAAATGTTCCAGGCTTGTTGCTGATGAGGTGTACTTATCTTAGTACAAGGGTTTTCCAAAAAGTAAAGTAACACATTTTTTCTCTCGATGATGTTTAATAATACAAATTTGAAATTACACACCAAGAAATAAGTGAACATGCACTACTTCTCCACAAAGTCTCCAGTTTTATGGATGCACTTGTCCCAATGATGGATCAGCTTATCAATACCAATACTGAAGAAGTTTGTGCCCACATGCAGTAACCAACATCGCACTGCCTGATAAACACCCTCATCCATGGTGAAATGCTTTCCTGAAAGGTGTTTTTTCAGAGGGCCAAACAAATGGAAGCCTGAAGGTGCTAAGTCTGGGCTGTAGGGGGGGGGGTGACAGAGTTTCCCAACGATTTCGGCCCAACCGCTCACAAGTGGTGTGGAGTTGTGTTGTCGTGCAACAAAATCACGCTGCTTGTCAGGAGTCCTGGTTTGCGTTGACTTTGCGTTGGCTTTCAGTTTTTCCAATGTTGCACAGTAAAGCTGTGCACTGATTGTTCCTCCCTTCTGCAAGAAATCCACCAACAGAACGCCTTAGCGATCAGTTGGTGGATGGCCACACAGAAGGGAGGAACTTTTCGGATACTGGGATCAGTTTTGAATTTTTTGCACACAAGAGATTGTGGATGTTTCCAGGTCATGGAGTCTTGTTTGCTCTCCTGGGTAAAGTGATGAACCCAATTTTCATTTGCTGTGACTATGCGAGCAAGAAAATCCTCTCCTTCATCGCTATATTGCAACAGGTTCTCCAGACACATCCCCATATGTTTTTCTTTGAACTCCTCTGACAATTGTCGGGGCACCCAGTGGCAGCAAACCTTTCGAAAGCCAAGGACATCATGAACAGTCGACTTACTCATGTTCACTATTTTGCAGTTTCACTTGCCTGTTTTCAAGAACGATGCCCGTAATGCACGAAATGTTGTCTTCTGTCTTGCTCGATGAAGGCCTACCCATGCGATGTCGATCTTCAATGTCAGCACGGCCTGCTTTAAATTCATTGCACCAAAAACACACCTGCTTGTTTGTCATTACCTTTTCGCCATACACAGCAACCAGTTCACGGTGAATGTCACTTTGTGAAGACCCTTTTGCTTGCAAAAAGCGATAACGTCAAGAACACCTGTTTTGGACCACACTCGCATGGTAGCCGCCATTTTGCAACTGGAATCTGCTGTGAGGCAACAGTACTACAACACTACACTGGTGGTCTTTTTGAACATTATTAACCAGTCTATCTGCCCACCACATTTCATTTCATTCCCTTTCACCATTATTAAGAAAAAAAATGTGTTACCTTACTTTTCGGAAACCCCTCGTACATCTTATTATATCTTAGTATATTTCCTTGCTTATTAGTGACTGGTCTGTATTTGAGGAACTTTGCTCTAGTGACCACTGGACTATCACCTTTTCTATAACCTCTAATTACAATGTATTTAGTCCTCTTCTTCAAGATCTCCAACACTTCTTGTTAAAGCGAATTCTGTAGGATCACTGAAGCATCTATTAATTCTGATTTCCTTTCTGACTCTTAGGTTTTCTGAACACTTATTCTGCACCAATCTCACATCCTTTCTGATTTCTCTATATAGTGTCTGCTCCCATGCTTATAGAAAAAGGTGCTCTCTAAACAACTAACACTCCTGTGTCGCCATCTTCATCACAGAAGACGATACCGGAGACGTTGGCCATCCTCTGAGGTTGATTGCCTTACGTAATCAACCCAGAAGGCTGAAGGAGATAGTGGAACTTCATCATCTGAGCCTTCAACGAATCTTATTCACTTTGCTGGTGAAGACCAGGTCTTCACCAGCAAAGTGAAGAACTTCAGCACTTCACCAGCAAAAAGTTTGCTGGTGAAGTGCCACAACCAGGTCGTGCCTGGTTGTGGCAGGCAAGACCTGGTTGTGGCCCAAGTTTGCCTCATTGACTGAAGTTTCCTTTCCCAAAGGATTTCTCTGTAACATGCTATACTGTTTGATAGTATTTTACCCACTGTAGAACTTCTTTCAAAATTGGCGTCAATCCTCCCAAAACCTGCCACTACTGTATCAAGTTAGCCAGCTATTGTTCTAAATCCTTCGTTGTCATTTCAGCAATGCTCACTGGATCTTCGTCAGGAGTAGATTCCATCCCAAGAAGTGTAACCTCTTTGTTCATCTACGAAAAGCAAGTCCTCATCCGTTAAAGGCTTATCATGAGATGCCAGCAATTCAGCTACATCTTCAGGCTCCAGTTTCAGTTCTCTTGCCATTTCTACCACATTTGAAGTCACTTCCTCCACTGAAGTCTCAAACCCTTCAATGTCATCCATGTGGGTGGGAATCAACTTCTTCCAAACTCCTTTTAATGTTGATATTTTGACCTCTTCCCACGAATCACGAATGTTCTTAATGGCATCTAGAATGGTAAATCCTTTCCAGAAGGCTTTTAATTTATTTTGCCTAGGCCCATCAGAGGTATCACTATCAGGCAGCTGTAGCCTTAACAAATATCCATCTTAAATAATAGGACTTGAAAGCAGCAATTACTCCTTGATCCATGGGCTGCAGAATAGATGTTGTGTTAGCAGGCAGGAAAACAACATTAATCTCCTTATAAATCTCCATCAGAGCTTTTTGGTGACCAGATACATTGTCATTAATCAGTAATATCTTGAAAGGAATTTTTTTACTAAGCAGTAATCCTCGACAGTTGGCTTAAAATATTCAGTAAACCATGTAATAAACAGATCTGCTGTCATCCAGGCTTTGTTGTTCGATTAAAAATACACAGGCAAGCTAGCTTCAGCATGAGTCTTGAGGGCCCTAGGATTTTCAGAATGGTAGATGAGCATTGGCTTCAACTTGTAGTCACCAGCTGCATTAGCCCCTAACAAGAGAGTCATCCTATCCTTAGCTTTGTTGTTGTTATTTGTTTTTTAGGAGCATAAAATTAAGGCCATATTGCTCAGAGAATATGCGGTGGTCATTCCTTGACCTTTCCGCATCTTCCGTATTTGGTGGCGACGGGCTCGAACCCCGGTCTAATCAAGAAGCATGTGCTATGCAATGCTGCCCTTCCCACCTGGCTACGGAGGCGCCTGCAGTTTTGAAGCCAGGCATTGACTTCTCTCTAGCTGTGAAAGTCCTATACAGCATCCTCTTCCAATATAGGACCATTTCATAGACTTTGAAAATCTGCTGCTTAGTTTAAGGTAACTGATGAAGGTGGCTACCACCTTCATCAATTACCTTAGCTACTCATCTGGATAGCTTTCTGCAGCTCTAGATTAGCACTAGCTGCTTCACCTTGCACTTTTACAGTGGTGTCTCATGACTCTGATGTATGGAGGTGCTGCTTCTTAAAGTTATATTAAATTGCCTTGGTTATAAGACATGTAGACATAGATGGTAATAATAATAATCAAGTTAAAAATACTATAAAACATTAACTGGACACTTACCATTAACAGACTTGCGTAATCTCAATTTTATTTAAAAATAAAATCTATTCTTCAGTTTTTATTTGTTGAAAATAGATTAATAACTGTTTCATTCAAGTTTGGTGCACTGTTCAAATTGGCACTGCTCACTCCTCAGTTCTTTCGACTCTAAAAAAAAAAAAATGCATGTTGGCAACCTGCCAACTAGGCATTGACTCAACCACTGTGGCAAAAATGTGGAACTGTGTAGTCCACAGTTCCACCTACTTTTAACTTCAGTGTTGAAAACAATTTCATGTTTTTATTTGTTTATTATTAAATGATTATTGGAAATAGAGGATGAGTATACTATATGCGGGACCTGTTATTGAAAATATTCATTGCATTGCATTGTTGTTCACAAAATTTCATATAACTCCGCTGACTGTATATTTAGATTTAAAAAGCTGGGGGTGCTACAGTTCCTATCAACGAGCCACCCCTGCACTTTGTTGTTGTTGTGGAGATGGCTTCTTTCTTAAACATCATGAACCAACCTTTGCTAGCTTCAAACCTCTCTTCTGCAGCTACCTCGCCTCTCTCAGCCTTCGTAGAATTGAAGAGAGTTAGGGCTTTGCTCTGGATTAGGCCCTGGCTTAAAGGAACATTGTGCCTTGTTTGATCTTCTATCCAGACCACTAAAACTTTCCCCATATCGGCAATAAAGCTGTCTTGCTTTCTGATCACTTTCATGTTCACACTGGAGCAGCAGTTTTAATTTCTTTCAAGGACTTCTCCTTTGAGTTCACTACTGTGCTAACAATTTGGCGTGCTAAACCTAGCTTACGGCCTACCTCAGCATTCCTTTCTCACTAAGCTTTATCATTTCTAGCTTTTGATTTAAAGTAAGAGGCTTGTGACTCTTCTTTCACTAGCACTACACTTAGGGGCTATTGTACTGTGATTAATAATTACAATAATAACAATAACACAAGTAAAAAGTTTGAAAAATTTTGAAAATTGCCAGAATACGAAGTGAGACACGAAGTGCACAAATGCTGTAAACAGACTGAGCAAGGGTAACAAAATGGTGCCAATTAACTCGCTTGATTCAACTTGGAGACAGCTGATGTGCGCACCACTGCCAAAAACCTCCTTAAGAGCAAGGCAAGCACCAAAAATAATAAAACATGAATATAATTGAAAAGTGCCATATTAGCAAAGCACTCTAAAACAGAGCATCTTAAAGCGAGGTACGCCCTGTGTTAGATGTTCTCTTGCCTACAGTAATCCAGATAATGATTTTCCTGAGCATTGCCAAATTCGTATTGATAACTATATGCACTCTTCCATAACTGCTACTGATCCCTTCACTCAAACTGCAGTTAATCTTGCTGTTACTAAAATAAATAGCTCCAGCTGTCCTAGTTGAAGGAATTTTTATTAAGAGGTTTCATACACTTCATATGACTGTCTTACCAACATTATATAATAAATGTTCGAATGAAGATATATTTTTTGGTGCCTCCGTAGCCAGGTGGAAAGGAGCAGCAGTGCGTAGCACACGCTTCTTGATAGACCAGGGTTCGAGCCCGTCACCACCAAATATGGAGGATGCGGAAAGGTCAGGGAATGACCACTGCACATCCTGGAGCAATATGGCCTTAGGTGCTAATGCTCCTAAAAACCAAATAACAAACAAACAACAACGAAGATATATTTCCTTCAATTTGGATGTCTTTTCTGCTAAAATTAATCTCTAAATTATCTGGTGCAACAGCAGTGATTTCATTGCTGTTGCACAAGATAATTTAGGGATTAATGGGACAGAAAAGACAAAAGGACAATAGGTCATCCAGACATATTGCCCATCTGTCCCGTTTAGGCAAACTTCTTGAACAGTTGCTCTCTGTGAGGCTCACTTCTCTTTTCATAGACAAATCACTTATCTCTGATCAGTATGGCTTTTGCCCAGGGCATGGCACTGAGGAAGCTCTGGTTGAGCTTCTCTCATGTGTCCAAGATTGTAACTCCAAACATGCTTTGCCATCTACTTCAACTTCACCAGTGCCTTTTGACTTTGGTGGCCGTTTATTTGCTTGGTTGCATCAAACATCTTGTGCAGTCTCTTTATATAATCTAACTAAAAGCTACTTCAGAGACTGATCTGTTACTGTTTGCTCAGGCTCCAGCTCCATAATTAGGTCTGACATTTGTGGTTGGCCAAAAGGTTCAGTGTTAGGTCCACTCATCTAGAACCTTGTTCTAGATGAGTGGCTCCTTAGGACTGCTTATAACATCTATAAACTGGCATATGCTGATGATGTTATGCTGCTTGTAAAGGATCTTCTCATTCCTCAATTGAATCTGATCCAAATGCTATTATGACCATTTATCTCAATGGTGTACCATCAACAAGTTGTCTATTTCATCAACCGAGACTATGATGATGATGATGATGATTCTAAAGGTATTGCTTGAGCCTTCCTAGCCTCCAGTGGTTAAACTTTCAAATAAGTCATTGTCTTTGGTGACCTTTCATAAATTTCTCAGTATGATCATTGCCTCCAAACTCAAACATTTGGCATATCTTCTTGAAAAAATCAAAAATTATACATCCATGCTGATCCGCATTTCCAATCAATCTTCGGGTTTTGAATCATTGCTCTCTGCATCTCATGTATAAAGCTGTATTTGTACCTAAGGCACTGACAACTGGTTTTGGCATGCTTGTAAAGTCAGTGTGAAGAATAAGCTATCTTCCATCCAATGGTCTATGCTTATGGTGTCAGGCCTGCAGAACTGTATCAACCCAATCCCTGCAGGTCCTTAACAGTTGTTTGACCCTTGATTTATTGCTTATTTTCCATGGTATTAGTTTTTATATAAGACATGGAACGTCTGTTAAATTTTTGGGTTTTACAGTTAACACTGCCACTGATTCCAAGGTTACAGTCACATTGCTGGGAGTTTGATTTTGTGGTGGCAAGATAACTGGAATAACTCCCCGAAGGGGATAAGTAACTTACAAATTTATTCACAAAGTGTTATTTTTGCATCTGTGGAAAATAATTCTTGCTGGATTACTCCAAACTTATATATATAAGTTTACAAGCAGCATATATATAAGTAGACGTGCGGAAATTTGCCTTTAGCCAGCGGGTGGTTGGTGGGTGGAACAGACTTCCATCCCTTGTTGTGGAAGTTGATAGCCTAAATAAGTTTAAGGCTCAGCTGGATAGGTATTTCGAACGAACAGAGGGGTGAAGTGGAAGTGGTTATTTTTTATTTATTTATTTATTTTATTTTTTTTTTTTTTTTTGGCTAATGCTAATACTTAAGAGCTATCTGTGGTGAATCTACACCAATATTTAAAAGATAATTTTAAGCTCTTATAATATTATGCCTTGTTGCATTCGGATTTATTATATTCTTAGTCAGTTTTATTCATAGAGGGAATTTCATATCTATGGGATAGAATTATTTAATATAACTTAATGATAATCAATCTATAGTAGAATAGATGTGTGGAATAATGTTTGCCTTTAGCCAGTGGGCAGTTGATTGCTGGAACAGACTTCCATCTGTTGTTGTGGAAGTGGATAGTTTAAATAAATTCACTGGATGGGTGAAATGGGAAAGTTTTTTTTTTTTTTTTGGCTGATGCTGTATAAGCTTGCTTTCTTGCATCATATGCCTCAACTAATGTTAATGTTGTATAATTTCTCACTTCTTGGCATAGTTCACTAAACGGTAAACTGGCTGAATTTCATCTTACAGCTTTACCTCTGTGTATTTGTAACAATACTGGAAATTGGGACCATGTCCTTTTCCATTGTCACCTGTATGCAGATTTACGGCTGCCTATGACACACCTTTTGCCTTCTCTTGCTCCTGGTTAGGAAGAAACTCTGCTGAGCTCCAAGGAGAGCTTTCTACTTCTTCAGGACTTTACTACCAAGGCTTTCCTTCATGCTGAAAACAACTGCTTGCATTTAGACAACCACCTACTGGCCACTGTTGATGCTTTGATCCAACTACATTATTCATTCGCATGGATCAGCCTATGCAGGGAACTTCACCAACCCTGGACTGTAGATGATGATGCTGACACACTGACATTATCTACTGAACTATTCTCTTTTGCCCCCTTCCCCCTCTCCCTATCCCCACCTTGGTCCCCCCCCCTCTTCTTTCCTGGCCTTCTGCTTGAAGTGGGATTTTGCTGGTGCCCAGGTTGAAGCTCCTGGGCAGAGAATTATTGTCCACTGGTCACACACTCCACCAGTGGATTTTTTTTTTTTTTTTGCCTCTTCATTTTTTTTTTTTTTTTTATTTTACTTTACTTTATCTTTTTGAGGTTCTGCCTGGGTTTTGGTTCCCTGGGTATGAAATAGCTGGTATCCATGGTCTCGTTTTCCGCCAGTGGATATGGGACCTTTTATTTTTTATCATATTTTTTTAATTAATTAATTTTATTTTTATTTTTTTTATTTTTAATGATCCCAAAGTCACTTTGGAATTTAGCAAGGGATAGTTATGACCTCGATTCATGCTTAGTTGTGGCCCTCCTCCTCATGGTGCAGATGGACCCATTGGCAGGCTTTCCAGGTGATTGCCATTCCTGGTGACAAAGTGGCCAGAAAAACACAACACGCATACCCTGCACAAACATAATATCACACACATTTCTGGCCTTTTACATAGATCTATAATCATTACAGTATCAAGATCTGTAATCATCAAGGCATAGTTGAACTAGTGTCCAGAGCATGGCTCTGGACACTAAGATACTATACATGTCTACATACCATTCTCTGCACCTATTCTAGCAGATTTACATCCTTCCTGAAGTGAGACCTCCAGACTTGTATACAGTACTCAAGATGCAGCCACTGTGGCCTTGTACAGAGGGATAATTGCCTCCTTATCAATAATATACAGAAATTTTGTTTGCAAAATTTCTGTATATTATTGCTTTTGTTTGCAAAATTTCTGTATATCATTGACAAAATGCAATGAGCCATCCTAGCTGCCTGTCTGCAATTCTCAGAGCAGGGCCACCGCATGGGTGTCAGCCACCCATGTGCAAACTTTCATAAGACTGCCCTCTACTAGAAAGGGGTTACAAAAATAATTAAAAATTGTATTATATATTTATTATTCTAATCACAGTACAACCAGTTCAAAGTATTGTTAAATATATCATAAAAACACACAGAAAAAATATAAATAGGTCAAAAAATAAATCACCCCAGGTAATTTTCCAAAGTAGTTTGCTGTCTTTACCTCTACTTTTATCTTTATGCTATCTAACTCTTGTATCTTATGCCTCATAATCTGTAGAGTAATTTGAAGGAGATTGAGGTACTATTGTTATTATAATTGTTGCCTATTTTTTGGGCTTATGCACTCGCTATTCTTTCCTCCTGTCCATTTTGCTACGGAAACAGAAATACTTGTGTAAATATTCCATTAATGTTTAAGAGTTTGGCTATCTGTAGGGCTAGCTGTTATATTTTGCCAGTCTGCCGTTCTAATTTTATATTACGAGTTTCATATTTATTTTGGTTATATTAGCTCATTTAGCTACTTAAATTTAATCTTAAAACTATTATGTATACTATATTTAGTATATATGAATATGGCGAGGCTGGCATGTAACTAGCAGAAACAGATAGCGCATGCTGTTATTGATGGCATATATTGAGAGGTGCTAGCCCCAGTTGACGTGCCTTTCGATGTAAGCCTTATTCAGTAATGACATTATGGTAATGTTGATTGTTTATTTTGTTAATATTGCAATTAGTATTACTTATTGAGATGGTTAGGGCCCTTTGTAGGTTATGGTTACACCTTTTATTTAAGCTTTATAGTTTGAAATAAAAATAAATAAATGTGACCACGTGAGGTACAAGAGTGCGGAGTTAGTCGACCTACATAGCCAAGTGGTCAGGAGCACGAGTGCAATAGCACACACTCTTTGAGTGGACCGGGGTTCAAGCCCGTGACTGCTAAATATGATTAACATTTGTGTATTGGTTGATTTACTGTAAACTCCACTGACCTGGTGGTCATGTTGGAGTATAAACAAGAACATTTTTTTTTTTTTTTTTTTTTTTTAGCATAGATAAGGTGTCAGTGGTTCAGTAGGTAGTAAAATTCTGAGCGTGATGAGTAAAAGGAAGGATTTATCGGACTTTGATAAAGGACAGATTGTGGCTGCTCAATGAGCTGGTGCCTCGATTTCCCAAATGGCTGAATTGGTGGGGTGTTCGAGAGCCGCCGTAGTTAAAGTGTACCAGGACTGGTGTCAGAATGGTCAAACAACGACCCAACGGCAAAGGTCAGCGAAAGGTTGACTTTGGAGGTGAGTGCTGGATCCAACGACTCGTACAGGCAAACAGGCACAGTAATGTTGAAAAGTTGACTACCCAATACAACATGGGCAAACCCGGAACAATATCTGGCATGACCATGCATCGCACGTATGGGCTATACCAGCAGATGACCCCCACGGCATCCTCTCCTAACCGAGGTTCATCGGCATAAAAGACTCACCTGGTGCAAAGAGCATGCAAGTTGGATGTTAGAAGACTGGAAGAAGGTGTACTGGTCGGATGAATCACATTATTTACTCCACACAGTGGATGGTTGTATGGATTTGGCATCAACAACATGAGGCTCTTGATCCATCATGCATGGTATGAAAAGTACATTACATGTATTGAAAACAATGGGACAGCACTGAACCCTGTGAGATGCCACTAATAACATGTCAATGAAGAGCAGAACCCATTTATAACCATTCTGTCTTCTCCCACTGAACCATCCCTTTATCCATAGCAGCAATTTGCCCTTAATACCACAGTGCTCTAGTTTGTACAGCAGTCTTTTATGTGTAACTGTATCAAAAGCCTTCCTGAAATCCAAGTACAGTCCATTCCGGTTATTTGGGACACATCAGGCTAGTGCATTTTGGCCCGATTAAGCGGCTGCCCCAATTATCCGAAGTTTCACGTTAATAGTTAAAAAATACAATGTACCGCCCCCTTTAAAATTGGTTCACTGTACAATCAAATCACGTTACGACGAACTCAACATAGTAAACTGCCCTTCACTACACGATCTGCAGTAAGTGCCGGTCATTGTGATCAAGTTTGTGAATTGAATTTTAATTCTATTAAACGGTGATTCTAATTAGCGAAAATAGGAGGAATGTTATCTACAGGCTACAAAAGCAAAGATATATTAAGCACAAATTTACTCTTTATTACCTTACCAATTAAAAAAATTAAATGACACGTGAAAATCGGAAGAATATACGTGATAATTGGAATAATTAATATGTACTGTAATATGTACATACTCACTAAACTAGTTGACATTTCTGTACACTAACATTTGTGGGTGAGGATTAAAATTTAAAATAGTAAAAAGATAAGCAATCAATAACAAAGAACACGGCACACACAAATTGCAAGTAACACAATACGTGCAAGTGAGAACGGAGTAACGAGTTACAAAGCTTTAAAAATAGGAATGAAAAGAAAAGCCGAAAATTAATTTTTTTTATATTATTGAAGATTTCATGATAGTGTAAACACATTTCACCATAATAACCCACAGAATTCCAGCTGTCGGTATTATCGCAAATTCAGTAAGATCGAGTTTACTGTCCATTTATGATAGATTTCACTAACAAAAAAGCCCAATAAACAGGTGACTGCTTATTGTTTTATGGTTGTGACTTCCAGAATTTCGACCGAACCACGTGGTACCGTCGGAGACAGTCGTAGGGTAATCTCCAGTGCTGCGGCATGCTGGGGGGGGGGGGGTTGACATGGCCTACAAGGCGATTATGAATGGAGATCCGGTTGTTAAACGTTTTTGAACAAGTTTTTTACGCTGAGAAAAAGAAGAGACGACTTCACCAGACTTTATTATTGAATACCTAAATAATCAATACAGCTGTTTTCTCATCTCTAATGATGTTACCTTTCATTAATAAAATTTTTGCAATATTTTTAATTTCATATCCTTCTAATTGGCTATCAACTGCAAATTGTTTATAGACTGTTTCTCTGGTATGCATTAAATTAAAACCCATTATAATTATACCTCAATCAGCATGGTTTCACAAAACTGGGGAAAGATACTCCCCCCCCCCCAGCAGTTATGGTCCTATATCTCTGACCAGCTGTTCAGGAAAAATCCTAGAAAATATGGTTCACATAAAACTCACCTGGATCATTGAAGATGAGGGTGCTATCTCATACCACCAATTTGGTTTCCATCATAACAGGTCTACTATGCTCAAACTTGAAATGCCTTTGTTGAAAAAAAAAAAATTCTGAGTTACCCAGAGAGAGAGAGAAATTGCCAAGAAAGAGAAGAATGATTATATCCAGTTCAGGACCCTGGGTGTACCAAGCCCATTCTCACCAGATGTGAGCCTCTGGCATGGTAATGTAGCGTTTGATATTAGTAAAGAATTTGACAACACCTGGAGATGTGGAATCATCTGAGACTGAGAGGTAAACTGCCTCGATTCATTCAGAATTTTCTCCCTCTCAAGAACTTTTAAGTAAAATATTCCCAGAATGCTTTGTCCATAATTCACATGCAAGAAGGAATACCTTAAGGTTCAATTTTAAGTGCAACTCTTTTTGCATTATTTACCAGTAACAACTTGAAACATTCCTACTACAGTAGAAATTTATGTACACTGATGATCTAGCTATTTCCTGTCAATCATGGCTACCATTAAAAAACAACTACAATTGACAATAACTAAAATTGAAATTTGGATAAAATGCAATGGCTATCAATTAACCAAGCAATATACTTCTGTAAATTGCAGTCTCTTCAACCAGAACTTGTCTTAAAACTGAAAAGGCATAGATATACCCGTGACAAATTCCATAAGATTATTAGGTTTAGTTTTAGACACCATACTAAATTTTCATAACATATTACCTACCTGCAAATTACATGCTTCCAGAAATTAAATATCCTTCATGCAGTATCCTCAGCATCTTCAGATGCCAACAAGCAGTCACTGCTGAATTTATACCATGCTCTAATCCAATCACATTCAGACTATGGAGCTAGAAATATGCTTTAGCTAGAAACAGCTTCTTACAATCTCTGAACACCATCCAACACACTGCCCTTCAATCTGTACTGGGTGCCTACAGAATCTTGCCAGTTCACAGCTTGTATATAGAAGTCCATAACCCCCTGCTTTATCTTAGAAGACAAAGGCTATCAAAATAAGAAGCCTTCTATCCCACCCTTATTGGGTATATCTCAACCAAACTCTTTGGCCAACACTGAATCTAAGCCTAATGAACCTAGACCTGCTGGGATATGCCTTCAAAAAATAATACATAATGGAAAATTGATCCCAACAAAATTTCTCCTTATCCCCCATGGGATAGATATGAGCTAGACATTGTCTATACTTTGCTTAATCGTCAAAAATACCATTCCATCACATAACATCCAACAGCTATGCTAATCATGCTTCAGAACATACTGGGAAAAACATAGTCTATACAGATGGTTCTAAATCCCAGTCACATGTAGGTGGAGCAGCTGTATTCCCAAAATCCCTTCCACTTAAGTACAGCATACTCTCTGAAGAATTATATGCTATCCAGCTTGCATTGACAAAAATATGTCAGCAATAATCACTTTCTGCATTAATATATTCTTATTTGCTCAGTGCCATCTCACCAATACAGGGTTAACATACTTCTTATCATCGCCTCCTACAGGAAATTGGAATTCTAATCAACCTCTGTCAAAAAAAAAAATCACTCCGAAAGAACTTGGTTGGATTCCAGAACACTGGAATAGCTGGCAATGACAAAGTAGATAATGCAGCTAAGTCAGCATCACACTTACCAAACAAAGCAATGATAGTCCCTTACACTGACTTCAGAGCAGTTATTCGAAGGGCAAGTGAAGATGAATGGGCCTAGCCATGGAGAAACCAAACCAACAATAAATTACATGAAATAAAACCTAATCCACAAATATTGGTCTCCAACATTAGAAAAAATCGCAGATAAGCCATAATGCTTGCTAGACTATGTGCGTTACAGCCACATACATCTTACACATTATCATCTATTAACTAATGGAGGGGCTCACATCTAGTGAGTATGGGCTTGGCATATCCAGCTCAGGACCCTGGGCCAAGTTCAAATTTCAGTAAAACACATTCTTTTGATATAAGACTACTTTGCTTCCAGAGTTTGGGTGCATTCTGATTATTTCATAATCAGAATGCACCTACTCTTCAACAGGTATTAGGTAACGCTACAAATCTAGAACTGTTTTATTTCATTCAGCAAATCGACTTTGATAAACAAATCTAACAAAATAGGAGTTACATTAAGAAACCGAGGGATACACTTGGCCTTTGAGGCCCTTGTGTAATAAAACCCTTAAACCACAACAACAACCCTGTTGCATTATGTTCAGCTGTAGTATACAGAGTGTTTCAAAAATGATGGTCAATAATTTAAAGGTGAAAAATACAAACTAAAATAAGCAAAAACGTCCCAGTGAACATCAGGCTGCAAACGAACCATTTTCGAGATAATGCACATTTTCTGTTAAGATCCACCAGTGACTATGGGAGCACTCTGGGAGGGTAGTCTGTATTGCTGAGACATGGTACACACTGGATATGGTAGGGGTACAGTAATTGGCAATGTAAAATTCGCCACACACTGCTATGACTCAATACATGCTCTTGCAGCGCAAACCTCCTTGATTTTTTTTTTTTTTTTTTTATTCTTTCTAACACCTTTCCTCAACATCAGGTATTATGCTTCTGGGCCTACCTCTCGTACTCCATGTGCAAAGCACCCATGTTCTATAAGGCGTTGGTAAACCCTGATGAATGTGCACCTGTTGGGCTGCTTTTGGTGGGGAAATGCTCCTTGGTACAAACGTGCAGCCTCACGTGCACTGCTGTTGGCTTTACCATATATGAAGTGCATGTCCGCATACTCTTTGTTGCTGTAACCTCTCCTCTTTCCATGTTGACTATCCTTTAACAAGTACTAGTATGCCTGCTACGTCTCAGAGCAGCATTGAGAGAGGGGAAAGGGAGAGAATGAGCATAACCTAACCTAAACAAACAAGTCAGTGGTGGATCCTAACTAGAAATGTGCAATATCTCGAAAACGATTCACTTAAGGACCCATGTTTACTATGCTTTTTTTTGCATACTGTAGTCTGTACAGTTCACCTTTAAATTATTGACCATCACTTTTGAAACACCCTGTATAGTGTTGATTAACAAACAGTACCAAGGGGGACCCCACCAGAACTGTTTTATTTCATTCAGCAAATTGATTTTGATAAACAAATCTAACAAAATAGGAGTTACATTAAGAAACCGAGGAAATCTTGTGTAATAAAACCCTTAAACCACAACAACAACCCTGTTGCATTATGTCCAGCTGTAGTATACAGGGTGTTTCAAAAATGATGGTCAATAATTTAAAGGTGAAAAATACAAACTAAAATAAGCAAAATAGCTGCTGTCCAGCTATAGTGAGGTATAAAGTTAATAATTTATCTTTTTTATAAAATCTGAAAAGATATATAAAATAGCATTAAAAATTAAAAAGCATTACACTTTAAAAAAAAAAAAATGGAAAAATTCTTACTAAAACTCCAGTCATTAAAAAGGTTATAATGTGACTACAAACAAATATGTATTTCTCCCTTTTTTTTTGTCTAGTCAAATATACGTGGATGAAAAATTGTTACAATTATCATAAATTTTGATTTAACAAAATCAATCAAAGTAGTATTTACTCATTACTTAGATCACAAATGGAATATAACAGTAAGCCTTAAGGTAGCCTGTAGCTCTCAGAAACTGGCTGAATATTGTTGCTTTTCTTAAAAAAATTACTATTATCAATGTTTCATTTATGTAATGCTTATAATATTATTTCAAAAATGTTCAATGAAAACTGGAGATGTCAGAATGTTTCCCCAATTCATAAAGGGGAATAAAAAATGACACGAGTAATTACAGGCCTGTTAGCTTAATGTCTTCCGGGCAAAATAATGGAATCACTGGGTAGAGAAGTAATGCAGGAACATCTTGACAGGAATGTAATTCTATGTCAGTCACAGCATGGATTTGTTGAGTGGCAGTCTTGTCTAACCAATCTGATAGGTTATGATACAGTGACCAAGGAACTAGATGCAAAAAATAATTTTGACATCATATACTTGGATTTCGGGAAGGCTTTTGATATTGTTGCACATATGACTGCTGTACAGACTGGAGCAATGTGGCATTAAGGGCAAGTGAAAAATATTCAGACATAACTACACTATATAAGTATAAAAGAATTTGGTTCTGCCAGAGTCCCTTACTTATACAACATTTTGTAATGAGACTACATTATATCCTGGCATAAAAGTCAACCTGAAGCACTGAAAAATCATCTAAAATTTAAAGGTCAGCTTTTACATATAAAATCCTACGGCATGTACACAGGGTTTGAGAAACATGAATTAATGCTAATAAGTATACAAGTTATAACATATTTTTTACAAAAATATTTTGTTGTTCATCAGGTGAATGCAGTTTCTGAAAATCCTCAGTTGTTTTCATGATGATCAATATCTTATAGCAAACATTCTTCCATTGAAGCATCATTTACAGAGAAACCAATTTACAGTACTAAACCCGCAACAAAGATTGGCTTGGTTTACATAATCAAAGCCCCCTCTATACACATAGTATCAATAAGAGAATTGTCACATCACCTATTCCTCTTGTTTTATTTTTGTGACCTTCTACATAAAGGAGTACTGTATACACTTACCCTTACAGTTTTACTACGCATGCTTTCTTTATAGTTTACTGTGCAGTGTAATGAAATGTCGCAATGTAAACTTTAAAAGAGCAGAAATAATTGAATAAAAGTAAACAGTGGTTCTTAATGCAACTTTCACTGCAATACACTACTATGCAGAGTTAAAAAGATTATTGTAAAAAAGGAGGTCAATTTATACAATGAATAAACTTTGAGGACTGCATGAAGACATGACTGCACACTGGTGGCAAGTGGCACACCACTTGCCAAAATTTTGCTTTGTCAGCCACAGAGATAGCATCACGAGATGGCATGCCATGGCAAGCTGCAGTCAGTGGCATTTGTTAGTTTCATGAGACATTGCTCTGCCAAGCAAATGTGCTCTTTTTTTAAACTGATAATTAGAAATAAAAACTTTATTAACTTATCCTCATTTTCCTAAACTAACCAGATGTAATAGCTTCATTAATATAAGTTAGTTTGCGGGAAGGTAAGAAACAACAGAAAACAGGCAACGTTTGCACATTGGTAGTGACAGTAGTGAAATTTACATAGGTGTTGGGAGCCAGCTGCTTTGATAAATTTTAGATCCCATACTCCTTACACTTTAATATACAGGGTGTCTCAAAAATATTGGTACAAATGTTTAGGGGAGGTAGGTAACATCTAAAGGAATGTGAATCGCATAGGAACTCATAACCGGAAACGTCACTGTAAGTCGGTAGATGGCACTCTTCATTAGTTTGGGAGAGGAAAAATTTCTGGTTTACTCATTCAAGCAGTAGTTGCCGCACGAAGAGCATGCATTGATATACGAACTGTGAGCTGGCAGACATGCACCTAGTGTATGGATTAGCAGAGAGCAATGGACGAGCCACACAGCGAATTTATGGAGAACGCTTCCCAGACAGACATGTACCAGACCACAGTTTGTTTGCATGTGTGCATCAAAATTTGTGAGATTATGGGTCATTTAGAGGTAACAGGAGTGGTGTGGGCGGATCACATTCGACGCGAACTCCCGCCATGGAAGAAAGTGTGTTGAATGCCGTCCAGAATAATCCTACTATCAGCACACTTGCCTCTGCCTTAGGAGTGTCTCGTTGCAGGTACAGCGTGTCTGGCACGACGATTCCTTGCACCCCTTTCATCTCCAAAGGGTTCAGTTACTGCTCCCCCAAGATCATCCTGCACATGTGGCTTTTGCACAGTGGTTTCTCCAAGAAAGTGTTCAAGACTTGAATTTTCCAGCCTATGTTTTGGTCACGGATGAGGCTTATTTCACTCGGGAAGGCTTATTCAATCAGCATAATGCTCATGTGTGGGCTCACGACAACCCACACGGTGTGCGCCCCCATGCGGCACAACATTGCTTCGCAATAAATGTGTAGGCAGGTATGATCGGTGACTGCTTAGTTGGCCCATACCTGTTACCATCCCGCATGAACTCCGCTAAATATTGGATCTTTCTTGAACAAGTTCTACCAGAGTTACTTGACGATGTTCCAGCAAATGTGAGACACAACATTTGGTTTCAACATGATGGGGCACCTGCCCATTATGGAAGGTGTGTTCGTGACCATTTGAACAGGCGTCGATGGATTGGCCGTGGTGGACCCGTTGCCTGGCCCCCACACTCACCTGATTTATCGAGCCTTGATTTCTTTCTGTGGGGGGCCCTCAAATCTATCGTGTATGAATCTCCTGTGGAGACGGAAATGGATCTCGTGGCAAGACTCGTCTGCGCTGCTGCTACTGTCAAAGAAACTTCAGGTGTATTCAACTGTGCTGCCAATCCATGCTGCGTTGTCCTCCAATCCATGCTGCACACATGCATCACGTCTCATGGTGGAACCTTCGAGCATCTGTTGTAACATCATAAAATGCATCCATCTCATACTCCATTGTTAATATTATGTCAAATAAGTGTTTGCCACTAATTATTGTCTTGTGTCATTTCTGCTTCTTGTGCCTCTGCTACTACTTTCCCGTGATGTTTCCGGTTATGGGTTCCTATGCGATTCACATTCCTTTAGATGTTACCTACCTCCCCTAAATGTTTGTACCAATATTTTTGAGACACCCTGTAGAGTTTGGCCTTTTTCATTTCTTTTTTTTCGTTTCCATTAAAATGTATCAGCAAAAGTACCAACTCTTGGCAGAATATATCATAGTGCAATTTGTCCTGTTCTGACTACAGATCTACGAATGGGGGCAATAGTTACTTTTACTGTTATAGGTAATATATAATAATAATGTTAAGGTAATATAGAATAGCTAAAGGCTGGCACGAATACAGATATCAAGAATATTTTCCTGATATTAAAGTATATTTGTTTGGTAAAAGAGTTTAAATATTCTTAAAGCCACTCACTAATTCTCATCCCCTTAAAATTCCTAGCAAGGGTATCTTTGATTTTATGCAACATGTATAATGTTCTTTTTAAATATGCTGCAACAGGGGATACATAACAGCAGTTAATCTTAATTAGTGAAAGCCAACAGAAGCTAGCATCAGGTGTGTTGTGTATGTAAGATAAATATCCATATACTGATTCTCAAGAAGAAAATTAGATATTCTCCTATACAGCTGAGGCCAGAGAGGCTTAGACAGATCATTAATTTTTTTTTAACAAACACAGGCTTTTTTATGTTAAAAAGAAAAATAAACAGAGGAAATTTACATTAAATAAAACTATATGCTAATAACTCCGTATATAAACATAAGAAATACAAGACCAAAAAAAAAAAATAATAAAATAAGAAATTTATAGTAGTTGTATGGGATAGTCACAAATTCTAATAATTAAATGCACAGGATTACCTCAAAAAATGCCTCATGTAGATTTATCATTAATCACTTCAAAACTTTTGGTCTCCAAAATTTTTAAAATGATTAACAACTAATGATAATATATAATGTTCATAAAAAAATTATTTAATTTTACCTCTTTGGCTGTTGAGAAGATTGACCATAACTTGGTATCAAGATATTACTTCAATTTTTTTTTGGAAGAGTAATGGAAGGTGTGAAGGGTCCCACTATGTGGTATTCTAACCAAAATAATTTTCTTTGAACATATCCATTGTTAAGTTTTTTGTATTAAATGAAGAATTAAGCTTTAAAATCAGTGTCCTGTTAAACAAGAAATGCTTAAGATACCAAAGAAAGTCACCTGTAATAGAATAAAAATTTTATATCAACTGATCAAAGCAGATCTCACAGCATCAAACATTGAGATGAGATGCCGATAAACACTGTCGAGTTAACCTCATCAATTAATGGTGTCAGATGCCAAAAAGCATTTCTAATACTGCTGGGCACCCCTTTTTTGGCAGGGTGAACATTGGTAAACTGAGGAGCCAAAAAGGGGGAAGTGAATGAAGAGCATGATGGAAAAGCTTTAAGACAGAGGAGGTGATAGCTATGGTGTACCAAACTTTATTTTACTTAGGGTTAGAGACTTCCTGAAATGGGAAAAACAAAATAAATCTCTCATTAAGTCATCTGTTAAAGAGAGTAATGAGTGTCACAATGTATAAACTGGAAAACTTTATTACAAAATCGTAAATAAAATCTAATGGGGTACCACTATCAAATGACCCAATGCCACTTGATAGTGGCACCCCATTAATCAGTTTCTTAAAGGACCAATTTAAAACCAAAACAAGGAAAGATTCAAGATACAGTACAGGTGAATTGGCCAGGTTATGCCATAAATATTCCAAAAAATGTAAAATCTAAAGATGTGTTCAAGCTAAGAAATTGGAGCAGCACGAAAAGATTGAACAGCTGTTCAAAGGTGTCTTCCTACGGGGGAATGTTTGTATCCATTAATTTTTTGCAATTTTAATTTTCTTAATACTAACAAAGTTACTTCAAGCTTTCCTATTTAACTTTAAGTTTTGAAGGGCTGGGGATTCTGTTTTTGTATAAACAACTTGTTTGATTTTAAACACTGTCTACTTCGTTGTTCCATCAGAGTTATAGTACTAATTTCAGACTGTTTTGATGCAACATTCTTGGCAGTGTATGCGAGCCATTTCAGCAAAAGATCCATAGCAAGATCAAACAGACAATTTATTAACACATCCTATGAAATAAGAAAAAGATGATCAAGAGCAATTGAATTTTTAGAAATTTCAGAGAAAACATCATAGCAGCAAAAAAGGTTACTAATCAAAGCTTAGTCCTCAAAAAACCATCCTGTATAACTAAACATGAATTTTTAAGATAAAAATGCAAGTTTGCTTGTATGTTGAGTTGACTTATATGCTAGAATATACAAAACTTTTGGTTGAAATGACGATATTTTATCAAGTATATTTTCAAAATTCAATTCACAATTCTGAATAGAATAAAAAAATATGCAGTGATTAATATTAGTTTTACAGTTGCAAAAATGTATATATACATGAAAAATAAGCATATTTTATGCTGATATTAATTAAAACACAAAGAGGATGTTATTATATTTATAAGAAATAAGCTATAAAAATTTTAAATGGTGAAATTGTGAGACCTCAAAGTCATTCTGATAATGAGAATTCATTTTAATTCTTGAAGCATAAATGCATTAAGTTTTGTATTTGCAGTGTGGGTTTTATTGTGTTAAGTGGAGCACTTAGTGCAATGAGAATCCACTAATATAAATCTTTATCTGACTGTTAAACCTGTTTTTTAGCAGTTGTATTTATATATATTTATTCTGTACCTAAAACTCATTTACTTACGGTAATAAATAAACACTTCTTTTAAAGTATTAATTTTTCTTCATTTATCAATTAATCCTAAATCCTTAGGTAATCCAGTATGAAAGTATAATAAAAGATGCTCCTGTAGTAGCTATAGATGGCAATTTACCAAATGAAACAATACAGTTTATTATAGATCTGTGCAATAAATATAACATCCCAGGTAAGTCACTTTTCTGCTTCTAGATATTAATGCAGTGTCTTTTCACATGATAACCATCTAAGTAATGAATGTTGATATGAAGTTTATATGTACACATAACTGTGGAGAAACTAAAAAAAAAACAAAAAAAAACGGTGAATTTATTTTGTCACCTGAGTTGTGCAGTGTTTGGTCATACCAACTTCATATATGATAAATATACTTGCTTGGAACAGTAGCAAGAGATGCTTCTATAAAGCAAGCAATGTAGTCAGTAGGATCTAACATAGTCATTATTGAAAAGGCCTATTTTTCCATTAAAACTAACATATTATGATATTCCCATATTATTATAGCCCATATTATAATATTCTCCAAAACTGCCACTTCCAATTTTGGAGAATATTATTTTATGCAACCGATCTCCTTAGGGTACTGCAAGGCTTCAGTAAACAGAAATACTATATTCTCTTCATTTTCTAAGACCTTTTTTGTCCTGAAAAAATGGACCATAGTGAGAAAATTTTCTGCTGTTAAGGGAATTGTCATTTTTGTTTAGTCTGTGACATTTAATACTTTATTTTGCACATAATGATTATTATTAAAATAAAATGGCAAAGGAGACAAGTAAGCCTCAACATATTTGTTGAATCTTTTACTGAATCATTTAGAACCTTCAACCTATTTTACACTCATTGGGTGTCCATAAGGCAGTCTCATTAGTGCTAAAACTAACAGCCAACTTACTTTTTTCTGATTTCAAAATATGGGTGAACATAGCATTATATGCATCTATAAAAACTTGAAAATTAATGCTTCTTACTTTTAGCGCCTAGTATGGCTGTTAGCATATGAAATAATGCAATAACAACTGTAACCCTGATGTTTACAAGCACAAATATGTAATCACTAAACTTCATAACTAATGAAACTATGGCACTTGCTCTGTGTGAAAGATGAAATGACCCACCTAATGGTGGCTTTGAAGCCCACATCAATAAACACACAAAGTGTGGTCAAAAAAAATTTGAGACTAACTTTATATCATGAAAGTGCAATGTTGTAGCAAGTTTCCACTTGTCAAAACCTTTGGTGATGAATGGGTGATTCATCAAATGACATTTGATGAATCACCCATTTATCTGAGTTTCATTTATGTGCATTGAACAGAGGTTGGTCTATAGATCACCCATGTCATTTAGTCCCATCACTGGCAATGTGCCAGGAATATTCGATTTGTATAGATGGAGTTGCATCATAGTGTGAGATTTAAACTCATGGTCTTATGTTTTACTGTATGCACGTGGCTATATACAAGTACTAGTAGTAGCAGTGTATAGTGTGTTCGTGTCTAATGGCACCAGGGGTTTCCCCCATCTCCGCATTGTTTTCATTGTGGGTGTAACAGTTCACTGTAAAGGCCAGAGATTTAAAATTTTTGGATTTTGTAAGTGTAGTGTTATGTATCATTGTTCTTCTGGCCATTTAGCCACTAGACCCCCCCCCTGCTGGGGCCCAACATTTCCCACACTATGCCTCGTGGAGGCAGACCAGGTACCCAGTAATTTTAAGTTTTCACTCTGGCAAATCCTGCCACCTAATTTCCTGAGATTTCAGTGGCTAGGACCTAAAAAAAAAAATAATAATAAAGAAATAAAAATAATAATAATAATTTAATAGTATCGGGAAGTAGTTGCTGAAAGGTTAGGCTTGAGAGAGGGTTTTCATATGCAGTTGGAATTTTGACAATTTTTAAAAAATGGCAAATGATGCAAGAAAACAAGCTTATATTACATAGTGCACAAAAAAAAAAAAGAAAGTTCACCCATCTGTACCCATCAAGAATTTGTCTAGTTTTCCCTTTATTCAAACCATCCACTTCCACAACAGATGGTGGAAGCCTGTTCCAACAATCGACCACTTACTGGCTGAAGGCAAACTTCTGCACATCTATCCCACACCATCCTTCCTTGACTTAAATTTATTCCTCCTCACGTGTGATATCAAGCCTGATATACTTTCATCAATATCATTGATAAATATTGAAAACAACGATGGACCGAGCACTGAACCTGTGGGAACTCCACTAATAACATTAGTCCACAAATAGCAGTGCCCATTGATAACCACTCTGTCTTCTTCCACTTAACCATCTCTTTATCCATATCAGCCCTTAATGCCACATTGTTCCAGTTTGTACAGCTGTCTTTTATATGCAACAGTATCAAAACCCTTCCTGAAATCCAAGTATATGATGTCAAAATTATTTTTTGCCACCAAGTTGCTTGGTCACTGCATCATAGCATCCAATCAGATTTGTCACACAAACTTTTGGTCTCAAATTTTTAAAATTATTAACAACTAATGATAATATAATGTTCATAAAAAAATTATTTAATTTTATCTCTTTGGCTATTGAGAAGATTGACTATAACTTGGTATCAAGATATTACTTCAATTTACTTCAATAGTTATGTCTTTAATTAGTGATCAGCATTATAAAAATATGCAAATCGATAAAACGGCATTTGTATCAAAGAGAAAAAATCTGTACATAGCCAAGGGAAGAAAATTTTTATTCAGTGTTACTGAACATTTTGATAAAGAAGCATTAAATGATAATCGGATATGAAAGCATACCAATCAAGCAAGCAATAATGCTTGCTAATAAGATCATTGTACACCAATCAAGAAGCAATTGTCAGACCATCATTTGGAGATACAGACTGATTTGAAATCGGAAAAGGTGTGCGACGGGGTTGTATCTTATTCCCGTTTCTACTTAATTTGTATACTGAATCAGTTATGAGAAAATTGTACTTGGATGAGTCAGAAACTGGAGTGAAAATTGGTGCACAAACATCAATATTTTAAGATATGTAGATGATATAACTCTGCTTGCAGAAAATGAGGAAGATCTAATACAACTGATTTTAATGGTTAAAGATGAGAACAAAAAAGCAGGACTGCAGCTTAACATCAAGAAAACAAAAATTATGACAACAGCTGGGCCTGGAGAAGTTAAAATTAACAATGAAGAGATCGAATCTGTCCGGGACTTCGCTTTCTTGGATCTAAGATTAACCGGGGCGGAGAATCTGATGCTGAAATTAAAAGAATTTCACTTGGACACAGCACAGTGATGAGCTTGGAAAAGATCTGGAAAGAGAAAGACATCAGCCTTGCAATGAAGCTCAGAATAGTTAATGCTATAGTGTTTCCCATAACAACTTATGGGTGTGAAAGCTGGACAATGAAAAAAAGTAGACAGAAGTAAATTGACGTTTTTGAACTCTGGTGCTGGAGAAAGATGCTTTGCATACCATGACAGCGAAAGTTACAAACAGAGAGATTTTGAATCGCATCAAGCCAGAAACATCACTGGAAGCCAAGATCACCAAGCTAAAATTGACCTATTTTGGTCACATAATGCAATCCAATTCATTGGAAAAATCAATAATGCTAAGAAAAGTCGGTGGAACAAGAAGCAGTCAGCAAAGAACACACTGGCTCGAGACCATCAAGGGTGACACTGGCATGAAGGATTTAGAAAGTCTCCGAAAGTTGGCTGTGACTGAACGGATGAAAACATGATATAGCAACAGGATTTTCAGAATGATTATGATTCAAAGTCAAGCAAGAGGTAAATGTTCTCCAAATTTCTTATCACCAAAGAAATATTAAAAAACCTAAAGAAGTTATTCCTGGAAAAATTTGATCACAGTATCATAAGGCAAACAATCCAGGAATTTTATATTTATGATATAAAGTACTAACTACATCTAAATCAATTCCAGTATTAATAAATTTTAACTGGCAAAGAAACTAAGAAAAATTCATGAGGTGGAATTTTGTTGGAAAAAATCTCAAAACAGGTGAAAGCTTTAAAGGAAAGAAATGATATCATACTTAACTGAACAAAGTATTTACAAGAAATGAAATGAAAAGAGGCCTGTTGTTGCATTGACAAAACTTGGATCAACAGTAGACTTGAAGAAAATGTTGTCAAGTCAGTGAATCAGGAAATGATCTATAAAGCGAATGCTACTATGGCAGATATATTACAGCCAAATGAACTCATTTATTTGTGAAAAATGGGCAACCAAAAAACTTTACAAAAAAACTTCAGAAAATGCTGTTATAATAATCAACAATGCAAACCTCCATAATCATCAAAAAAGAAAACAGAGAATAATGGATTGGTGTTCAAGGAATAATAAACCCTGCAGCAAATCATTAAAAAAGTTGAACTTTTAGATTTGGTTAGACAAAATACTCCCTGAATAAGAAATAAGTGATAAGAAATGCATCAGATTATTGAGAATAAGGCAAATGTACCTCTTTTTATATATCTAAAGAGTGTACAACTGTGTGATAATTTTTAATATTAATAACATATCACAGTGAAATTTTATTATATAATGAAAATAATATCATATTGTGACTCGAAATGAAATTTTATATAATGAAAATACATTATGTGGAATCAACTGGTATGCACAGTTTGGCTACAGTAGCCAGTGTACTTATAAATCCCTAAACAACAGTAACAAGAAAGTTGTGAAGCTACTTTTTAATTACCATGCGTTAAAAGGCTGTGTGGTTTCTAAGGAATTTTCAATAGGAAATTGATTAAAAGTAATCAAATGTATATAAACAAATAAAAAGCTGGTTGAGATATGAAAATACTTTATTATATAATAATTTCAACAGCTGGAATGTAGAATATCTGCTGTATATATGGCAACAGTATATTTCAAATAACTTGATAGGACAGAAGCGTGGGTGTTTTATAATTTGAATAATTTCACTTGATATTATTTGATAAAAAATAAAATTAAAAAAAATAAAAAATTCCCATGTTGGCACGTTTGTTTTGAAATACATGTTTTATTGCTTGTGCTAGCACCTGTTTGTTTTTATTTTATTTTTTTGTGCTCATTCTTAATAACTAATAACAGACATTTACAACTTAAGAGTTTTAAGATTTTATTATTTTATAAACATTTTCTCAAATGTGAAGAAATTGTATTAAAATATTTCCTGTAAAAATATATAATAAATTTTTCACTCTTACATAGAAACCTACAGTTGATATATAGAACAAAAAAAGAGATTCTTCTAACAGTTTCTCAACTTGTATTTTATTACATTATTATTAACAAGTTCTTAATTGTTGTAAACTTAAGAGAAACAATAATAAATACAAAATATTTTCAATAAAAATATTTAATAATTTTACAGTTCTCTGTAGAAAGCTTTATGGCACACGCCGAAAATTTATTGAAAATTCTCCACAGCAAAGTTGTGCCAATTATAGTTAAATAAGTTTCCCGTAAAGCATTTATTTACATTCTGAATTGTTTCATTAGCTCACTCTTATAAATCTTCAAATCCCATGATCCCTTATTATCTTCAAATCCTATGACCTCTGGTGAATTTACTCTTGCCAATCCAAAAACTTTCATAAGAGAAAGTTTTCAGTTTTGCTTTTAACATATGTGATAAATTAAGAAAGTTGATATTTCAAAAATTTGTAAGGTCAGTAAAAGAAATAAAGATCATTTCAGAGAAGTGGTTCTCATATTGTAGACACATCCCTCTAGTGGAGTGCAAACACATTTCAAGTAAGGTAGAAAAAATTGGCACATGTGCCAAGCACGTGCAGTAGATGGTTTTATGTGAAACATCCTTGGCTTGGAAGAGGTTAGCAATATTCAAGCCAACAGCCTAATTACCAATCTGATTGTAGCCATTTGAATGGCTACAATCAACTGGCATCGGCAGGAAGTATGATTGCAAGAACAAAAGTATTTGTTTACAAATACTTGTATTGTTGCAATCGTGCAAGTGTGATTGCAAAAATGAGTTATAATAATTCGCCTCTGGCGGAAGCTGCAGATGATGTCACTTCTGTGTCGCATTTTTTGCGACCGATCAGATTTACTCAGCTGAGGTTCCCCCAAGAAGGTTTCACATCAAAAATCATAGTTACCCAGTAAATAAGGTCGCACCATTTACAAAGATCTCAGCTCTTACTCTTGAAATTACAGTTCTAACTCACTTAACAACAGTTTTCCTGATGTTTTGTTATAGCATTTTTGAAAATCACTAATATTCTGTTTGAAACATTCCTCACTTCAAATATTTAAAGGAGCAGGGTTTATTTTATCACAGGCATTTAAAAATTACATAATACTGCATTCTGTTTAGAAATGGCATCATTATCCACAGTTTGAACAAAATTACTAATTTCATTTTTAATTTGAATAGCATCAAAAAGTGGGAATCCAATATTCATTTATTCATTCAGAAACTTTGAATCACATTATGGTCTCATAGCTGCCAACTGTTGACTTTCAAAAAGCTGGGGATTAGGTATTTGTAGGTTTTTTTTATTTTTTTTTTCAGCCAAACAGGCAAAAAAACAGGAGGTTTTTTTTTTTTTTTTTTTGCAAAAAAAAGCAGGAATTCTTCCCAAAAAACAAGAGGAAAACAGAAGAGTAGTTGGGGGGGGTTATAGTTCACACTACACTACAAATTAAATTTCTCTGACAAATACATTTTATACTAAAATACAGCCATAGGATTGTTCATCAGTACAGTATGCTATTAACCATTAGCTTATCCAACATTTATCTCTTTCCCTCTCTCTCTTAGTCGATTACTGTTTTGCTTTAAGATGCTAACTGATTATGATTGCATCAAGAGAGATACTGTAACAGACTTTGCATCTCTTCAAAAATGTTGAATCAAATTTTTGTTTATAACAATGGCACACTGTTCAGACTTACCTGCCAAGAGAATTTCCAAAACAACACCAGAAAGAGTATATTCAAATGTGTCTGCTGCACTGTGATGCAATATGTGAACTAAATGCAGCTCTTCCCCCACCTGGTTGAACATTCTCTGGCACTCACCATTACTATAAGGAATTATTAATAATTCCTTATAGTAATGATGAGTGTCAGAGAATGTTTGTGGTATTTTAAAATGCTACAAATGACCTGGGATAACTTGTTATATTTCATGTATCTTGTACAGCACCTCCGTAGCCAGGTGGGCAGGAGCAGCAGTGCGTAACACATGCTTCTTGATTAGACTGGGGTTCGAGCCTGTGCCCACCAAATACAGAGGATGCGGAAAGGTCAGGGAATGACCATCGCATATTGCCGGAGTAAATATGGCCTTCGTTGCTAATGCTCCTAAAAACCAAATAACAAACAAACAAGCTTCCTTGTGCACTTGTCAATTCCCTAATCTAGGAATATCAATTGTTTCCTCTTTCATAATAGCAGTGGTTAGGGCCTCACAATGAAACTAGCAGAAATTATCTGCAACATATCTATTTCTTTACGTTCAGCAAAATACTGAGATATACTAGAAACTTTGAGGAATTGATTCATTTCAATTTGGTTTAAAAAAAACTTTCTCTAAATAGAGTTATTAGATGACAAATTGTTCTCCAAATGCAATTATATTTTAATTAATTGGAAGCATTAGGTTAAATAATATTTAACTTAATTCTTCCGATAGCCCAGTCTTCTTTAACTGTAATTGACAAGGAAGGCAACCTTTACTAATTTATTGACAATGGAGGGTGGTGTTTTGGCTCATATTTCTACTCTATTGGCAATGCAAATTAGGAGTTGAAAATGATAATTCATTTTCTTTGACAATAAATCCTTTAACTATATTAGTTTTTAATAAACTAAATTCTTTCATTAATCTTTTTTGCTTTCTAAATTGAGAGAGGAAATCATCGTGAGCCATATATTGTGTGCATTCCACTGGAAATGAAAACCTGCAGAATAAAGTTTGCTTTTTTATGGCTAACTGAACAATTATAGCAAACTATTCTTAGGTTTTTATCATGGCTGTGTTCTTTAATGAATTTCTAAAGTCCTCTTTAACCGAGGCTGTGATTAGCTGGAGTTATTCCTGGTTTTTCAGCCTATGCAACATGCAAATTGGTCTGAAACACACTTGTATAGCACAATATGGTTTTAGTCACTGCATTTAACACCCTACAACAACAATGATCTCTAATGAAATGAAGAAAAAATTTGCATAATTTTTTAATAATTCTGATTTTAGCACAGTTTTACTATTTTTGGCAAAGAGAAAATGATGGAGAAAAATGGTGTTTTTGTGAGAAGATGGAGAAATTCTATTATACCAACTCTAGTACAATGGTGAGAAGGGATCAAGAGTCAAAAAGATAGATTCTCCATTGTAAATACAGACAGACAGTTGTGTTTTGGAGTCTGCTTGCCTCTCATCAGGTGGCAAGTAGCCTCAGTTAACAACCCAGCAGTGTGAAAGGAAAAAATTCTGATTACATTATCCTTAATATGGACTGCACTAACCGAACTTTGGTGGCATGAAGTTAATTGAGGCCACCCATAATCAGATGAGCAGCCAGTAATGCTCAAAACAGATTATCACAGCAGTGCCCCAGAAATTTTTAATTCCATATTCAGTGTATTCTGTCTTCTATGGTGATGCTATTCAAATTAAAAACAAAATGAATAATATCTGATCGAACTGTAGACAATGATGTTATTTTTTAAGTGGACATAAGCCAAAATCTGTTGTCATTGGAAAGAATCAACATCCCCAAGACAGCAAGATGCAGAGAAGCATCTATTGTCTAAATATCCCTCATATCTTACATCATAATTTTGTATATATGACTGAGAATCACCATTGGTAACAATGTTCTGAGTAGGGCAAGAATTTAAAAATTTTGGGAAATACTATTTTAGAGGTATCCAAGTGCAACATTTCAAGTACTGTATGTGTAGGTGTTCCTCAATTGTCGTGGAGATTATGTATATAAATACTGTGTTTAACTTCCCAGTAATCCAAATAAGACATAGGGCTTGGCAAGCTAGGAGATTATAGAGATAATTAGTTGACATAAGGGATTAATGCAGAAGAGGTATATGCAGTGGGGCTTGATGACTCAAAGAACTGTGTGACTGAAATATGCTATTTAATTCTCTGTGAAGTTAATACAGCCACACAGCCTTTGTTTTTGTGGCTAGACTTCATTTTATAGGATCAACCTCAGTAATTCTGGAATTAATTTAACTGATCAGTTTAAAATCTCTGCTGTTTTTGGCCATTAATTGTTATTCCCCATCTCTGCTTCTTTATTATCATCCTTTTTTTCCTGTTGTCAAAGTTTGAAATTTTCACTTAAAACAGTTACAGAAAGATCAGCCTCAATTGTTTCTATAATAAGGCTTGAGAACCACTTTCAGTTATATTTTAATGATAAAAAATAAAACTGAATTTACCAATGGCTGGGAATCACCGCAGTCAAACAAAACAATCGTTTCAAGAATATATACAAGGTGAGTCACATGCAAGTGAAATAATGAGCAACCTGTTTGAGGTGGAGATACCTTGACTTCAACATAAATTTTTAATGTTTTTCTATCTAAACTCATTAAATAATTTACTTTGCATCAACTCAATGCATTCTATCAGAATAGATGAAACTAAAGTGTAGAAGGAAATGGCAAATAAACAAAACCACAATTGGAAAAACTAGGCCATAAGAAGAAAACACCATGAAAAGTCAAAACTGTAATCAGAGGGTCACAATCAGTGAGGGATACCTATAGTTAGCATTTTGAGTTCTACTAAGATAGTGATTTGGATTTTTGAGTGCAAGCAGTAATGAATTGTATTGTGTAAGACATCAGTAGTATGCTAACATGTCTTACACTATACAAGTGGGATTTTTGTTATGCTCGGATACAAGCAGGATTATACTCGGATATGACAATACAATATAAATAGCTTGCCAGCACCTATAATTTTGTGAGCACATTTCCTTCTTTTAGGTGTAAATTAGAAATAAAAATTCTAATAACTTATACCCATTTTCCAAAACTAAACGGACATAACAATTTTATTAAGAAAACAAGGGAAAATCATTGACAGCATCAGGTACAGCAGTATCTAGAATGCATCCAGAACCAATTAGAAAAATTTGGGATCCTAGACTTTGATATAGAGTTTGGTTTTTTAATTGCTATTTCTCCTGTTCTGATCCTTAAACAGGAGCAATAGTGAGCCTTTGATTTGGTGTCCAGGACCTTTATTTTTATATAGAGTTCAGCTTTTTTTAATTGTTATTTTACTTGATATCAAAGTGTATCATTTTGGCAAAAATGTTCTAAAATCATTCAGTGAAATTTATTTCTCCCTTACAGTTCATGGCAAGAGTTTGATTCTCAGCGAAGTGTATTGTGTCAATGAAATTTTTTTTTTATTATTTTTATTTTTTTTCTCACCGTGCAGTCCTCAGCAGGAGTATTGAATTCATTTTATCTAAAAGAGGAGATGCCCAGCTGTCAATCATGATTAATGAACATAACAAGATCTAACATCAGTTGTGTCACATAAGCAATCATGGCAAAGATTTTTAGTAATAAAAGAGTGGCTTTTGATACTTCTTAATCTTATTTACCAAACTATCTTAACAAAATTGTTATGTCCAGTTAAGTTAAGAAAATGGAAATAAGTTAATAAAATTTTTATTTCTGATTTGCACTTAAAAAGAAGACAATGCACTCATGAAAGTATCAATTCTCATTGCTCGTAGCTTTCCATGCCTATATCATGCTATTGATGAAGCTGACTGCAAGAAAGTTGGATAGTGACATGTACCGCACTTCATCCCGAGTACAGTCTGCAAAAACCTCTCTGTGCTATCCTATTTGATAAAGTTATTTTTTAAATAGTGTAATAATTCTTTGTAAAATAGTGAGTTGTATTCCTACCTTTAGTTCAACATATTATTCTGAACCTATTCCATTCCCATTCTTTTTACTCTCCTAAGCCTGAGAAAAATCTGGATGGGGAGGGTTAAGAACAGAATTATCATTATCATTATATCCCTCCTGCTGGTTCTGAACATTTATCACACTGTATTTTGCCTCTGGACTAAATATCTTCTCACCTAATCCATAGGCACTGACTTCTGAAGTCAGTGCCTATGAATTAGGCATGAACATTGTTATCTTAAAATAATATAATCATCCAAGATACTTAAGAAATAAGTGAAATCTGAATTGAAGAATTTTGTCTGGAAATTAATTTTTTTATCATTACATATGTATATTTTTCTCTTACTGATAAGTTATACTGTTTTCTAGAATTAATTGTTTAGTTAATTTTGGCTGCTAATGTAAACCTTCCCAAAATTATCTATAGAGATTAATTATCTTGGGCTTCTTAATTCTATAAATTTGTTACGTTTCATATCAATTAAAACCAATCCCCTATTATATTTGTGAAATTAAACTATTAAAACTACTATTCATAAATTTTCCTGAGGCTGTTAAGACTAACTTTTGATGAATTTCTTTTTTTTAATATATCCAAACCATCTTGTTTTTTGATATTAAAAACTTCAAGAGCTAAACAAGCAAATTTATTCACAATCTTGCAAATAAATGAATTTTTATGGACACAATATGATGAAAAGTTATGAAAATGTTTATATTCAAATCGAAACTGAATACAAGGAGTTCAAACCATAAACTTAAACATTAATAACTGTACCAAATTGTATTATTTTTTCGAAGAATTAGAAAATGTGTTGAGTAAAGATTCTGCAGGTATTGCCATTTCCTTCTTCATTTCTATTAGAATGTAAAAATATGTTTTGAATTTGTATCAGAATTAGCAGCTTTTTCCTTTTGAATGAAGTTATTTCTTTTACAAAGTAGTTGTAAAATCATTCTGAAATAAGTTCAGAATTGTATCGTTAAATTTTTCTATAGGAAAAATCTCTGCTGTTCTGCATAAATAAAATATGCATGTAAAAGAGAAGCAGTGCAAATTAGTGAAGTTATACTGTAAACTCAAGTCACGTGATGAGGGGAAAATATCAGTGTACCTTGCTTTTAGCATTAAATTCATATAATGCCTACTTCTGAAAGCAACTGATATCAACCATCACCACACTTTGACATTGGACAGTCCATTGATAATTAAACTCTGTAAAAATAAAAAGCTTTTAAATTTGTTTACACAATTGACTTTTATTTAATTGTTAAATTACTTATAAATGATATATTAGCTACTGCCAGCAAACCAAAGCAACAAAAATTGAAAAAGCACAAGAGATGATAAATTACTGGATCATATTCCAGATTATGAACACCTGATACACATAACCACTGTGTATGTAAAAAAAAAAAAGCACTAAGATAAACAATGTTTATCTTAATGAACAATCTTCAGATATGTTCTCCCTCTGACCAACTAAAAAAGGATAATGTTGTACTGGTGTTGAATAAGAAACTGATTATGAAATGCTCAAATTCTCTATAGATAACTTTAAATTTCATGCTATTCTAATGAAAGCTGATATGATTGATGGCTGTTATTCTTGATAATGTTTTTTCAATGAAAAAGATTTGCTCTATAAGATAATGCTGCTATATCTAATAGTTTAACATCTGTACTAAGAGTCCATCCTACTGTACGTTTTTCAAATGGTCATGCTAATCCTTGTAATATACGGATCACAGCAATTGTAAAACAAAGGACGGTCAGTTCAAATTCACAGCTGGTAGACTGATCTATAAAATAATAGTCACCAAGCAATTCCTTAGTTTACATTGTAACTGTATATTTCAAGCCCTGGCTATAATACACATACACACCTCGTGTTCCCTATTATCTCAATCTTATTTAATCATGGTTGTTGTTTCTACCTTATATTTTACCAAGTCCAGGGGCTCAAACCCAGGGTCCTGAGCTGGATATCATCATTCTTCTCTTTCTTGGTGATTCCTTTCTACTTCTCTCTCTCTCTCTCTCTCTCTCTCTCTCTCTCAGGGTAACTTGGGAATTTTTTTTTGGCTGGTGCAGCATAAGCCTCAGGCTTCCTTGCACCATATGGCTAATAATAATAATAATAAGTCTTTCAAAATCTGTTATCTGCATTACCTCTTCTGCTTTATTGTTCATTTGTTTCATTTATTTTGCCAACTTTTTATTTCTTATATTACTGATTTGCATCTCTAATACACACATGCACAAGAAAATAAACTTTAAGCTGGAAATTTTAGCCAAGATATCATGCTTGTTTATGTTGTAAATGCCTTATAATTATATTCCTTTTAATTCTTTTGACATATGTAAATCCTCCCTATCACAGTAAGCTAACATCATTTAACCTACATTTATCTAAAAAATGTATCTCTTCAATACACCTTTCATGGCCAGAGGATAAGGAGTTCACAATCTAGTAAAATGAACATGAACACGGAAACTGAGAAAAAAATCAAGAAATGTAAAAATTAAGCAAAAAAAAAAAAAAGGTTATGCACATTCTGACTGCACCTAGAGACTTAAATACTATATAAAAGGTTGTAATTATCAATGTATCCTGTTGGGGGGTTGAGGACTTGACAGTAATTAACACAATAACCAATTGACAATAATGTGGTCAAAGTATCAGAAAAACTGTTGTGAACTGAGTTATGCTATAAACTGGTTATGAATGATTCATGCAGGGCATCATTTCCGTCGAGAGGTCCAAACAAAATCTTGAAGCCTTCCCCTAGAACAGCAGCTCCCAAATTACTGAGATCTGCAGACCCCTACATATATATAAAAACACATATTACTTGATACCCTTTCTGAACATTTCATGGATCCATGTTTGGGAAACTCTGCTCAAGAACATAACAAATGCTCCTCATTGTAATACAGAGAAATAGGACAGTTTGAATGAAAAAATTAGGTGCATTGCTTTATCACCCAATATTTCTTTAATCCAATCAAATCTAAGAGATGCATCATCACAGCCTTGGTTCATGGCTGCAAGTATCTTCACAAGAGAATTTTTAAATGAAGTTATGGTGTGTTGAATGAGACTGAAAATGTAGTTAAAGACCCAAGACAGGAGGATCATTGCTGAGCATAAACTATACATCTGGCAGATATAATTAGGGAAACTCATAAAATCAGACTAAATAACAATTCTTGAAAATAGATGGAACAAGTTTGATTTCAACATTCAATGCTCTGAGGCTGCAGAAGACCAAACCACTATACTGCTGGCAGGGAAAGAGTGCAACAATTCAGAATGCTGAAGATGATCCAAGTTAATGATTCTAGCATAGAAAATAGTAGTAGAAAATGTTACATCTGCTACTTTGGAGGGAAAAGAGACTAACAGTGAAAATGATTTCCCAAAAACCTAAACTTCTATCAGAGCCCCTAGATTGATTAAATTCATTGACTGAACTTCTGATCATGATACGTAAATATACTATGACCACTTCAGAGGGAAACTGTTATACATGAACACACTTAAAATAAACAGCCTGAAACTGATACTTTTCTTCCAAACCTACATCAGTTAAAAGCAGCATCATTACACAAATAGGATCCTCATCATCTCTCAGGATTGAAATGATCATAACCAGAACTATCACTGCAAATATCCGAGTGTAGAAACACCACTTTATAAGGTTTAATTTTAAATATTTATAATGTACTTATTTTTGCATGAACTTTACCATGCACTTCCAACTTTAACAACAAAGTTCAGTAATTAATAAAATTACCAAAAGCCAGTAAAAAATTTTGATGGAGATATGTTTATCACAGTTAGTTACTTTGGAAAAGGGACTGACACATACATATTCCATTTTTAAAAATTATATATTATCTTTTAGTCATAAAGCAACTATAAAGAACTGTAAGGATTTATAAATTCGCACCCAAAATAAAACGTACAATATGTCAAAAAAGGTAAAATAGGTTTGCATGAAGCTTCTCAGTTTTCCTTTAAGCTACCGCACTGTCAGTGGTACTCCATATATAAAGTTATTGGTCCTGCGGCGACGTTCTCTTGCTTGGTAGATCTCAGAAATCAATGTACCAGCAGCACAAACATGACAAATAAAGGCTATTACTGCTAGTCCGTATGCCCAAGATAAATGATTAAAATTAGGGTACTGAATCCAAGAGCGATCAAAGCACATTCCACCAAATACACATACAGACAGGAAGACTGGCAATGCTATTAAAAAATAAAAGTATGGTGTTGTCTGATACATTTTCATATATCTTCTTTATTTGATGAATCCTAAATTTATAATTATGATTAATATATTCAAATTTTCAAGTATATTACAGCCTAAATGTCAAAAGTGAGTAGAAATATTAGAAAATTGAATTATAATTTAGTTACTGGAATTTTGATATTACCACAGGTTTGCCCAGTAAAACTGTACCATAAACAGAATTTCATTTATTTATTATTTTTTTTTTTTTTTAATTAAGATTTCCAAACACTGGGAATGAAACAAACTGCCAGCACTATCAAAAAAAAAAAAAAACCTGCTCCTTCAGTAACTTCACTGAAGGCTGGGTCAGTAATAATAAAAATCAATTTAAATTCCTAATATTGTCAATAAATGGCACATCATATAAACATTTAATTCTTATATTACAGTGTGAAATCATTATATTGGAATGTAAAAGAGGTGGAAGTGTGGATGGGCTGAAAGTGAACTGTAACCCTATAGCTTTGACAAGAGACCAGAAGGCTCAAACTATTTGGACATGGTTTCATAATCTTAACATTTTCAAAATCAAGCCTGGATTTATCCGATGTCAGCCAACTGTGATAGGCTTATCTCGAGCGACCTTAAAACATTTATTAGAAAACCATGGTGTACAAAAAGGGCAAGATGGCAGAATAAGAAATAAAGAACTTCATCATACAAGAATAATTTTAATTTCGGTAATAACACAATCTGAGTAATATTAGAATCAGAAGATTTAAAACAGTATAAATTCAAACTGTTATTTAAATAGCATCATGCTTATCGCTCATATTTGTATGTGTAGTTGTCTGTATAAGTGTGTGTCTTTCCTTGAAAGTTATCTGGAATAAGATACAAGGAACAATTCTTCTTCCGCCTGACATCAGCTAGATGCACTTTTATTGAAGACCTCAAATTCCTGAGTTGTTGAAGTGAACCCAGACCTCTCCGAATGATCAGAAAACAGTGAAGTACCATGTCAACTAAACTGCTACAGAGAATGATTTAAAACAGTATTTTTATTATTTTTTTTATTTATTTATTGTACTATGCAGTCCCAGCCAGCTTTCCCAGCAACCTCACAATCTATTTACAATGCTGTACTACTAACAATGTTGATGTACAATTATCTCAGATTCCCTCATAGGTGGTCATATTCTCAATGCAATGCCATGAAGGTATCTAACACTGTAAAGTCCCAACACAAGGTTGTAATGAACACTGAGGATCCAATTGACACGTAGGTCCACTATGAAGATTCAAATGAGGATAAGTCCAATCGAGGAAGTAATGTCTAAACCAAGAATTATGGTCACAATAAAGAAGTCAACTTTTCCTTAAACCTGAACCATTCCAACAGTAAAGGAAAATACCTCAATCAGTCCCTGGAACCACAATAACACCACAGCATCACATGTCATCCATCAAGGAAGTAACCACAATGCAATCCAACAAGGCTCATTGTGATGGTCTAACCCTCCACTAGAGCCTCAAGCTCTCTGATACAAGCCTGTCTGAAAAGTGTCAGCAGTCTCAACTGCTTGGAATTGCCTGTTAATGGAAGAGGCATCTGGAGGATGTATTGTGAGGTTCCACAGAAGCCAGTGTTCACAGGGTAGACTTTCACCTATAATCAGAACAGTTCCACTAGTCCTATATCCACCCTGTATAACATAATAATATTCTGTTCTAATGTAGCATGTCATGACCTTTTCAAGCCCGTTTTAACTGTCATTCAGTATCTGGCTCATGCTCCGCCAACTGCAACAAGATCCTCCTTCTGAATAGTTGGACTGCAAATTTTTGAAGTGCGTAAAAATCTTATTTTGTACTAACTAACAGTTGTTCACATCTGGGAGTAAGGAAGTGGAGATTAGGAGCCTTCTTCAACGGATAGTCTTTACACAGTCTGACCAAGGAAAAGATGAATGGAAACCATGAAAATCATTCTATTTCACTCTTAATGCCAAACACAATGCTGAAAATGGCCACGGGATAAAAGATGCACTGAAGAAGAGACTATCACCAAGTTGTGATCAACAAGAAAAGATCAAGAGTATTAGGTGTGTAGTCAGGATTGTGTGGTATGCTAGTGGGTAAAAATACTGTGCATGAGGTCATTAGTAATTGCAGAGGCTTCAGCATCAATACCAGCTGGGTCCTTATAACTAGAAATTGAAGCCAGATGAATTTGTGGACCTTAAAATAGCCAGGAAATATTACTTGAAAGTAAGGAAGAAAATTATATCTGAGAGAAAGTTTAGTTGCAAAGAAAGAAATTCAAGTGATTTTTAGATTTGGGAAAACGAGAAGAGGCAAAAGCTGAATTGGACAAAATAGCGTAAAGAGATTTTGAGGCAAAGAAGATCATAGAGAGAAGATTCCGATTCAGGAAATCTCTAGCAGGGAATATCATAGGCACAATACCAGCTTTAAAGAGGGAGGAATTATAGAGCAAAAAATTAGGAGAAAATAATGAAGCAGTTGATAACTGAAGTCTTTTCAGAAACAAATAATGGGGCTTGGCAGACTGTAAAAGGAAACAGACATAAATGATGTGTAAATGACAAATATACGTAGGTCCTTTACATATAGTGGCCTTGGATGCTCCCCACATACTAGTCATACTCCCTCTAGTCAAGGCTGGCAGAGCAGAGACAGCAAGATTATAAACTAGCTGATCCAGATGCCTCCTACAGCATTACCAATGAGGTTTGATCCAGTATACTATCTAGTGGCCAGCTGTCAAAATCACTTTAATGCTGTCCTGTCCTCTCCACCTGTGAGGAATACTGGATCTCACTATGATGTTATCATAACCTCAAAAGACTCATTGCATGATGGAGAAGACGAGGAGATTCCAGACCTTTCCTCTTAAGATCACACATAGTTTTGCCACTTCACACCTCCATTAAGCAAAATGGTGGTACTGCATTGGGTAATGAGTCACCCACCACCTAGTATTGCTTAAGTGCCATAGAGGGTCAGCTGTTCCACTTGTGTGGATGCTACAACTTGATCCTTGTTGCTTCACACTTGGGTGATCTCCTTGAGCATACTAGGCACAATATTATTGAACCATGCACATGGTGCAGTATATACCCAGGATTACCAATCCCCACTGGCATGAAGGTGCAAGCAGAGGATCAGGCAATCACAGAATGACACTTTGCAAAATTCAATGGATGTGACTCCCCCTCCATAAGTGGCAGCCTTAGCTTATTACTGGTGGAAGGATATCCACAACAAACTTAAGGGACCATCACACAAGCACCTTGTCTGATTTCTGATTAAACTTAATTTTAAATATAGTGATGTATGCATACATTTGCATTAATGCAGACACTGCTACAACTCTGTACAGCTCTGTCTGCCATGTACAGAATTCTTTGTGAATAGAGTTAGTATTAGTAACGGCCGTATGGTGCAAGAAAGCCTATGGCTTATGCTGCACCAGCCAAAAAAAAAAAAAAAAAAAAAAAAATCCGAACAAAACAATGATAAAAACAAAAATTAAATAAATAAATAAATAATAATAATTAATAAATAAATAAAAATAATAAAATGAAATTAAAAATTAAATAAAAAGGAAATTAATCCTATCATCCTATGCGCTTCCCTTACCCGAAAGTACTGAGTTAGCATTACTATTGGCATATGATGCAAGAAAGCAAGCTTGTACAGCATCAGCCAAAAAAAAAAAAAAAATTCCCATTTCACTTATCCATTCCCTCCAAAAGTTTGTCTATTTCTTCCTTGAATTTATTTAAGCTATCAACTTCCACAATGACAGATGGAAGTTTGTTCCAGCAATCAACCACTCGCTGGCTAAAGGCAAATTTCCGCACATCTGTTATGCAACTGTCTTTTCTCAATTTCAATTTATGCTCCCTCAAGTATGTAATCTAAGCATGAGGAAGAATCCCATCAGCATTCAGCTTGTTCAAATCATTCAAAACCTTAAACACCTCAATCAGACCACCTCACAGGTTCTGGTCTCCAGATGCTACAATATGCAGAACTGAAGCCTTTCTTGATAAGAGCACCCATTTGTTCCCCGCCAATCTCATTGCACTTCTCTGTACTCGTTCCAGCAGCTCTACATCCTTCCTAAAATGAGGTCTCTAGGTCTGTATCACACAGTTGATACATTACTCTGGAGTTATTGCTACCCATATGCAGGTTATTGCTCGCTGGGGTTATTGCTACCCATATGCAGTACTTTGCATTTGTCAATGTTAAATTTCAGTTGCCACATCTCAGCCCATCTGCCTAATTTTTCTAGATCCTGTTGCAGTAGCATACAACCCAGCCAACCTGTGTATCATCTGCAAACTTGGACATTAAGCCTGATATACCTTTATCAATATCATTGATAAATACTGAAAACAACAATGGGCCCAACACCAAACCTTAAGGGACTCCACTAATAACATTAGTCCACGAAAAGCAGTTGTTGTTATGGGAGTTTAAAGGCGCATAAGCTACTATGGCTATAATGCGCCTTCGAAGAGCAGTGTCCATTGATTACCACTCTGTCTTCTCCCACTCAACCATCCCTTTATCGATAGCAGCAACTTGCCCTTACTGCCACACTCCATTTTGTACAGCAGTCTTTTATGTGCAACAGTATCAAAAGCTTTCCTAACTAACCATCTTAGTAGAAGAATAATAGAATTTTCCATCAGATTTTCAGACTAAGCTCAAGGGGAAAAAACTGGACGGATCTCAAGGGTAAAAACCTAGGCAATGGATATAGGACTACGACTAAGGAACTTAAAGTAGCAACTTGGAACGTTAGGAGAATAAATCACAAATTAGATGAATTGACCTTGGAACTATAAAATAGAAATATTAACATAGCAGTCATTACTGAAATAAAAAAAAAGAAGAACAAAGGATCCAAAGAAATAGGTAATTTCATAATGATATACTCCGGCGTACCAAGTGAAATGTGGGCATCATCGGGAGTTGCTGTTATAATAAAGAAAGAATGGGAAAACAAAATATTAGACTACTCTTGGCTATCACCCAGAATACTGAAATTAAGACTAAAAATTTTATCTTATACAATAACAATCATTGGCATCTACACACCAGTAGAAGGCAACATTGATGAAACCACAGACAATAATGGAAGATGCCTGATAGAATTCTGCATTTTTAATAAACTTAAAATTACAAATACTTTTTTCAGACAAAGAATATCCATAAATTCACATGGGAAGCAAGAAACACAAAGTCTATAATAGATTATATTATCATTAATGAAAATTTAAATGACAAAATTAGAGACACTAGAGTATTCAGAGGCAGTGAAATTGACAGTGATCACTACCTAGTAGAAAGCATTTTCAAAATAAAAAGAAATTATCTTAATAAAAAGAAGAAAATACCAACAAAAACTACTAAGAAATTAAAAATTCATTTATTGGAAGACGAAAGCACTAAATTCCTGTATGAAAATAGATTGAAAAATAAACTCAAATCAGATGAAAGTGATAATGTTGAGGAAATCTGGTCAAACATGAAAAAATCAATTCTGGGAGCTGCTGAAGAAAGCCTTGGATATAAACCTATAAAAAATAAAAACTGGCTAAGAACTTGGAATGAAGAATTGAAACAAACAATCAATGAGAAAAAAAGGCCTATAAGCTGTTCCTACAAACTAAAGATCTACACATAAAAATAAAAAGCTTAGAGCAGAAGTTAGAAAACTAACCAGAAGAATCTGACGAGATGACTGACTGGAATAAATTTGTTAAATCTTTAGAATGTGATATCATGGGACCACAGAGAATAGGTTTTAAAATTTTTAAGAAATTACAACTAGACACAAATGATCAAATAAAAACCAACTCCATCTCCCAAGCAGAATGGAAGCAACACTATTCCAAACTATGGTATAACCCAGGCACTAGGGAATTGGAAGATGAATCTGTGATAACCAAAGATGAAGAAAATATAACAATGGAAGAACTAGAGTTAATATTACAAAAATCAAAAAACCGAAAAAAGCCCAGGCATAGACAATTTGAATGTAGAACTATTTAAATATGGGGGCCCCTTACTAAAAAACGCACTACTAAAATTATTTAACATCATATGGCATAAGCAACAGATACCCAAAGATTGGGAAACAGGAATAGTAATCAATTTACACAAAAAAAGGCTCCAGAAATAACCCTAACAACTACAGAGGGATAACACTGCTGCAAAGCTATACTCTAATATACTAAAGAATAAACTTAATAAATACAGTGAACAATTCTTAGAAGAAGAACAATGTGGGTTCAGAAAAGGGAGAAGCACAATAGATGCCATTTTCTCACTACAACAAATTTTGGAGAAAAGAAGAGAATTCAATCTACCAACATTTCTGCTCTTTATTGATTATGAAAAAGCATATGACAATGTAAACAGGGAAAAACTTTGGCAGATTCTACATGAAGAAAATATACCAACCCAACTCCGGAAAGCGATCCAAAGCCTATATAAAAACTCAAGTCTGTATAAAATATATTAATGGCCAACTATCAGACCTAATTAACACCAATAAAGGAGTGAAACAAGGATATGGACTATCACCAAATTTATTTAGTATCTACATCAATAAAATTCTTAAAGAATGGAAACAAACAATTAACAACGGAATACAGTTGAACAACAGGAATAAAATCCAAATTATATTATATGCTGATGATCAAGTTATAATTGCAAAATCCGAAGATGAACTACAGATAGCAGCAAACAAACTTAATAAAATAGGTAAAAAGTATGAGATGAAAATCTCAACCTCAAAAACAAAATCAATGGGATTATGTGGAAAAAACATACAAAGAGTCAAAATTGTTATCGATGATAAAATAACAGAACAAATATCTGACTTCACCTATTTGGGAAATTTAATATCAAATGAAGGAAAAGACATCCACACTAAACTACAAAAATATAATAAAATTAATGGAACGATTAAACGCCACTTCGGAAAACAAATGACAACTGAAACAAAATTACAACTGCACAACATCACTTCAAAACCAGCCCTTTTCTACAGCTGTGAGACTTGGGTCATAAATAAGAAATATGTGGTAGTCATTCCCTAACCTTTCCGCATCCTCCGTATTTGGTGGTGACAGGCTCGAACCCCGGTCTAATCAAGAAGCGTGTGCTACGCACTGCTGCTCCTTCCCACCTGGCTACGGAGGCACCTGCAGCACAAATGAGATTTTTAAGACCATTATTAGGCTTTACAAGGCTAGACCACTAAAGAAATTTAGATATCCGCGAGAAATTAAAAGTAGATAACATAGTAAATGACATAAAACGGTATCAGGAAAAATGGATCAGCCACATAGAAAGAATGAACCCAGACCGGATCCCAAAATTAGCCTTTAACTACAAACCTACAAGCGAGATTTTGGTCGACCAAGACAACGATGGCAAGATCAAGATCACCTCCAAGAGCTACAATGGAACAGGTCTTAAAAGACCTAAGCCGGACCAAGTTCATGATGATTTCCAGACTAATGGAACCTGATGAAAACTTCATCAGCTTTCATCATTCTAAAAAGTTACACAAAAATAATTCTGTTTTGATAGCAGAAACAATTCTTCAAAAAAAAAAAAAAAACCAGCATGTAAACATTAAAGAAATGAACTCATTAATATCAATACAGTTGCATTATAAACTTCTAAAGGTTACAATTCAAAAACTAGCTCATGCAACAAGGGTTTATGAAAAATAAATAAAAACTGTTACTATGATGAACAGTTAACCAAAAATTAAATAAATTTCAATATAATATAAATATTGCACTCTAATAATCATTTTAAAATTAAGAAGAAAATTATCCTGCACTGCCACTTGCATTATGGAATTTCATGCTTGCAACAATGGGTGAAGAAAACAAGACCATCTCTGTAATAATAAAAACTTTTACATTTTCAAATGGGAGCTAACTGGTAGTTCAATTGTACTGTTGCAATTGTAGATGGTTGCAGATACTGTTGCAGTTCCACTGTCAACAGTATCTAACAAGAAGAAAATGTAAAAATAAGGTAAAATTTTTCTGGTAATATTTTTTTCTGAAACTGTGATGTTGCTTTGCTATACAGACCCTCTATTACTGAAAAACTAAAAGCCATGAAAAATTGAAATGAAAAGAAATAAGCAGAATCCAATATTACCTAATTTTTTAGAGGGGGCACCCTCCCAGTTATCAAGTTAGCATGATTCACTAAACTTCACATGGCAGAGTATTATTATGCCATGTGAAAGCCCACAAGTATTAAAAAAAAGCAAACTGAGATGAGAAATTAAAATGAAAGAAAGAAAGTTAATGTATTGGGCCAAGTAAGATATTAGTCAATACTGAAATTCAAAATTAATGTGATATCTTTATTCTCTCCTCTCCCTCCCTTTCTTGAACTTAAATCTGCTAACTCACATTGAAAATTTGATTGGAATTGAGCAAATCTAAGATGAATTTGAAAATAATCAACAAATAATCAATAAAAGTAACATCTTTATGGTGTGTTCAGCATTCTCTATTGAAATTAAAATAACTTTGGACACAAAAATAATATAAGTAGATGGCTAGACACCAAAGAATTTTAATATATGGATTGTTAAATATTATAGTTAATGTATTTTGAATTATCACTTACCGGCTAGAGCTTCCAAAATGAAGGTAACAACAAGAATGAAGATTTCTAAAGTCAGGAAAAAACGCATCAGTAACAGGCTAATTATAGTCATAGCCAAAACAGAAAATATCACAGCCAAAGACATCATAGCCTGAACAAACATCATCCATGCTATAATTACAATAAAAAAAATACTTGTAATTACATACTTATTTATTAAGAAAGTAAATCACAATATAAAAATTCCACTCATTACTTACATTGTTATAAAACAGCTCTACACTAGTAACTTAATTTCATATAGTTTGAATTAAATGAACTTAAATGAGTCTTAATTTCATTTTCTGGCCAAAATTCATAATAGAAACCAAAATTCAGACTGCTCTCGCAGAATATTACTTTACACAATGTGATTGTGTGCAGAACTTTTCTGGCATTGAAGTCAATTTGACCCCACTCGCCCATGCTTGATGGTTACGGTGAGGTGCCTCCGTAGCCAGGAGCAGCAGTGGGTAGCCCATGCTTCATGATTAGACCGGGGTTCGAGCCTGTGAGCCACCAAATACGGAGGATGTGGAAAGGTCAGGGAATGAGCACCGCATATCCCCGGAGCAATATGGCCTTAGTTGCTAATGCTCCTAAAAACCAAATAACAACAACAACAGCTTGATGGTGAGTTTAACAAATAAAGTACAGGAATTCCTCACTAGCCACAACAGATACAGTCCCACATGGCAAGGCTAAAGTTCTATAGAAAATAGGGGTTTAGGGGAAAAACAATAATTATGGCAATAAAATATGAAAAGAGCAAAATTTCATTTTCCAGTTAACAAACATAAAAACAATGGTATGATTGAATATTCAATGGTCTGCACAATACAGTGAGGTCAATTTGACCCCTCTCTCCCATGCCTGCTGGTGAGTTTAGCAAATAAAACACAAGAATCCCTTGCCAGCCACAAGAGATACATTCCTGAATAGTACCACATTTGGGAAGCTTACTGTCCTATTAGAAAATAGGGGTTTAGGAGAAAGACAAAATTATGGCAATAAAATATGAAACAAGCAAAATTTCATTTTCCATTTGTCAAATATAAAAACAATGATGAGGCTGACAATACAATGAGAAAAACATGTTAAGAACAAGGTGATGGAAACATATGCCTATACATATTTGCTTTTGCCCTCATGGGCAGCAGTGCTGATAATATAATCACTGTCCTTCCACACTGGGTAGAAAAGTCTCAGTTGTTTTTTTGTTCCCCCCCCCCCTACAACATGGATGAGTTAGTCTCAGACAGAGGTTGCATGGCTTTTTCTCCTGGAAACTCTGGTTTTTCATTCTGCAAACTGATCGAAGAATGCATGCAATTACAGAAACAACCCAGCACATAAACAATTGCAGAAACTAGACAAATTTTTGGAGCAAATGGACAGGTGAAATGGGAAGGTTTTTTTTTTTTGGCTGCTGCTATATAAGTTTGCTTTCTTGCATCATATATATGCCTCTGCTAATGCTAATTCACTGACACTTTATAGCTTTAATTGCTTGAGTGCTTAATACACATTCACTTTCAGAACTTACTGAACGTTTAAAGGACATAATAAAGAGTAAAAAAATGCTAATTATGTTACTGTATAACAAACATAGTATTTTTCAAAGAGCTACAAAAACAAGTCTATTTACGTTTTCTTAATTTTACGAAAAATGTAAACTATGATCCACAAATTGGTAACCCCTGATGTATAGTGTTGTATGTAGATGTGTTACTGCCTCTCTGTAGATTTTCTTGCTTCTGACTATTGTTTACATTTGTGTACCACAATCTGTGAAAAATCATTGAGCTGAACCTAAGTCAATAATTTATGCATAGCATAATTCAGTTTTGTATTTTTGCAACCTCCTTTAATTTGACAAGTAACAGTTAAAAAAACTAATCATATGTTATACTGAACTTCTTAATAGCCTTCATAGTTTCTTTATAGGCATAAAGGGAAATAAAAATGCATTACATAATATTTACTTGACATTTTAATTTTATGCTCAAAAAAAAAAAAAAAATTTGGATTGCGATGAGTTACATATTTCCTAATGCACGCCACAGAGAAAATTAAGTGGTGTCCCCTAGTACATATATGGTACCAACAAGTGCATAATTGAATTATGCACTAGCAAGGCAAATTTACAAAGGGCGTATGGTAGAGTTGCTCCACAGTTCCCAAGGTCATGGGAGCATGCCCAGAAAAATGCAGTTAGTGTTAGTCCAGGGGGCCTCGTACTTTATTTTTAGGGTGTTTAAAAATATGTGTACAGGGTCCTAGATTGAACCACATGTATGTACAGACAGTTACCACTTTACAAGTTCCTGGGTTTACGAGTTCTTTTTTATCAAGTATCAACAAAATCGAAAATATGAACGTTAATTGCAATAAATAAATGCTAAACATTCATAAATAATTCATTTCAAACCACATGCATAGCTATACAATACAGTATGTGCTACCATGCGTGCGTTTGTTCAGGCAGATGAGAGCACCTCATTGATTCACATAACATAAAGCGGTTACCATGACCTGAGTGGTTGTGTTTCTCTTCATTTTTGCTGTGTTGTCTTATTTCAAATTTATTCAGCTTATTATGGGGGATAAATTTGAAGGGTGGTTGGAATAAACTCTTCCTCAGTTTATTGATAATTTTGAAGGATTTCAAGAACCAACAGACAGAGATCATACAAAATTAAACAGAAGCAGTCATTAATATTGCTAACTTTTGCAGCTTGAGGTTTCTATAACTGATGCCACTGAGCTACTTCAAGCACAAAATGGAGAGCTCACAAATGAAGACCTCTTTGAAATGGCAAAATGTGAAGAAGCTGAGGAAGAAGATTTAACAGCTGAAACTCCTGTTCGTTCCTTCACTTTCGAGGGGCTTGACGAAACTTTTTAACACAGAAAAAGCAATTGAAATTTTCGAGTCACAAGATTGAAATTTCAAGAGCACTAGAAAAGTTGCTGCGGATTTAAAAAATGCTCGTGCATGCTATCATAAAATTTATAAAGAAAAGAGAAGACTGTCTTGGAAACAAACGACTCTTGACGCATTTCTGAAGAAGAAGACGACTCCTAGTGCTTCCAACAAACCAACGAGTGTGAACCAGCAATGAGTGATAAACCATCAATGAGTGTGCATTTAGTTAATGATGATGAAGAATAAACATCTTTAACATTTTATATGACATAAATAATTTCTTTATTATTATAATTTGCTTGATTTTAAAAGCTGTTTTCATTTCTTTGGATAAAAAAAAATAATTTTTATGCATAAACTGTTCTTTTGTTGACCTTTATTTAACATTAATATGGTTAAATTTCATTGTTGTGAACATAACCCCTGTTTTGAATTGCGTCTATGAGAAATAAATTCCCACTTTATGAGTTTTCTCTTTACGAGTGCATGCTAGGAACAAATTAACTCATATAGTCGGGAACTAAATTCCTTGGTGATGTAATTCCTCATTTTGGATGTGGAGACTCCATGTGAGTCATTGTGCTCACCATGATCCTTTTCTCTGGAGTGGAAATGGACTGGCCAGCCATTGCTTACATGATTTTATAATACAATTAATATTAGTAAGTTGCCCACATAACACATAAATAATGTCTATATTTACAACAGATTAAGTTTTTCAGGGATAATAGGACTCTCTGAACATCCTGTACAACTCAAAATAAGGTAGTCTAAGGCAGTGATGCACAAACCTTTTTATGCTGCCCAAATATTAATGAGCATATTTATTGAAATCCTTGTTTGAGTTTGCCATCATTAAAAATCTGTAGTATTTCTGCAAGGATGTTATTTCTTTTTTAATCTAAAGAGCATCTGATAAATAACAAACCTTATAGAAAAGATGTATTAAAAATAATAATAATACATTTCCTGTCGCTCCCCCAGAGAGGCAGAGTTCATTCAGTTCTGGTTTGATATAGCACTCTGCTTTGTGCAAAGGGCACCTTTCACTCCAAGTGCATCATTGGGTGTTTACGAATCCTGATTGAAAAACAATTCTTCATTGCCTCTTCTGCTAGATCTTCAACTAGCTATAACTTTACAGTACTCTCTTAAAAAAAACAAAAAAACTTTGATTTTATTATTAAAGTTCAACTGTAACGCATAATGAGCAAGTAAACATAGTGAATTTATTTTATGAGCCTTGTTGACATTAGACTTCAATTTCTGTAGATTGTAATTTTGTGTAAGAAGGTTATTTCAGAAAGTTAAAATTGAAGGGATATATGAGGAACAAGAAAAATTGGTTCTAGAGTCTGAAGTTAGACAGTAAATGGGTGTTGACTGGTTTTCAAGACAAGGGAAGAATTCCAAAAGCCAATTCAGAACAATGCAATGAAAATATCTATAAAAAAGGCATGCAGCAGAAACAGAACATCTACTATACAAGACAGAGTGGAAAGACTGTAAAAGACAGATCATTAATTAACCTGACTGTCCTCTTTTGAATGGAGTCCAGAAGTCTGAGAAAAGCTTTGGGGGCAGCACCCCCACGTGTGAGAACAATATTCCATGGTAGGGCAGATTTGAAGATTTCTAGAGTGAGTAGTTATTCAAAAGAAAAGTATTGCCAAGAGCGAAAGAGAGAACCCAATTTTTATATACAGAGGAAGTAATATTGGTGATGTGCTTAAGCCAAGGGAGGTTAGAAGTTAAGGTAATCTGCAGTAGAGATATGTGATCTTATCTACAAATCTGAGTGTCATCGTGGATAACCATAGCAGCAGTAGACTCATTTTTGTGAGATATAAGACAGGACTAAGTTTTAGGATTCAAATTAACAAGGTTATCTTTGCCCCATTGGAGATTTACCCGGAAATCAGCATTTAAGGCATTTGAGCTGGATAAGCACAGGGCAAGGTTTCTTAAAGTGGAAGGTGAAATGCAATGTACTATCATCAGCAGAACTATGGATAAGATTTCCAGTCAGTGGGAAAAAAAGTCATTAATACACAAGGTGAAAAGAGTGGGAGAAAGAATTGAACCTTGGACAACACCAGAATTAGTGGAGAAGTTTGAAGACAGTTGTCTACCATTCACCCATAGAAAGTGGCTGGCGAGAAAAGTGAATACCCAATTGAGCAAAAAAAAAAAAAAAAAAACAGTTGGCAATCCATAAGATGGAAACTTGTATAGAAGACCATTATGTGAAACACAATCAAAAGCTTTAGAAGTGTCAAGGACAACTGCTTGAATTTTACCATTTTCTATTGAATTTTAGCATTAGTAGAGGCATATGATGCAAGAAAGCAAGCTTATGCAGCATCAGCCAGAAAAGAAAAAAAAAACATCCACTTCACCCCTCCGTTCATTCGAAATACCTGTCCAGCTGAGCCTTAAATTTATTTAGGCTATCAACTTCCACAACAAGGGATGGAAGTTTGTTCCACCCACCAACCACCCGCTGTCTAAAGCCAAATTTCTGCACATCTATCCTACATCTGTCTTTCCTCAATTTGAATTTATGCACTCTCCGGTGATTATTCTGAGCAAGAGGAAGAATTGCTGATGGGAGGAAGAATCCCATCAGCATTGAGCATGCTCAAACCATTCAAGGCTTTATACACCTCTATCAGATCACCTCACTGGTGCCTAGTCTCCAGACACTGTAATTCACAAAACTTAAGCCTTTCTTCGTAAGAGCAACCCTTTGTTCCATTCACTAACCTTGTTGCCCTTCTCTGTACTCATTCCAGCAGCTCTACATCCTTCTTGAAATGAGGCCTCCAGACCTGTATACAGTACTCAAGGTGTGGCCTTACCATTGCCTTATACAAGGGAATAATCACCTCCTTCTCCCTGCTAGAAAATTCTTGTATATCATTGATAAGACACCATGAGCTACTCTTGCAGCCCATCTGCACTGCTCAGAGAACTTCATATCTGCCTGCACAATTACCCCAGGTCCTTTTCATTCTCATTTGTCCATAGATGAATAACATAAGCCATTATATCACCAGTGGATGGACACTGACAGAATCCATATTGGCAATCATTGATCAAAAGGAAGGTTTCAAGCTAGTTCAGGAGTTGGTGGTTAATAGATTTCTCCATCGTGATGGAAACAGTTAAATGCAATGGTAACGATAATTGTATAGAAGGGTTTCAACACCCTTTTTAGGAACTAGCTGGATATGAGCAAATTTCCATGAAGGAAAAACACCAGCGGAATAAGAAAGGATAAAAAGGTGACACAGATCAGAAGTTTTGGAGCATAAATTTTGAGGACAAGTGGAGAAATACCATCAGGACCTAGAGCTTTCTTGGCATCAAGGTTGTTCAAATTCTTCTGACATTCTTTTGACAGAAGATCACAGAACACATTGAGTGGAGTGTACTCGGATGGTAGAAAGTGGTTTTCCAAGATTTTGTCAATACAAGAGTTAGAAGAAAAGTAGAATAGTAGTAAGTTGGCTGTCTTGAAGCAATAGATCCATCAGGTTTTAACAGTGGGAGTATAGATTGGGCAAAAGTTGTGACCAATAGTATTTGACAGGAGACCAGAATGCTCAACTACCATTTGGATGAGAAGCAAGTTTTTGAACAGGCTAAGAAAAGTAAGTTTTCTTAGCCTGTTCAAAATCTAGTCTTGACTGATTAATATTATAATTATTATTACAATTATAATTGTTGCGAGCTTTGGTATAGGCAAAAAATTAACCTGGAGATTTAGACATGAGACAATAGCAATATGAAATAATCTTATCTTGAACAGCTGTACTACACTTATTGGAAAACCGAGATTTAGATAAAGGATGAGATTTTAAGGTGGAGTGGGGAATAAAGGATTCCATCCCTACAAGAATAAATTCCCTAATACAATCTGAGCAAACATTGACATCAGATTTGAAACAGTAATCCAATCAAGTAAAAGAAGAAAAGAAATCTCACAGATCATCCCATTTTGCATTCTTGTAATGCAAAATGGGATGATCTGTGAGGTTGAGAATGGCTGTGAAAGAAAGGCTGCATTGAAGAAGAGACCATCACCAAGTTATGATCTGAGGTGCCTAGAAGACCACTCACCTGACTTTACCATATACTTAAAGGGTTTTTTGTGAGAAAAAGATCAAATGTGTTGGCTGTGTTATTAGGACTGTCTGGTATTCTATTAGGTAAATGAACAATCTGTGCAAGGTCATTAGTAAATGCAAAAGACTCGGCATCTCGACCAGCTAGGTTCCATGTGACTAGAAAAAGGAAGCCAGCTGGTGTTGTGAACATTAAAATGCTAAGGAAAATTATCTTACTGTTAGGAAAGTTTGAATGGAGAAAGTCGAGTTTCAAAAAAAAAAAGGATGTAGTAATAGTAGTAGTAGTGGCATGTGATGCAAGAAAGCAAGTGTATGAGCTTATGCAGCATCAGCCAAAAAAAATAAATAAATAAAAAAAATAACACCATTCCCTACAAATGCCTGTCCAGTTCCTCCTTAAATTTACTCAACCCATCAACTTCCATAACGACAGATGGAAGTTTGTTCCAGCATTTAACCACCCGCTGGCTAAAGGCAAATTTCCGCACATCTATTCTACATCTGTCTTTTCTTAATTTGAATTTATGCCCCCTTAGGTTCATAATCTGAACAAGTGGAAGGATCCCATCAGAATTCAGCGTGCTCAACCCATTCAAGGCCTTATACACCTCAATCAGATCACCGCGCAGGTGCCTAGTCTCCAGCCACTGCAATTTGCAGAATTTAAGCCTCTCTTGGTAAGAGGATCCCTTCATTCCCCTCATCAATCTTGTTGCCCTTCTCTGTACACACTCAAGTAAATCTACATCCTTCCTAAAATGAGGCCTCCAGACCTGCACGCAGTACTCAAGGCGTGGCCTGACCATTGCCTTATACAGAGGGACAATCACCTCCTTCTCCCTGCTAGCAAAATTCCTATATATCATTGACAAAACCCCATGACCTGCCCTGGCAGCCTGTCTGCACTGCTCAGAAAACTTCATATCTGACTGCACAATTATTCCCAAGTTTTTTTTATTTTCTACCACCTTAAGTGTAGTACCACACAGTTGGTACGTTTCTCTGGGGTTACTTCTACCCATATGCAGTACTTTGCATTTGTCAAGGTTAAACTTCAGTTGCCACTTCTTAGCCCATCTGACCGAATTATCTAGATCCTGTTGCAGTAGCACACTGCCATTACTGTCATTCACAACCCTGCCAACCTTTGTATCATCTGCAAACTTCAACATTAAGCCTGATATACCTTCATCAATATCATTGATAAATATACAAAACAATAGTGGACTTAACACCGAACCCTGTGGGACACCACTAATAACATTAGTCCACGAAGAGCAGCACCCATTGATTACCACCCTCTATCTTCTCCCACTTAACCATCCTTTTATCCATTGTAGCAACTTACCCTTAATACCATTCTGCTCCAATTTGTACAATAGTCTTCCATGCGCAACAGTGTCAAAAGCTTTCCTGAAATTAGCATTAGCATTAGCATTAGCAGAGGCATATGATGCAAGAAAGCAAGCTTATTCAGCATCAGCCAAAAAAAACAAAAAAAAAAAAAAAAAAACCCACTCCCATTTCACCCCTCCGTTCGTTCGAAATACCTGTCCAGTTGAGCTTTAAATTTGTTTAGGCTATCAACTTCAACAACCAGTGATGGAAGTCGGTTCCACCAACCAACCACCCGCTGGCCAAAGGCAAATTTCCGCACATCTATCCGACATCCGTCCTTCCTCAATTTGAATTTATGCCCTCTGAGGTGATTATTCTGAGAAAGATGAAGAATCCCATTGGCATTGAGCATGCTCAAACCATTCAAAGCCTTATACACCTCTATCAGATCACCTCGCCGGTGCCTAGTCTCCAGACTCTGTAATTTGCAAAACTTAAGCCTTTCTTCGTAAGAGCAACCCTTTGTTCCATTTACTAATCTTGTTGCCCTTCTCTGTACCCGTTCCAGCAGCTCTACATCCTTCTTGAAATGAGGCCTCCAGACCTGTATACAGTACTCAAGATGTGGCCTTACCATTGCCTTATACAATGGAATAATCACCTCCTTATCCCTGCTAGAAAAATTCCTGTATATCATTGACAAGGCACCATGAGCTACTCTTGCAGCTCGTCTGCACTGCTCAGAGAACTTCATATCTGCCTGCACAATTACCCCCAGGTCCTTTTCATTCTCCACCACTGTCAGTGTAGTACCGCAGAGTTGATACGTTGCTCTGGGGTTACTGTTTCCCATATGCAGCACTTTACATTTGTCGATGTTAAACCTCATTTGCCACCTCTCAGCCCATCTGTTCAACCTGTCCAGATCCTGTTGCAGCAGCATAGCGTCAGTATTGTCCTTAACGACCCTGCCAACCTTTGTATCATCTGCAAACTTGGACATTAAACTTGATATCCCATCATCAATATCATTCATAAACACCGAAAACAACAACGGACCCAACACTGAACCTTGAGGAACTCCACTAATAACATTAGTCCACGTTGAGCAGTGTCCATTGATTACCACTCTCTGTCTTCTGCCACTCAACCATCCCCTTATCCATAGCAGCAATTTGCCTCCAATGCCACACTGCTCCAATTTGTGCAGCAGTCTTCCATGTGCAACAGTATCAAAAGCCTTTCTAAGATCCAAATATATAATATCAAAGTTATTCCCTGCATCCAGTTCTTTTGTGACTACATCATAGTATCCAATCAAATTGGTCAGGCAAGACCTGCCCTTAACAAAACCATGCTGCGTCTGAGCTATAACTGAATTCTTGTCTAGATGATCCTGCAGTGCTTCTTTAACCAGTGCCTCCATTAATTTACCTGGAACAGAAGTTAAACTAACAGGTCTATAATTACTTGTGTCAGCCTTTGAACCTCCTTTGTGAATTGGGGTCACATTTGCACATCTCCAGTCCATAGGTACCTCCCCTGAGTCCAAGGAAGCTCTCATAATTATGGCTAAGGGTTTGCTTACTTCCTTTGCTGCCTCCTTTAATATAACTGGATAGATCCCATCCACCCCAGGTGCCTTTTTTATGTTTATCCCCAACAATCTCTCCTCCACTTTCCTCTCAGTTATTACAAAATCATCCAGCTCACTGCCAATGTTTACTTTACCTGCATCATTCTCCTTCCTGAATAACTCCTCATGCGTGAATGTAGATGCAAAATACTCGTTTAGATTGTTAGCCACCTGAGCAGGATCCTCAACTGTTGAACCATCAATATCCAGTGGACCAATCTGATTCATCCCTTTCCTTTTCGAGTTCAAGTATGTAAAGAACTCTTTTCTGTTTTTCTTTGCATCCTTTGCCAAGGATTTTTCATAGTCTGCCTTTGCCTGCCTAATCTCCTTTGTGACTTGGTTACAGACCAACTTATATCTATCATAGGCTTCCATGTCACCCATTAATTTGTATGTATCCCATGCATTTTTCTTCTCTGCCACATGTCTCATTAGTTCATCTGACAACCATTTAGGCCTAAACCTTGAACAATATTTCTTAGTTGGTATGTAAAGCCTGGTAGCCTCCAAGATTAGTTCCTTGAATGCTTCCCATTTTGAGTTTGCTGTTGGTAACATCATCAGTTGGTCCCACTGTATAGAATTTAAATACTGTCTCAGACCATCATAGTCGCCTTTACGAAAACAAAAACCCTTCCCTTTACCTCTGATGGTAGTTACCTCCTTGAGTAAATCCCACTTCAACACACTGTGATCACTGCCACCTAGTGGTTCATTTATCTGCAGGTTCTTAATGCATGAGGAATCACTACTGATAATCAGATCAAGAGTATTGCTCCCTCTCGTTGCCTCACGAACATGCTGATGTAGAAAACAATCATCCAATAAATCCACAAAAGCCTTGCTAGTGTGCGAGTGACCAACCCACAAATTCCAGTCAATATCTGGGAAATTAAAGTCCCCCATTATAAGACTCTCTGATTTACTGGCCCACTCTATTTCCCTGTACAATATCTTATTATACTCATCAGAGTCATTAGGCCTATAGCACACTCCTACTCTCAATTTTGATTTCCCTATGCTTATGTCACACCAAACTGACTCGACGCTGCCCTGTCCATCGATGTCGACTGGCTTCACTTCCTTGGACTTTATGTGTTTCTTAATTAATAGCATAACCCCTCCTCCCCTCCTGTCCTGTCTATCCTTTCTATACACATTGTATTCCCCAAATTCCAGTTCCGCATTACTTATATCTGTGTGACACCACGTCTCTGATATCCCAACAATATCTGCCTTTGATGTTTTGAGCAATACCTCAAATTCATCAAATTTATTTACCAAACTCCTAGCATTGGTGTACACGCAGGTATACATGCACCTGTTTCTATTCTTAGCTACCCTAACACAACCCATGTGTTTACTTGTACCGCAATGACTCCCAGCAGTCTCTGAAATATCCTGCATCCTGTTTTTCAGACTTCTGCTCATTTCAATAGAAGCAGTGCAAGAATCACTTCCACCTCTGCCACTGGCTACTGTTAATCTATTAGTCCTTGTATCCCCCCCAACTAGCAGTTTTCCGACCCACCTAACACTGCCTCGACAGCATCAGCAAAAATTCTTGCACCCTTTCTATTTAAGTGTATCCCATCCCTGTAGAAGCAATCTCTCCTGTTAACAAGTACAGTCCAGGCTGAAAAAAATTCTACCCCTTGAGCCTTGCACAATCCCTCCAGGGCCGAATTGATCGACAAGGCTCTCATCATATACTCCCTCCTATCGTGTCTGGGCAGAATTGCAGACACTTTCAAGTTCAACCCTAATTCACGGCTTTTTTTCAACAGTGACCTGTACTTGCTAAGTAATTCCGCCGGTCTCCTACTCTTAATATCATTAGTGCCAACGTGTACAACTATATCACCTTTTGTGCCCTTAAAAGATGATATCCGTTCTACAACGTCATCAACCTTTGCCCCTGGCAGACATACCCTGGTCCTATTCCACCTATCCTTTTTACAAAGGATGTTCCCCGTTTCCCTGACAATAGAGTCACCAACAACTACTAGTTCCTGTGGGACCAGCGCATTCTGCCTAGGGGGCTGCTTCTGTGTTGCCTGATGACCAAGTGCAAGCTCTGGCGTTGATGTGGGCAGCTGAGAGCTTGATGGGCCCCTCAATTTATTTCCTTCGAGGGCATCCACCCTGTCCTTCAAGCTCTCATAAAGGCCCATAACAACGCTGAGTTGTCGCCTGATTTCCTTGCACTCCTTACATCGTGCACACACAAAGACATCCCCCTTGGCAGTATCATGTCCCGTACCCGACTGCTCCGCAAACATCAAGCAAACAGTGCATTTTAATAGACTGTGATTCAGAGGGCAACTGCCCCCCTCAGTTCTCCCCTGAACCACAGCACTCCCATTAGCTTGAGCCTTTTGCTTTGCTGCTCTGGTCAGAGTCATGATTCCGATTTAATTCAATAAAATTCAAAACAAAAATTAAATCCTTAAGTTATATCCCAAAACAGTTATGTTATATATATATTTTTTTCGGTATCTAGTGTTTTCTACGAGTTCCCTTTATACAACTTCCGTATCACGTGTACCACTATAGTTATGTATTAATTATTTGTTAGATTAATCGTTACATATATATATATATATATAGAGTTAAAAGTACAATTTAATTGACAATAAAGTTTATCAAGATTAATAGATTTACTGATTAATTGGCAATATTATATTATGCACTATACGACACTAAGCTTATGCTATCGTGTAAAAATGGCGGGAATTCACGAACGGTATTTCTACGGACTCGTAAGTATTGATTAGCTTCCAAATCTCGCTATCTCAATTTAGAATAAACTAAGGCTCCTGACTAGGTCTATAATCTACTTATAGAAGATAATTTGATATAACAGTTGGTTAATAAATCGACTAAATTTGGTTAAAAAAAAAAAAAAAAAAAAAATTTGGTTTGTGACACGTCGATTTGATACCGTTACCGATACTAAGTAATATCTACAAAATCTCTGTCTAAGTTAAACTTTAAACTAAGTTTCGTAACTAGGAATATAAAGCTACTCTAGAAAATAAGGTAATATGACAATTTAAACTAATAAAGCAGAAAATAAATCAGGAAAAACTTCTCTGTTTGAAGAGCTTTAAGGAGCAATGTCCGCACAGGCTAACCTCGCACCCAGACTCGAATATATATAATATATGATATCAAAATTATTTTTTGCATCCAGTTCCTTTGTAACCACATCATAATATCCTATCAAATTTGTCAGACAAGACTTTCCCTTAACAAACCCATGCTGTGTCTGAATTATTGCTGCAGTCTTGTCTAGGTGATCCTGCAATGCATCTTTAACCAGTGACTCCATTATTTTACCCGGAACAGAAGTTAAACTAACTGGTCTGTAATTACTCGTGTCACCCTTCGATCCCCCTTTGTGAATTGGGGATACATTTGCACATCTCCAGTCCGTCGGAACCTCCCCTGAGTCCAAGGATGCTCATAATTATGGCTAAGGGTTTGCTTAGTTTCTTTGCAGCCTCCCTTAATATAACTGGATAGATCCCATCCACCCCCAGGTGCTTTTCTTATGTTTAACTTCAACAATTTCTCCTCCACTTTGCTTTCAGTTATTACAAAATCATTAAGTATCCTGCTACAATTTGATAACCTTCTGCCATTTTCAAACCTTAATAATTCCTCATGTGTGAATGTAGATGCAAAATACTCATGCATCTACAAAATGTCGAAGAGTTTCAACTGATTATTAGAGTTAGGAGAACAATAGAGGCAGCAAATGGATTTGACAGAGTGGGGTACTGAGATTTTAAACCAAAGAAGATCAAAAAGAGGAGATTCCAGTTTACTTGGTGTCTGACAGGGAATATCAAATGAGACATATGCACAAATACCACCTTTGAAGTGAAAGGAGGTATTTGTGCATATAGCTATATCATACAGCAAATAATTAGGACACCCGAGATGAGCAGTAGTTCAATCAACTGATAATCAGGATTGAATGATTTTTGAAAATTTTAATAAATTCTAGACGGTAAGTGTTGATATTTATAAATCTTTATAAATTTTTTTGGCATTATTTGCAAATATTCATTGCCTTTAGTTTATAAAAATGCCTCACTGCTTGTGACAGTCTTATCAAGTAAATTCTGAATTCTAACTACTACCTTGTGTGCAGCCATATTTACAATTATATGCTAGTCTTTTGATATGATGCAAAACTGGGAGACTATAGGTGTGAAAGACATAACTTCTGAAGCACCTGCAAACATATAAGTTTTCTTAGAAATTTTATCATAATTTTGATTAATTAACATATTAATTTGTGTTTTACAAATATATTAAATTAACTTAGCGTTTGGTGCTTATGTTTTAAAGTTAGGTATAGTGTATAGTGTGTTTAGGGTCTAACGGCACCAGGGGTTTCCCCCATCTCCGCTATTTTTTAAGTTACAACTCCGCTACTCATTCTGCTATCATATCGGCATTTTTGTGGGAATATCGTAGCACATAACCAGTAGCGCAGAAGAATAGTAGGGTTCTAATTGTAATAAATAAGTATTTTTAAGGTTTAATCACTTTTTGGGCATATATCTTTTGTATTTAGTGAAGAACATAACTAATTTAACATTGTAATCATTACGATATAGCGTATGTCTCAGACTCGATAGCTAAGGTAACGTAAAACTATATAGCGGAATATATATCACTGCATTAGCTTAGTACAGTATTGTATTGTATAGTCAGTCAAGTATAGTATAGTCAATTAATCGATTATATTTATTAATCTTATTAATTTTCATTGTTAATTAATTACATCGCATTTAAATGAAAATCGTGCCCCAAACTAGATCAGCAAAGTACCAGGAGTGCTGCGGCTCAGGGAGTATCAAAAGGGTGATTCTAAAATGTATCACAACCAAAAAAAATGTGCAGCTTATGAAATGTTTGTAGACTTTCTGGAACAGGACATGATCTAGCCAAGGAGGATGTCTTTGTGTGTGCAGAGAATGTCAAGAAATAAGGCACCAAGTCAGCATTCTGATGGGCTTCTATGAGAGTTTGAAGAGTAAGGTAGGGGCCCATCAAACTCTCAGCTGCCCAACTGAATGCCAGAGCTCACTCTTGTGCATCAGGCAACACAGCGGCAACCATCAGGGCAAAATGCACTGGTCCCACAGGAGCTAGTTATTGTCGGTGACTCTATTGTCAGGGAGATGGGAAATATAATGTGCAAAAAGGATAGGTGGAATAGGACCAGGGTATGTCTCCCAGGGGCAAAAGTTGATGACAATGTAGAGCAGATATCTTTTAATGGCACAAAGGTTGTTGTACCAGCATATTGTTGTACATGCTGGCACTAATGACATTAAGAGTAGGAGATCTGCAGACTTGCTTAACTGCAAAACTTACTGCAATTCTGTCCAGACACTATAGGAAGGAGTATATAATGAGAGCCTTGTCAATCAATTCAGCCCTGGAGAGACTGTGCAAGGCTCATGGGGTAGAATTTTTCTCAGTGTGGCCTGTGCTTGTTAATAGGAGGTATCTTTCTTTTTTTTTTTTTTTTTTTTGATTTGGTAGTTGTTGGCGCATCGGCTTCTGTGGCCATATTTGCACCTCCCAAGGTTTTTGCAGTACTTTAATCCAAGCCCGAGGCGGGAATCGAACCCGCGAACTTTGGGTTGCCGGTCAGGTACTTTACCCACTCGGCTAGCCCGGTCGGCCTAGGAGGTATCATTTCTACAGGGATGGGATACACTTAAATAGAAAAGGTGCAAGAATATTTGCTGATGCTATCGAGGCAGTGTGAAGTGGGTTGGAAAACTGCTAGCTTGGGGGATTCACAGACTAATAGATTAACAGGCAGAGGTGAAAGTGATTCTTGCACTGCTTCTATTAGAATTAGTAGCAGCCTGGAAAACGAGGTTCTGGGGATTTCTAGTAGATAGAGATTTCAGGATGTTAAAGACCTAAAGAAAAACATAACTGCTGAACTAAATTTGTTTGGGCACTTTTCCTGACTCTTTTTTAAAAAAAAAAAAAACTTTTAGAACAGCATAATTAATGCATTCACTTAGGTGGTGATTGCTTTGAATAAAAATAAAATCATTTTTTGAGCTCCTTCATTCCATGTTCTTTTCATTGCACCAGTCCAAGAACTTTATTGCCACACTTCATATGCACGGATACTGTACAAATGTAATTTACAAATTAATCTACACTGTACAATCTTCATTTTATTGATTAATGCTGTAAGTACATATTCTGAATTAGATTATATTCTATTAGTAGAATTATATTAAATGTTCTAACTTTTCTTTATTCTTTTTCTGATATTATAAATTAATATAATGTCCTTTCAGTATGACAGTTTTTCTCATTCCCTTGGTGGGTCACTATAAAGAGCTTCAACTTTACTACATTTAGCATCTACATGATTTTGAACAGTGTGTAGGGTGTTGCCAATCTGGAAGTTTAGTTAAGATCAAAAGAATTCCGATAATTTAAATAACTTTTTTTTCTTTTTTCTCAGTTTGAGTTAAAAATAAACCTTAGTGAATGTCATAATCTATGATAATCAAGCTACTTTCGGATAGTCTAAATTTTAATTTGGTACTGTAAGATATTCAGTGGAGTATATTTAACCATTTTTAATAATAACTTATATAGCTAATGGTTTGTAAATTAATTTATGAAATATTTTGTATATTTGATGTCTAATATTTTGTAATATAGCTGCAGAATTATGGTTAAGATAAGAGCTTCCAAGAATAGTGTAGCATGTGACTGAGACTGAATTGTTATGGGCAATTAACTCTCTTGAGATGCAGGGCTTATTGTATGAACAGGATGCCATGTATTTCATGATCACTCTTACAAGTGATTGCTGTACGATGGATTAACTGATTTCTGTACCAAAAGCAGAAAGCATTACAAACTGTAATTTAAAATTTGAGAAAGATGAGATAAGATAGATGAGAAAGTAGGTTGATGCTCTGGAGCAGCACTGAGGAACCAGCAGTGACTTGAGTGTCTAGTGATGTGCCAGAGAAGGCCTTCCCGTACCTGCCAACTCTCCAGGTTTACAAGGGAGAATCCATCTTTTTTAGCTCAATTTGACCCTTTCACTATCTCTCTGGTATAACATAGTTCATAACACTTTTTATCTACCTTCCTTCAGTAATGTAGTTCTTCCTCCATCTTTTTGTTTTTGCAAAAGAATAGTAAAACTACATTAAAATCTGAATTATTATTTTTTTTTAAATTCCACAAATTTCTGTTTATTTTGGTTAACAAACTGGCCATCGGGTGTACTAGTCTATGTTGCAAAACAGGAATGCAAGACAACAGCACTATTCTATATAACATGTAACCGTTTCATGCAATTGTGTGTAGCAAACCTAATTAACAATATCATTCAGTATGATGACAAAGAAGTACAGCATAAAACTTCAGGAGACATATCCGTCACATATTTTCTATATATTGTAAAATACAGAAACAGTAACATGTTCTTTGTGTACCATATATAGATGTGATTTTTTTCAATTTCAAGTGGTTGGAAATGCACTCTAATCAGACATATGCAAAAAAATGAGGACAACATGCAGTACATAGAAAGAAATGGAAAAACAAGACAGCATTTCACAGTGACGATGATGTCATACATGTTGAATGTTATTCATATTGTTTATCGGCAGAATATAATCTTCCTCAGCTTCCTCATTGTTCAAAAATGTTTTTCAATAATGAAATAGCAAAAAATATGGTTGTGGAAGAACAAAAGTGACAAGAATTTTTAGTGGAATTAAACATAGGGAAAGAAGTAATAAATAGCTCTATATTGTATACGTAAATGTATAGTACATGTCAGTATACAATCCCATTATGACTGCAAGCCAGGGATTCAATTTAGAAAAAAAGGTAAATATAAAATAAACAACAATTCAAAATAAAAGATAAACTAAATTACAATAATTTAAAACTCTGCGAAAGTAATGATGTAGCACAACACATATAACATAAACTTGATATAGAGGAATGTGTATAATTGCTACGTAACTGTGAATAGTTATTATTGCATTTAGTTATCTATTAGTTTAGTGTAGTATTCTCAAATTAAACTGAGTATAAAGAAAAAATCATGCTTTAAACTAGACCAGCAAAGGAATGGGCTCAAAGTAGTGGGAGTGCTATGGCTTGGGAGAAACTGAAGGAGTAGTTCTTCTACAAATCACAGACACAAAATGTGCTACTTGTGCAATGTTTGCAGATCTTTCTAGAATGGGACATGATACAGCCAAAGGCAGTCTTTGTGTTTTCTCAGTGACTCTATTGTCAGGAAAATATACTTGTGCAAAAAGGATAGGTGGAATAGGACCAGAGTATGTCTCCCAAGAGCGAAAGACCTCCTACTCTTAATGATATTAAGAGTAGGAGGTCTGTGGACTTACTTAAACAAATATTGGGCGATGCTGGGAAAAAATTGCAAATTAGAATTAAATTTTAAAATGTGTGCAATTGTAACCAGACACCAAAGGAAGGAGTACACGTTGAGAGCTTTGTCAATCGATTTGACCTTGAGGAGACTCTGCGTGGCTCGTTGGGTAGAAATTTTCCCAGCATAGTCTGTGCTTGTTAACAGGACAGACTGTTTTTAGAGGGATGGGATACACTTAAATAGGAGTGCAAGAATATTTGCTAATGCTATTGAGGCAGTGTTACGTGGGTTGGAAAACTGCTAACTTTGGGAAATACACAGACTAACAGATTAACTACAGCTGCAGCCAAAGGTGAAAGTTATTCTTGCACTGTGTCTACTGGAACATGCAGCAACATGGAAAGCATGGTGTTGGGAATTTCAAGCCCTGCTGTGAGTCATCATGGAACAAGTAAATACTCGGGCTGTGTTAGGGTAACTAAGAGTAGGAAAAGTTGCATGTATACATGGATGTACACAAATGCTAGGAGCACAGTAAATATGATGAATTTTAAGTAAAGATTAAGTCATCTAATGCAGGTATTGTAGGGATAATGGACATGTGATGTCACTCAGCCATAACAGATGCAGAATGTGAATATTAGCATTAGTAGAGGCATTTGATGCAAGAAAGCAAGCTTATGCAGCATCAGCCAAAAAAAAAAAAATAAAGTAAAATAAATAAATAAAAAATAACCACTACCACTTCACCCCTCTGTTCGTTCGAAATACCTGTCCAGCTGAGCCTTAAACTTATTTAGGCTATCAACTTCCACGACAAGGGATGGAAGTCTGTTCCACCTACCAACCACCCGCTGGCTAAAGGCAAATTTCCGCACATCTATCCTACATCTGTCTTATGCCCTCTCAGGTGATTATTCTGAGCAAGAGGAAGAATCCCATCAGAATTGAGCATGCTCAAACCATTCAAGGCTTTGTACACCTCTATCAGATCACCCCGCTGGTGCCTAGTCTCCAGACACTGTAATTCGCAAAACTTAAGCCTTTCTTTGTAAGAGCACCCCTTTGTTCCATTCACTAATCTTGTTGCTCTTCTCTGTACTCGTTCCAGCAGCTCTACATCCTTCTTGAAATGAGGCCTCCAGGCCTGTATACAGTACTCTAGGTGTGGCCTGACCATTGCCTTATACAAGGGAATAATCACCTCCTTATCCCTGCTAGAACAATTCCTATATATCATTGACAATACACCATGAGCTACTCTTGCAGCCCATCTGCACTGCTCAGAGAACTTCATATCTGCCTGCACAACCACCCCCAGGTCCCTTTCATTCTCTACCACTGTCAGTGTAGTACCACAGAGTTGATACGTTGCTCTGGGGTTGCTGTTTCCAATATGTAGTACTTTACATTTGTCAATGTTAAACTTCATTTTCCACCTCTCAGCCCATCTGCTCAACCTTTCCAGATCCTGTTGAAGCAGCATACTGTCTGTAGTGTCCTTGACAACCCTGCCAACCTTCGTATCGTCTGCAAACTTGGACATTAAGCTTGATATACCATCATCAATATCATTTATAAATACAGAGAACAATAAAGGACCCAATACTGAACCCTGAGGGACTCCACTAATAACATTAGTCCACGATGGGCAGTGTCCATTGATTACCACTCTCTGTCTTCTCCCCCTCAACCACCCCTTTATCCATAGCAGCAATTTGCCTCCAATGCCACACTGCTCCAATTTGTGCAGCAGTCTTCCATTTGCAACAGTATCAAAAGCCTTTCTAAGATCCAAGTATATAATATCAAAGTTATTCCCTGCATCCAGTTCTTTTGTGACTGCATCATAGTATCCAATCAAATTGGTCAGGCAAGACTTCCCCTTAACAAAACCATGCTGTGTCCGAGCTATAACTGAAGTCTTGTCTAGATGATCCTGCAGTGCTTCTTTAACCAGTGCCTCCATTAATTTTCCGGGAACAGAAGTTAAACTCACAGGTCTATAATTACTTGTGTCAGCCTTTGATCCTCCCTTGTGAATTGGGGTCACATTTGCACATCTCCAGTCCATGGGTATCTCCCCTGAGTCCAAGGAAGCTCTCATAATTATGGCTAAGGGTTTGCTTACTTCCTTTGCTGCCTCCGTTAATATAATTGGATAGATCCCATCCACCCCAGGTGCCTTTCTTGTGTTTATCTTCAACAATTTCTCCTCCACTTTACTCTCAGTTATTACAAGATTCTCTAGCTTACTGCTAGAGTTGAATACACCTCTGGCATTCCCCTCGCTGAATAACTCCTCATGTGTGAATGTCGATGCAAAATATTCATTTAGTTTGTTAGATACCTGAGCAGGGTCATCAACAGTTGACCCATCGATATCAAGTGGACCAATCTGATTCATCCCCTTCCTTCTAGAGTTTACATAAGTAAAGAACTCTTTGCTGTTTTTCTTCGCATCCCTTGCCAAGGATCTCTCATAATCTGCCTTCGCCTGCCTAACCTCCTTTGTAACTTGGTTACAGATCAACTTGTATCTCTCATAGGCTTCTGTGTCACGTGTTAATTTGTATGTATCCCATGCATTTTTCTTCTCTGCCATATGCCTCATTAGTTCATCTGACATCCATATGGGGAGTATAATGTATACAGAAAGAACAGGAGGGGTAGAAGGGTAGAAGGCTGACAAATATTAAATCTAAAGCAGTGAATCTTGTCAATTTGGGAGGCCAGTGCATTGTTGAGTGAGTTTGGTGTGACATGGCTACCCAAAAAACTAAAATGAGAGTAGGAGTGTATTATGGGCCCAATGACTGTGATGAGTATAACAAGCAACAGTACAGACACATAAAGTGGACCAGTAAATCAGAATGTCATAATGGATGATTTTAAACTTTCCAGATATTGACTAGAACTTTTAAGTTGGTCACCACACCAACTCACAAGCAAGACTTTTGTAGATTTACGGGATGACTGTTTTCTACAGTAGCATGTTAGAGAGGCAAAAAGAGGAAGCAGTACTCTTAATCGTGTTATCATCAGCGATACTTCATGAATTAGGGATATGCAGGTAAATACCCATTGGGTGGCAGTGATCACAGTGTACTGATGTGAGATTTACTTAATGATAAAACTACTATCAAGGGTAAAGGGTTGTTGTTATTTGGTTTTTAGGATCATTAGCAACTAAGGCCATATTGCTCCGGGAATATGCGGTGGTCATTTCCTGACCTTTCCGCATCCTCCGTATTTGGTGGTGACGGGCTCGAACCCCGGTCTAATCAAGAAGCGTGTGCTACGCACTGCTGCTCCTTCCCACCTGGCTACGGAGGCGCCCAGGGTAAAGGGAAGAACTTTTGCTTTCGTAAGGGCAAATATAATAGTAGTAGTAGTAATGGAGGTGTGTGATACAAGAAAGGAAGCACATGAGCTTATGTATCATCAGCCAAAAAACAAAAAAAAAAAAAATAACAATGTCATACAGCCATTCCCTCCAAAAGTTTGTCCAGTTCCTCCTTGAATTTATTTAAGCTATCAACTTCCACAAAGACAGATGGAAGTTTGTATTCCAGAAATTAACCACCTGCTGGCTAGGCAAATTTGCACACATCTATTCTACAACTGTCTTTCCTCAATTTTAATTTATGCCCCCTCAGGTTCATAATCTGAGCAAGCAGAAGGATCCCATCAGAATTCAGTGTGCTTAACCCATTCAACGCCTTATATACCTCAATCAGATCACCTCACAGGTGCCTAGTTCCAGCTGCTGCAATTTGCAGAACTTAAGCCTCTCTTGGTAAGAGGATCCCTACATTCCCCTCAACAATCTTGTTGCCCTTCTCTGTACACGCTGAAGCAAATCTACATCTTTCCTAAAATGAGGCCTCCAGACCTGTATGCAGTACTCAAAACGTGGCCTGACCATTGCTTTATACAAAGAAACAATCACCTCCTTTTCCCTACTAGCAAAATTCATGTATATCATTGACAGTACCCCTTGACCTGCTCTGTCAGCCTGTCTGCATTGCTCAGAAAACTTCATATCTGACTGCACAATTAAGCCCAGATCTTTTTCATTTTCTACATCCCTAAGTGTAGTACCACACAGTTGGTATGTTTCTCTGGGATTATTTCTACCCATATGCAGTACTTTGCATTTGTCAAGGTTAAACTTCAGTTGCCACTTCTTAGCCCATCTGCCCAAATTATCTAGATCCTGTTGCAGTAGCACGCTGCCATTACTGTCATTAACAACCCTGCCAACCTTTGTATCATCTGCAAACTTCGACATTAAGCCTGATATACCTTCATCAATATCATTGATAAATACACAAAACAACAGTGGACCCAACACCAAACCCTGGGGAACTCCACTAATAACATTAGTCCACAAAGAGCAGCGTCCATTGATTACCACTCTCTGTCTTCTCCCATTCAACCACCCTTTTATCCATTGTAGCAACTTACCCTTAATACCACACTGCTCCAATCTGTACATAGTCTTCCATGCGCAACGATGTCAAAAGCTTTCTTGAAATCCAAGTATATGATATCAAAATTATTTTTTGCATCCAGTTCCTTTGTAACCACATCATAGTATCCAATCAAATTTGTCAGACAAGACTTTCCCTTAACAAACCCATGCTGTGTCTGAATTATTACTGCAGTCTTGTCTAGATGATCCTGCAATGAATATTTAACAAGTGACTCCATTATTTTTCCCGGAAAAGAAGTTAAACTAACTGGTCTGTACTTACTTGTGTCATCCTTAGATCCCCCTTTTTGAATTGGGGATACATTTGCACATCTCCAGTTCATGGGGACTTTCCCTGAGTCCAAGGATGCTCTCATAATTATGGCTAAGAGTTTGCTTACTTCCTTTGCCACCCACCTCCTTTAATATATAATCAACAGCAAATTCTAAATGGAAAGCATTCAGGGATTCATAGAAACTACTAATCTCATCATAGTAACTAAGAAATACTATTCAAGATTTAGACCTAAAAGGATGTCAGATGAACTTAGGAGACTTGTGGCAAAGAAGAAAAGAAATATGCATGGGATGCATATAAATTATAAAATGATATAGAAGCTTATGGTAGATATAAACTGACATAGATACTGATATGAAAATGATATAGAAGCTTATGGTAGCTATATAAAGATATATATATATATATGGTAGATATTTGTAATCAAATCACCAAAAAGGTTAGGCAAGCTAATGCATGATTATGGGATGTCTCTCATGAAAAGTGTAGAGAAAAGCAGTAACGACTTCTTTTATGAGGGGTGATCATTTAATTCAAGGACTGGTGCAAGATTTTATGTTTACCACGCAAACTTTATATAACTGCTAATAGAGGCGTTTTCCCTGATCGCTACTGAGCAGACTCTGTGTGTGCATACCAGTACTTGTCGAGCTAGTGTTGCATGAAGAGTTTTTTTTTAGCCACATGTCACTGACAATCATTTTGAAGCAAGTATCATGTCGGACCTACAGATTGAACAGTGATATGTGATTTGTTATTGTGTCAGACTGGGATTAAATGCATCTGAAACAGTTAAAGAGATGATTGAAGCGTATTGAATATCTTGGCCATATTTAAATGGCACAAGCGATTCAGTTGAAGGCCATGAGTTTGTTGCAGATGATCCAAGACACCTGGTTAGCCTTCCTCCTCAACAACTCCTGAGCAAATAGCAAAAGCCCAGGAAATCTTGGATGAAGACAGCAAATGATGCTTCTTGAATAAACTGTTAGAATACCCATTTCATACAATATTGTGAAAGATCAACTGAAAATGTTACGAATCTGTGCCTGCTGGATTCCACACAACTCAAGAACAAAACGAACAAAGAGTAGACGTGTGCAAAGAAATGCTTGATTATTTTGAAACACAGGGTCAAAACTTCTTAAATCGAATAGTGACATGATGAAACTTGGATTTTTCACTATGATCCAGAGATAAAACAAAAGTTGAGTGAGCGGAAGCATTCTGATTCACCAAGACCTAAGAAATTTCGAGCTTCTCATTCGGCTGAGAAACAAATGGTTCTTGTGCTTTTTGGCATAAAAGGCATTCTTCTTACACATTTTGTGGCTCGTGGAACAACTATGAATAAGAAAGCATACTCTGAGATTCTCAGAGTCAAACTTTGCCGTGCCATTTGTGAGAAACGTCAAGAACTTCCGGTGTGAAATGGTTTTTCCATCGAGACTATGCCAGCCCCCATACAGCTAATATCGTGCAGCCACTGATCACTGCCATAGGTGCCAAGGTTCTGCCACACCCCCTCTTATTCACCAGATATAGCCCCTTGTGATTTCTTCCTGTTTCCATGTCTGAAGAAAGCACTGAAAGGCAAGCATTTTTTTGTGTCCAACAATGATACTCACAGAGCCACAACAGAAGCACTTTGCAGTCTTTCGAAAAATGGCTTGCAAGAAGCATTTAATGCATGGGTACAATTGTGGCAAAAATGTGTAAAGTTCAAAGGGAGAGTATTTTTAGAAGTCCACAGAAGATTCAAATCATGACAATTAAGATAAGATCTCGCACCAATGCACAAATTAAATGATCACTCCTCATACTTATATTAACAGTAGAAGGAAGGGATTGAATCATATTATCCCACTTGATGTTAATAGTTTAACAGTTGATTTTCCTGCTCAGGTAGCTGACAAACTGAATAGCTATTCTGAATCTACATTTGCATATGAGGAATTCTTTAGGGAAGAAGATGTGAGAAGTTTATCAAACTCTAACAGGGAGCTATATGATATTGTGATAACTGAAAGTAAAGCAGAATGGAAATTGTTGAAGCTAAACATAAAAAAGGCACATGGGATCTATCCAATTATATTAAGGAAAGCAAAATGAAAAAAATCGACAACTTACCGGTACATTAGAGTAAAATATAAATAATTAAATAATCAATTTAACACAATTCAAATCAATTTAAAACAATTAAAAATCAAATTAACGCAATTAAAAGAATCTAATGAAAATATTCAAAACGATTTTCCTTCCTAAGGAAGGAATCTAATGAAAATATTCAAAACGATTTTCCTTCCTAAGGAAGGAAAATCGTTTTGAATATTTTCATTAGATTCTTTTAATTGCGTTAATTTGATTTTTAATTGTTTTAAATTGATTTGAATTGTGTTAAATTGATTATTTAATTATTTATATTTTACTCTAATGTACCGGTAAGTTGTCGATTTTTTCGTTTTAATTTCTGGAGGGTATCATACGGAAGTGTTCTACGCACTATATTGAGGTAAACTTCTCTTATTATTTTACTAATATTATTATCAACGTAGAACATATTGAGTAGTACAGCTCTGATTCATACTAGCTAATTAAGGAAAGCAGCAAAGGAGGTAAATAAACCCATAGCCATAATTATGAGAGCATCTTTGGATTCGGGAGAAGTCCCTATAAACTGGAGACGTACAAATGTACCTCCCAATTCACAAACAGCGAGCAGAAGGTGAGATGAGTATTTACAGACTTGTTGGCTTAACTTCTGTCATAGGGAGAATAATAGAGTCACTGGTTAAAGATGTAATGTAGGATCATGTAGATAGGAATACAATTATATTACAGTCATAGCATGGATTTGTTAAGAGGTGATCTCTGTTTGAGCAATCTGACTGGATACTGTGATGATGCAGTAACAAAGAAACTGGATGAAAACAATAACTTCAACCTCGTATAATTCAATTTCGGGAAAGTTTTTGATATTGTAGAACGTAAGAGTGCTGTACAGATTGGAGTAGTATGCATTCAAGGCAAATTATTGGTATGGATAAATGGATGGTTCAATATGAGAAGACAAAGAGTGGTTATTAATGGATACAATTCTTTGACTAATGTTATTAGTGGAATACCTAGGACTCAGTGCTGGGCCCATTGTTGTTTTCTATCTTTATTAACATCATTGATGAAGATATATCAGGCTTAACATCTAAGTTTGCAGATGACACAAAGGTTGGCAGGGTGGTTAATGACAGTAATCAAGGTAAGCTACTGCAACAAAATCTAGAAAAATTAAGTTGATGGGCTGAGAAATGGCAATTGAGGATTAACATTGAAAAATGTGAGGTACTGCACACGGGTAGCAAACTGTGTAGTACTACGCTCGGGGTAGTGAAAATTGAAAAAGAATTGAGGTAATTGTGCAGTCAGATATGAAGTTCTCTGAGTAGTGCAGATAGTCTACGGACAGATCATGGGGGTTTTGTCAATTATAAACAGAAACTTTGCAGGCATGGATAAAGATGTGATCATTCTATTGTACATCGTCATCATCATCAACCTACACTACTTGTACAATGCACTACTTGAGCAACAGCTCATCCGCACTTAAATCTTTAATCTATAATTTCATCCTTAATTGATCATTTGCTGTGCCCCCTCCCCACTTTCTAATTTTATAATTCTTTCATGTTTTTTTTTTTTCTTTTTTCCTTTTCTTTTTTTTTCTCTTTCCTTTTCTTTTTTTCCCCCTTTTTTTCTCTTTTTTTTTTTTTTTTTTTTTACAAACTGTAAACTCACTTAAACTTTCAACTCAACAATTTCTAATATAAATAAAAACTCATCAGTGCAATAACCAGTATAAATAGCTCAAAATAAATATAAAATACTCAAATATAAATAAAGATAAAATAACTAAAAAAAAATGAAAATATATATAGCATCAGTACAAATTAAACTCTTAAAACTCTATTTACATATTTACCCTATATACAATCCATTAATTTTTCAATCTTATATTCCTTATTTCATTAATTCCCTTAGCATAATCCAAAAAAGCTTCATACCAAATCCTATTCTTAAATAAGTCACTACGGGTGTATGAGGCAGAGCCAACCTTAGAGAAAAATATTTCTCTCTGTTCTGTGTACCTTGCACAATTTTCCAATGTGTCCGTATCTTCAATGTGTCCACATACATATCTCAGATCATTTTCTATTCCCAGCTCCACCAACTTTTCCTCATTCCATGCCCAGTTAATATCATCATAGCCATCAGACCCAAGCCCGGCAATCATTCCATTTGGTGTGAAATCAGCACTAGGAAAGGAAAAATGAGGGTAGGTGTATGTTATAGGCCTGATGAATATAATGAGCAATTGCACAGAGAAATAGAGTGGGCCAGTAAATCAGAATGTCTTACACTGGGGGATTTTAACTTTTCAGATATTGACTGGAACTTGTGGGTTGGTCACCACACACTAGCAAGACTTTTGTGGATTTACTGGATGACTGTTTTCTACAGCAACATGTTTGAGAGGCAACCAGAGGAAGTAATACTCGTGATCTGATTATCAGCAGTGATTATTCATGCATTAAGAATTTGCAAATAAAGGAACCACTGGGTGACAGTGATCACAATGTACTGATGTGGGAATTACTTAAAGATGTAACTACCATCAAGGCTGAAGGGAAGAGCTTTTGACTTCATAAAGGTGACTACAGAGGTCTCAGACAGTTTTTAAATTCTGTACAGTGGGATCAACTGATGATGTTACCAATGTTGAATTCTAAATGGGAAGCCTTCGGGGACTTAATTTTGGAGGCTACTAGGCTTTTCATTCCAACTAAGAAATACTGTTCAAGGTTTAGGCCTAAATGGATGTCAGATGAATTAATGAGGCTTGTGGCAGAGAAGACGAATGTGTGGGATGCATATAACGTATCAGGTGACACAGAAGCCTATGGCAGGTATAAACTAGTCTGTAATCAAGTCACAAAGGAGGTTAGGCAGGCGAAGGCAGATTAGAGAAATCTTTGGCAGAGGATGCAAAGAAAAACAGCTAAGAATTCTTTACTTATGTAATCTCTAGAAGGAAAGGGATGAATCAGATTGGACCACTTAACATAGATGGGTTGACTATTGATGATCATGCTCAGGTAGCTGATAAACTGAATGAGTATTTTGCATCTTCACACATTATTCAATGAGGGGAGTGCCAGAAGTTTATCAAATGACAACAGGGAGCTAAGTGATTTTGTAATAAATGAGAGCAAAGTGGAGGAGAAATTGTTGAAGTTAAACATAAGGAAGGCACCTGGGGTGGATGGGATCTATTCAGTTATATTAAAGGAGGCAGCAAAGGAAGTAAGCAAACCCTTAGCCATAATTATGAGAGCTTCCTTGGACTCAGAGGAGGTCCCCATGGACTGGAGGTGTGCAATCATCATCATCATCATCAGCCATTTTCAATCCACTGCAGGATGAAGGCCTCTCCAGCAACTTTCCAGTTCCTTCTGTTTTGAGCACTGGCCATCCATTTACTACTCAAAAACTCATGAATTTCATCTATCCATCTCCGCCTTTGTCTTCCAGGTTTTCTTCTAGCTCCTCTTGGGTACCATTCTGTTATTTTCTTAGTCCATCTGTCATCATGTCTTCGAGCTATGTGTCCTGCCCAGGTGTGCAAATGTATCACCAATTCACAAAGAGGGTTCAAAAGGTGACACAGGTAACTACAGACCTGTTAGTTTAACTTGTGTTCTGGGGAAAATAATCGAATCACGGGTTAAAGAAGCATTGCAGGATCATCTAGACAAGACTGCAGTAATAGTTACGACACAGCATGGGTTTGTTAAAGGGAGGTCTTGTCTTACCAATTTGATTGGATATTATGATGTGGCCACAAAGGAACTGAATGCCAAAAATAATTTTGATATCATATACTTGGATTTCAGGAAAGCTTCTGATATTGTTGCACATGGAAGACTGCTGTACAAATTGGAGAAGTATGGCATCAAGGGTAAGTTGCTACAATGGATAAAGGGATGGTTGAGTGGGAGACGACAGAGAGTGGTAATCAATGGACACTGCGCTTCGTGGACAAATGTTATTAGCGGAGTTCTCCAGGTTTCGGTGTTGGGCCCATTGTTGTTTTGTATATTTATCAATGATATTGATGAAGGTATATCAGGTTTAATGTCCAAGTTTGCAGATGATACAAAGGTTGGCAGGGTTGTTAAAGACAGTATACTACTGCAACTGGATCTAGTTAAGTTGGGAAAATGGGCTGAGAAGTGGCAACTGAAGTTTAACATTGGCAAATGCAAAGTACTGCATATGGGTAGCAATAACCAAAGAGAAACATACCCACTGTGTGCTACTACACTCAGGGAAGTGGAAAGTGAAAAACACCTGGGGGTAATTGTGCAGTCAAATATGAAGTTCGCTGAGCAGTGCAGATGGGCTGCCAGGTCATGGAGTTTTTCAATGATATATAGGAATTTTGCTAGCAGGGACAGGGAGGTGATTATCCCATTATACAAAGCAATGGTCAGGCCACACCTAGAGTACTGTGTACAGGTCTGGAGGCATAATTTTAGGAAGGATGTAGAGTTGCTAGAATGAATACAAGAAGGGCAATAAGATTGGTGAAGGGAACAAAGAGGTGCTCTAACCAAGAAAGGCTTAATTTCTGCAAATTGCAGTGCCTGGAAAGTAGGCACCTGTGAGGTGATCTGATTGAGGTGTATAAGGCCTTGAATGTGTTGAGCAAGCTGAATGCTGATGGGATTTTTCCTCTTGCTCAGACTAAGAACCTGAGGGGGCACAGTTTCAAATTGAGGAAAGATAGTTGTAGAACAGATGTGCAGAAATTTGCCTTTAGCCAGCGGGTAGTTGATTGGTGGAACAGGCTTCCATCTTTTGTTGTGGAAACTAATAGCCTAAATAAATTTAAGGCTGAGCTGGACAGGCATTTGGAATGAATGGAGGGGTGAAATGGGAAGGTTTTTTTGGCTGCTGTTGCATAAGCTTGGTGACACAGCCCTTGTCAGAACGGTTCCACCTTTCCTGCCAAATACTATCTATTTCTTGTTGCAATTGTTTTCTCTCTCTCTCTCTCTCTCTCTCTCTCTCTCTCTCTCTCTCTCTCTCTGTGTCTTTAGATCCTGCTTCCCATATACCTTATTTTCCTCAATACAAGATTTAATCCCCAATAATGTATTTCTATCCTCTTATTTTTCTTGATTGCATACTCCATTATTCGTTTAAACACAACCAAATCAATTGGTTCTTTTCCTGATACCACTTGTAATGCATCATTTGAAACCATTCTACACAACCACGTAACAGCCAAAAGGGCAAATCTCTGAGCAGAAATTAGATTTCTTTTAATGTGACTATTAGTCACCCTGTGCCCCCATGTCCCACATGCATGTCACAATGGGCACAAAGATATACTTATAGATGAGATTCAGGGATTTCCCTTTCACCCCCCATTCTACTCTACTAATCTTCCTTATTTTAGAGTATATAACCTGCACCTTTTCTTTCAACTTCTGCATATGAGGCAAAAAGTACATTTTCTCATCCACGTGTACTCCAAGGTATTTGATTACGGGAACATATGCCACAGATGTTCCTAATATCTTCAAAGTGGGCCTTCTTCTTTCACTCAACCTTCCTTAGCACCATTTTAGTCTTATCAGTAAGTATCTCCATCTTATGCATTATTACTCATCTTTCTAATTGTCCCACAACTTTCTTCGACCTATCCTCTATTTCTCTTCTTGAATTACCTCTCACCATTATTAATAGGTCGTCTTCGTAAGCCACCGGTTCACAAGTGTCCCACTCCTGAGCCAATAGCTCATCTGTCACCACATTCCAGCTGTATGGGCCAATAATTGACCCTTGCAGGGCTCCTCTATCCACTTGTAAGATTTTACCATATCTTGTAACTACTGTTACACTCCTCTGATTAAAATAAGACTTTAACACACCATAGTACTGCCCAGAACATTTCATCTCTCTCTCTCTCTCTCTCTCTCTCTCTCTCTCTCTGACAGCCTTGCTAAAAAAACTGTCACCACCTTCTGTCAAATGTCCCCTTAAAGTCAATAAATATACCAAGTACATACTTCTCTGGAGCCTCTTGAACATATGTCACCATTTTATCAATGGCATCTTCAGTAGATTTACCCCTTCTAAAGCCATACTGCCTAGAGCTACTCATTCCACTTTTTCCATAGTATTCCTCCAATTGATTCATTATGACTGGCAATAAAGCCACTGGACGGTATGAGCCTGGGTCCATTACTACCTTATCTTGATTTTTCAACATCTTTATATGGGCTTCCTTCCATCTCTTTGGAAATGTCTTTTCCTTTAAACATTTATTAAATACCAGAAGTTCATTTCCCCATTTCTCTCCAAACTTCTTAATCACCTCAGATAATAAACCATCATTTCCAGGAGCTTTCTTTAGTTTCACCTTCTTCAAAGCTTTTTGCAATTCTTCCTGCTCAAACTCTCTTTCCTCGTTCTGTTCTCCTTCATAACCAATATTCAAACTCCTAATTCTTCTTTGTTCCCTATTCTCAATACTTGGGCAGTCCCTTGGAAACAACAAGGAGAGCAAAAACCTCACAGATAATTCCCAATCAACAGTATACTGATCTCCTACTTGCATAGTATGGAATACCTGTTCCACCTTCAGTTTTTGAAACAATATTTTGTATGGCAACCCCAATACATCCTTGTTCATTTCCTCCTTAACATATCTCTTCCATGTTTCTCTTTTTTCATATTGTATTTTAACAGTATACGCCCTTCTATACTGTAAGTATTGTCTTTTCAAAGCCTCTTCCTCCTCTAATATTCTCCTCCTTCTTTCTCGTTGGTAACACCTCCTCCACAAACTGTTCACCCTCCTCATATCCATCAGAACTGTTTTCCACCAAGGTACAACCTATATAACCTAACTCTCTTCCTCGTAGACCCACAGAAACTCATAAATTATTTTACTCAAAATCTCACAATTTCTTTCAGCCAAGCTGCAATCTAATTCATTCCTTTCTTCACATAACCTCCTATTTACAATATCCTCAAATTTTTTCCAGCATACGGAACTCACTGCAAACTCCCTCCTCAAATTCATCCCTTCTATCCATTTTAATATCTTGAATTTCATAGCAAATACATCTTATGATCACTTGTAACCCTCCAATCTTCTTTAACCCTCCAATTCCTAATTCTTCCCACTACCGCATTAGATACTATTGTTAAATCAATATTTGACTCCCCCTTACATATTATGAAAAGTAGAAGGCCGGCCTAACTCATTTAATATATTCAATCTCATAGCTATTAAAACTTCCTCCAATTGTTCTCCTCTAGCATTTAACTCCATACTCCCCCATGTTACTGAGTTCGCATTAGAGTCAATGCCTATCACAATTATTTTTCCACACAATACATTCATTACTTTTTCTATATAATTCAGGTAGGGTTGCAGCTCATCCCGAAACTGGCAATATATATTTACAAGATACAAACTTCCTATCTCACTAACAATTTCAACACATATACCATGAGTATAACATAACTCATCTACTTGTGTTACTACCAGATTCTTATTTCTTACTATAATAGCAGCCTGGCTGTTTCCCTTTTGACTGTATAACTTTATCATCTACTTTATAACCCTTTACAAGGTTCCCAACCACATACGGCTCCTGAAGCAGAAGGACATCATAATTCTTTTCATCCATTTTTTGACTTAATTGTAGAGCAACACTATATGCTCTCTGCCCATTCACTTGCATTACCTTAAGCCATCCATAATCAATTTTCCTTCTATCCGTAATCAATTCTATTTTTATATTGATCATAAAATTTCTTATACTCACTACAATCTCAGCTTCTTATTGAATGGCAATAATCCTTATTCTTCTGCTTGCAATTTACGCAAATAGGACCTTCACTTTTCTTTTTACAATCTTTATATACATGTCCTTCTCCTCCACATGTAGTCTTTCCCTTGCACTGATAGGCAGCATGCCCATATGACAGACACTTGAAACATTTAGGAATGAGTACAATTTCTTTCACCCAAAACGAGGTCCACTGGCAATATACTCGTCCTTTTTCTACCAATACCTTTCTCAAGCTTTTGGACACTTCAAATATCCAATTACTTCTTTCTTTTCCAGAGGAAATTGATCTCACTACCATATCTCTTTTAACTTATAATTTATATCCATGCTCTTTCAAATTCTTCTCCCATATTTCTTGTATGAAATCATTTTTTTGCAACTCCTTTAATACATCATATACAGGGCACCTCCGTAGCCAGGTGGGAAGGAGCAGTAATGCGTATCACATGCTTCTTGATTAGACCGGGGTTCGAGCCCGTCACCACCAAATACGGAAGATGTGGAAAGGTCAGAGAATAACCACCGCATATCCCGGAGCAATATGGCCTTAGTTGCTAATGCTCCTAAAAACCAAAACAACAACATCATATACAATGATTTTCATTCCTGGCTTTTGTGGTATTTCTATTCTAAGACCGGTCTGCCTCAATCTCTCATTATTCTGCAATTCCTCTATATTCTTTTCCAAATCTACTTCTACTAATAATCCCCTGATCCTTATTTTCTTATTCTTTTCACTTTCACATTCTTTATACATGGTCTTATCTCTTTATTAACCACGTCCTCTACTTGTTCACTTGTCACTATATCTTCTTTATTTGCCTTAATTAATGCCATTACAGTCTCCCTATCCATCTTTTATTTTTCTTTCCCTCTTTCTAACACAGAGGCATAAGTTTCAAATTGATGTTCTTGTTCTAGGGCTAACAATCTCTCACTCTAGTATTCATAACTCTATTTTCAACATACATTCTTATCGTTTTATCCTCTAATTGATCCCATAGGAAGTATATTGTTCATAGCAGCCCTTGTTACCTTATTTGTACCACAAAAGAGAAATTTTTGCAGACTGGTCCTTATCTTCCTTATTTCCAAAAATTCATCCCATAAATTTTTCTCTATCTCAATTTGATCTGAACCTATACTATCCATTTCCTCTTTCACCCTTGTCCTTTTCTGTGCCCTTCTATTCTTTCCAAAATCACCATTATCCATCTTCCCTCCTCTTCAGTTCTCTCCAATCTCACCACAGCTGTTTCTGAAATCTCATTTCTTCTAATTCTTCATCATCCATTGCCAGCATATCCTCTGAATCGGATGAAGACTCGTTTGTTATTTGGTTTTTAGGAGCATTAGCAACTAAGGCCATATTGCTCCGGGATATGCGGTGGTCATTCCCTGACCTTCGGATGAAGACTACTCAGTCCTTTTATGTGCCATCTTAACACTAACTATAACTCTATACAGTCCTATCGACGTAAACACTTATCTTGCTGTATCGATTCAAGGGTCCAAAAATGCTCCAAACTCTACACTAATATAATATAATCCAATGTGAATACTCAAAATAGTAAAATTCTACAATAAAACAAGTCAGTCAGACAACTCCAGTCAATATTAATTACCTAAATATAAATTTACCCTCTAATCCCAAGATACAATCTAAAACTCTACCAGGAAAGGAAAGTAAAAAAAAAAAAAAAAAAAATTTTTTTTTTTTTTTTTAATGACCTCCGGGATCTTTATACCTCATTCTGGTAAAAAGCCTAATGTCATCAGCATATGTAATGATGTTACTGTGACTGAACACAAAGGGGGCAAAAACGGCAGAGAAGGATCCCATATGTGGTAAGCCTGACATTAACATTCTGGTGAAGACATTCTCTGCAAGCCACACAACAATGGTTCTGTTGCCCAGTAATGCATGAATAAATCACAGAAAGTCTCCACTAATGTGATAGTATTCATGCAGCAAGCTCACTTGCGAGCTACATGAATTAGGAATAGAAAGAGCATCAAAGTCAGCCTGATCATCTATATGTGTAACTGTGATTTATAATCTCTTCCCAAAGGCCTGGAATAATTTTCCCGGTAGTGGCTGCCAAGTTAGTGGTGGTTGATCTGCCTGAAATGGAGTAGTGAAATTGCAGTGACGTTATTTGATTGGTAAGAATTTTAAGGGATTTCCCAAAAAGTTTGAGAAGGTAGTGATCGCTCTGAAAGAAAGTGCCATTTCTGACTGCCACAGATGGCAGCAATCAGAGTAATTCCATGCTATATCCCATTATGGTGATCTGTCATAATAAAAATAAAATAAATCATAAAATCAAAAGCAGCTTGCTCTCATTGACAGCACTGGAAAGTAACTTTACAGAGTACAACATTGGGCATCTTCTTCTGAACAACCTGAAAGAATATGAGATTCCTTTAAAAAAAAACCATCTTATGTTAGTGTCAATAATGCCCCTGTTATGGTAGCAACTGGAGTAGCAGGGGTATCAACGTTTTGGAAAACATTTTCTACTATCTAAAAAAAAGTGCTAAAAGGAATGATAGATTTAAACAGTTTCAATTAATATATGCCACTTGAAGTAAAAAATATTTTGAAGATGTGTATACAATGCTAGCAGTCCTTGAGTACCTTTGGCAAGTCTATTTAAAGTAGGTTAAAAGTGGTGAGAAAATCCATGTGAGTATTTTTCAGTTACTAAATTGAAAATTACAATTAAATTAAATTTAAAGGTTAGAAGTGGTGAGAAAACTTATACAAGCACTTTTCCAGTTCATAATCCAAAAGAAGCTTTTAAAGAAAACAAATTAATGACATCCCCAAGAAGAAAAAGATCTTTGGTGAAAGCAATCCTAAACAGACCAAGCAGCTCATGGTTAGGCCACATCTTGAGTACTGCACACAGATCTGGAAGCCTAATTTTAGGAAGGACATGGATTTGTTGAAACAGGTGCAGAGAAGAATAGCAAGATTAGTGGGGGGGAAAGGATGCTCATATCAGGAAAGGCTTCAGTTTTGCAAATTGCAGCATCTGGAGACTAGGCAGCTTCAAGGAAATCTGACCAAAGTGTTTAAGGCCTTAAATGGATTGAGTAAGCTCAATGCTGCTGGAATCCTTCCTCTTCCACACACAGATGAGGAAGCATAAATTCAAATTGAGGAAGGATGGCACAGGGTGGATGGTTCAAATCTGTCTTCAGCCAGAGAGTGGTTGATTTTTGGAACAAACTCCAATCTGGTGTTGAAGAGGTGGATAGTTTGAATAAATTCAAGGAAGAACTAGGTACTGTTAGAAGAGATGGACAGGTAAAATTGTTAAGTGTTGGATTTTTTTTTTTTTTTTTTTTGGCTAATGCTGTATAAGCTTGCTTTCTTGCATCATTTACCATAACTACCACTAATTATAATACTAACTCTAGGCATGTGCAATCTGTTCATGTTCCTCTTTTCTGGCTTGAATACAGCATTTTGTTTGTTTCTGTTTTTTTTTTCTTTTAAATATTATGCTGCTTGAAGATCCAAACATAACTCTTCAGTTCAATATATCTCACATCTGTGTACTCAGGTCATTACCCTTACAAATGTTGAAGTATGTAATGCATAAATTTCTTTTGGCAATGGTGTTTTAAATCTTCCATTTCCATTTTAGAAGTAGATTACCAAATTAGACTGAATTGGAAAGATGATTCTGACTTAGTCTTATGCATTTCTTTTGTGGAATTCTGTGGAGAACCTAAAACAAGAGGAGAAGATTCTGTTCTTTTATTCAGCGAGGAAATAGTTTATTGCTGCATGTGATTGCATGGTGCACAAGTTTCCACTTAATTAGATGCCAACGTAGTACAAACTTTCAACTGGCAGTGTATTATTTTCAAATTTGAATTTTTTTATGAACAGTTCCCAGTACTTCTCTGTGTAGTTACAGATGAAACTGTAGATGTTTTGCATCGTGAGTTCTCTCAGTTTCACGTGTGAAACCTAACAGATGCTATTAGAAAGAAGAAAGTATTAATGTACTGTGTCCTTGGTTGTGAAACTAACAAGTGAACAGGAAAACTTAAAATATAACAAATTATCTCAAATCGTGTTTGGTAATTTAACCATTCCTCATAGCTATGCTGAATGAAAAGCTTTAGAAATACTCTTAACAATCAAGTCTAGACAGCAGGGCCACTGTTACAAAAAACAAAACTTTTATCCCATATTTCTGAAGAGAGCAAGGTCTAAAACAATACATTTCTTGAAGTATATTGTTGTATCCACAGACAGAAAAATCCTTGGTAAGCTAATGTTTGAAAGCATATTGTACTGTAAACAATCCTATGGCTGTATTTTAATATAAAATGTGTATGTTGTCAGTGAAACATAATTTCTAATCCTTTTTCAATTTAAATTTATTTGTGCGTGTGCACGTGTGTCATCTGAGAAAGGCAAAGATGCCCAGCATTCAGTTTGCTTAACCCTTTAAAAGCCTTATACTGTACAATTTGATCTCCTCAGATGCCTAAATTCCAGAGGATGAAATTCACAAAACCTCATCTTTCTTGGTAAGAATATTCTTTTTTCCTCAAACAAATATTGCTGCTCTTCTTTGTCTCCTTTCCCTCATATTTATTAAAATAAATCTGAGGGAAAGAGGAACAAAGAATCCATTCCGTATCTTGTTTATTTTAATAAACAAGATACAGAAATAAAACATAAGCCAATTTTCAACATAATATCCTAGAAGGAATACACATTTTTCTCACTTTTTCTTCCAAGTTGTAAAGGTCGCTTATAGATTTTTTGGAGGTGTGTTTATCCCACTGGTGAATGGCCAAAGCAACTGCTTGTCAGCTATGGAAAGTTATGCCACAAGAGCATCCTTTATCATTGGAAACAACCAAAAGCGAAAGGTCAGGCAAGTATGAAAGATGTGAGATAATTTCAAAATTCTTTTTTGCTGTACAGAAAATTTTGCACCTTAGCATTATTCATTCCGTGTGAATGTTTATTCAGAACAGGTGAGAAAAATTTTATCTTTTCATATGAGTTTCCCCCATTCCATATAAGACAAACTTCTGCCAATGCTGTCTATAAAAACTTCATGTGTGATTGTAGGTGCAAAATATTTATTTAGTTCATCAGCCATCTGTACAGGATCATCAGTAGTTATGCCATCCATATACAGTGGACCAATGCAATCCGACCCTTTCCTTTATTGTTAACATATATAAAGAATACCTTGATACTTTTCTTTTAATTCTTAACCAAACACTTCTCATAATCTGCCTTCTCATAATGTTGCCTAATCCTTTAAGTGATGTGATTACAGAATAGTAGGCCTCTCTATCCTCTGACAATTTATAATCATCCCACGTATTTTGTTTCTCTGCTACCAGGCTCATTAGTCATTAGACACATGTTTTGTCCTAAAATTTGAACACCATCTCTTAGTTTGTATAAAACAGTGAACTTTATAATTATCTCTCTAAACACTTCCCATTTGGCATTTATACTTTTTAACATTAGCTGCTAGTTCCACTGAAAATAGTTTACAAAATGTCTTGACAGCAGTTATTTCTTTGAATAAATCTGACATCAACATATAATGACCACTGCTGATAATTAGATCGAGAATATTACTCTCTTTTTGCCTCTCTAACACACTGGTGTAGAAAACTGAGAAATGTTCTGCTACCTAGTGAGCTGCCAAACCATAAGTTTCAAATGATATCTGGAAAGTTAAAATCCCCCATGATGTGACATTCTGATTTTCTAGTCCGCTTATGTCTTTCACAGTCGTTTAGCCTGTAACACACTCCTCCTCCTAATTTTTTTTCCAGTTTTGTTTTGTCACACCAGACTTACTCAACATTATAGTGGCCTATGTCTATTGGCTATACTGCTTTAGAATCGGTGTCTTAACTAGAAGCATAACTCCCCCTTGTCAGGTCTCTCATTCTGTATGCATTATAACTACCATATTCAAATTCTGCATCCCCAATATCAGAGTGACAACACGTTTTTACCTACATGTCAGCATTTGATGTCTTAACCAATATTTCAAACTTGCTTATACACTATGCTCTTAGCATTAGTGTATAAGCAAGTAAATGTATGCCTGCCCTAACATAATAACTGTTATAAGATAAAAAGTAAACTGCAACCATTATCCACTGCAGGATGGAAGCCTTCTCAAAAATTCATGTTGAGGGAAATGGACCATAATCTGTCCAGTGCAGGTTGGCAGATCAACCGTATTTAGCAGTCAGGAGCTTGAACCCCGGTCAACTCAAAAAGCGTGTGCTACTGCACTTCCGCTCCTGACCACTCAGCTACGGGAGGCCCTATATTTACCTTAAACCCTAGAATTGGGCCATGTGTGCCCTTTGCAGTACAATAGTATAGGAGTGTAGGAATATTTCAATGCAGTAGTTGAAATCAAATCCAAATTCATCTGCCTTTACCTGTGTTTAATTTTAATGATGAAGACCTTCTACTCTGGCCGAAGACCAAGTGCCCAGTCTTTTAGCACTGCAGCTTTCAGCTTATGTTCAACTTAGAGATGACAGTTATTAATATCTTTTTAAATTTTATGGCAATGCTAGAATTGGTGCATTTTGCTATACATTTAAAAATGTGAGACACCGCCAGAATAGCTTTGAAAGCTTAATGGCTTCTCAGTTACTGGCTGTTCACTGAGATATCTTACTCATCATTCTCACCTTACTAGCTGTACACTGGAAGAGAGGAACACAGACGTCTTCACCTCCTCCTCCATCAATTCCTCTTGAGATACAGAATGCAAAATGGAAATCTCAAAATGTTATACATAGGCAGGGATGACACCTGAGTCTGCTGTGAATGAAATACAGACCAGTATGATTAACCGTACTAAACTGTTTAGTGATGTAGGCAAGGATAGTGTCGAGACCTAAAGTCTTGTAAAGACTCCTACCACTAGTTCACGTACAGTAGTTATTAAGGCTGGGGTGGACATGTAGCATGGAACTCGAGTGCTGATACTGGGAAGATTCTTGTTGCAGAAGTCAGCTCAAATTTATCTATTCTTAAAATAAACTTGTTTAGAGATGTGAGAGAAAGAGCTATTGTTGTACAGCTTCACAATCCTAAAGATGTTGAATGCCACTGATGGCAACGAATAACATTGTTGAATTCAGTGATGATTATTCACTGTCATTACTGAATTCAATGATTATTATTCATTGTCATTACTGAATTCAGTGATAGCATTGAATGCTAAGTTATGAGATTGAATAGCATACTATATACTACGAGATCGTGGATTGGTTGTCAAGAAGTCCTTATGCTCTAAACCTAAAATTATGATGTATGACGTGGAGCTTGACATAGATGAAAACAAACTCCATGAAAGAAATTTTTAATTGTAATTTATGCAATTGGGATGCTTCAATGTTTATTTACAAAACTGACTGGCTCTGTCGATTTCTCTACTATAAATAGAAATGGCACGAGGGGTGTTCAATAAATTATCTACCTCCCTATGAGGGAAATGAGATGGAGGCAAAAATCTGGTTTTATTTTTCAATGTAACTCCCCTGAACTTCAATACACTTGTTCCATTTTGTTGGCAATGAGGAAATACCAGACAAATAAAATTCTTTATCCTATCCATCAAAGAATGCAACAACAGACTTCGGTTCAATATCATCAGCAAAGCAACGTCCAAGTAAGTTTTTCTTGAGGTGTTGAAACAGGAAATAGTCACTGGGGGCCATATCCAAACTGTAAGGTGGATGGGTAAGTTCTATAAAGTCACAGTATCTCAAAGCAACAGCATGTCATCTGTGCACTAGTGCATTGTCGTGAAGAAACAGCACACCTCTGGAAAGTTTTTCACGGCGTTTTTCCTTTATGACATCCTTTAGGTTGTACAGGAGGGATGCATATGACTACCCAGTGACTGTCTGCTTGTGTTCCAAGTAGTGTATGTAAAAAATTCTCTCAGCATCCCAAAAAATGGTGGCCATAATCCTTCCAGCTGAAAGTTGTGTCCGAAATTTTTTGGATGGGGGAGAACCCTTTTGCTTTGCATTGATTCTTGCTTGGTCTCAGAATCCCAGTGACGAACCCATGTTTCATCACCCATAACAATTCTGGAAATAAAAGTTTCAGGATCCTTCCATAAAGCTCTAAATTCTCCTCACAACACCGCACTCTGAATTCCTTCTGCACAGGGGTCAGAAATCTGGGGACCCACTTGCATTGACCTTCATCATCATCATCAGCCATTTTCAATCCACTGCAGGATGAAGGCCTCTGCAGCAACTTTTCAGTTCCTTCTGTTTTGAGCACTGGCCATCCATTTATTACCCAAAAACTCACGAATTTCATCTATCCATCTCCGCCTTTGTCTTCAGATTTTCTTCTAGCTCCTCTTGGGTACCATTCTGTTATTTTCTTAGTCCATCTGTCATCATGTCTTTGAGCTATGTGTCCTGCCCAAGACCATTTTAGTTCTTTAGTTTTGATAAGAATGTCCTTTACTTGAATTTGCTGCCTAATCCATGTGTTTCTCTTCTTATCTAACAGTCTGATTTACAATATAATTCGTTCCATTCTTTGCTGTGTAGTTCTCAGCTTCTCGTCCATTCTTTTGGTGAGTGCCCAAGTTTCACTTCCATAAGTCATGGTGGGGAGTATACACTGGTTCATTATTTTACGTTTCAGACAAACTGGAATATTGCTCTTCAGTATGTGACTATATTTCCTGAATGCTATCCATCCAAAATTTATTCTTCTCTTGACTTCCAGCCATTTATCATTATTACAGCTAATAACTTGTCCCAGATAAGTATATGACTCCACCTTTTCAATTACTGCTCCTTCAATCATTATTTCCCTTTCTGTGGCATACTTGTTCATGATTACTTTTGTTTTAGCCATATTCATCTTTAGTCCAAAATCCTTACTAACTGTGCATAACTGATTAAGATTTTCCTCTAATTCTTTGGGATCGTGGCTTATGACCACAATGTCATCTGAAAATCGTAAATGGTTTAGGTACTCTCTGTTCACATTGACTCCTTTCTGCGACCAGTCTAATCTTCTGAAAGTTTCCTCAAAGGCAGCAGTAAACAGCTTCGGAGATATTGTGTCTCCTTGTCGAATTCCTTTCTCGATTTTAAATTTCCTACTGTCTTTGTCTAGTCTAATAAAGGAGGTAGCACTCTCATATATTTTCTTCAAAATCATAATATATGGGGTATCTATGCCTTGTCTTTCCAGTGTCCGAAACATTGCCTTATGCTGAATGGAGTCAAATGCCTTTTCATAATCCACAAATGCCAGGCATAATGGTGTTTTATATTCATTTGCTTTCTCCATTAGCTGTGATATTACGTGAAGGTGATCCACAGTTGAGAATCCTGTCTCCTAAAGCCAGCTTGCTCTTTCGGTTGATTCTCATCAAGTATTCTTTCTAATCTGTTAGTAATGACCCTTGTGAACAACTTGTAGATGTGGGATAACAAGCTAATCGGTCTATAATTTCCAATTTATCTCCTTTCTTATGTAGCAAAACTATGATTGCATTATTCCACTGCTTAGGCGTCACACCTTTTCTAATACACTTTGTGAAGAGCCTTGCCAGTTTTTGTGTTATGTCTCTTCCTCCCAATTTTAACAACTGTACAGTAACTTCATCTTCCCCCGGGGCTTTCTGATTCTTCATTTTCTTCAATGCATGTTCTACCTCATCCGGAAAAATGTCGGGTATGTCGTATGTGTTTCTAATTTGCAATCCATTGTCCCCACTGCTGGCATCATTCCCTCGCTCCTTGTATAATTTTCTATAGTAGTCTTCTGCTATTTGAATTATGCCTTCTCTGCTGTTTATAAGTATACCATCGCTGTTCTTCAGTTTCAGTATCATTTGTCTTTCTGTATTACTGCTCATGGCTGCTGATTTAAATCCTTTGTTTTCCCTTAATGCTTGTTCTACTTTTCTTGTGTTAAACCTTCTTATGTCCTCTCTGAGTCTCTTTCTAATGGCTTTGCATAACTCAGTGTTTATCTTGCTCTTCATTTTTCACCTTTGGTTCATCATAACAAGTGTTTCTTGGCTAATTTTTTCTTCTTTGGATTTCTTTTTCCCTATAGGTTTCTTGGGTTTTATCACTTTCAGAAAGTTGTAATATTCCTCGTCGATATCTTGGTCCTGAGCAGTCTGCAGAAGCTCAAACTTGTTCTTAAGTTCCAGTACATACTGCTTTTTCTCCTCTTCTGTTATCTCAAAGACCTTTGTATTATTTACTCGAGTCAGTTTTTTCCTTTCCTACATCTATATCAAGTGTACATCTTACCATTCTGTGATCACTTCCAACATTTACCTTATTCAGGACGGTAACATCATTCACAATATATCTTCTGTTAGTGAGGATGAAGTCGATTTCATTAGTTGTTAATCCATTTGGACTCTTCCATGTCCACTTTCTGTTCACCCTTTTCTCGAAAAAAGTGTTCATTACTGACAGTCCTTGAGATTCTGCAAATTCCACAAGTCTTTCACCTCTTTTATTTCTTTCACCAATTCCAAAATTTCCTATAGTTCCTCTTTCTGCGCTGTTTTGCCTTTTTCCAACCTTAGCATTGAAGTCCCCCATAATAATAGTGTAGTGGGTTTTCTGCTCATCTAGAAGACTCTCAATTTCGGTGTACATTTCTTCAACCTCTTCATCATCGTGGCTCGATGTTGGTGCATAAATCTGACCTTACTTATCCTCAAATGTTCATGGAGGATGATTATAACTGTTCCCTCAGATATGTAACATGCCTAGAGACTTGGGACACCTTTAAACATCTGTCATTCAGCACAAGGGTTTCCACAGCTTGGCACAGGCCTTCCTGCACATGGCTCATCTTCTATGGACTCTCTACCCCACTTGAATTGTTTTGACCAGAATTTCACCTGGTACTCTGAAGGTGCACTGTTGCCATACACAAACTTCATCCTTTCATGAATGGCCATTGATGAGAAATTTGATGACTGAATGATGCTACAATTTGAGCAAATCCATAATTTGATACAGGTGTCTTCTTTCTCTCTGTTGCATCAGCATAACCTAAAAACATAGTGGGATCAAAATTAGTATAATTCAAGTTGATATATGTAGGAACATCATAAATCACTGAAATATAACTATGGAAGTATCTTAGGTAGATAATTTATTGAATGCCCTGCATACAGGCCAGGATTGGATGATTGAGATTCCTTTTAAAATTCACTCATCTCTTGAAAAATTAGTCTTTATTGAGTGGCAGAGTTACAAGTTTAGCACTTCTATAGTGATAAGGTGTTACATTGTCTTGCCTATGGCTATACTGCAGAACACTTCTATAGTAAGAAACTTACTTGTGCACATTAAGTGAAAAAAGGAATATACCTACAAACAACATAGCTAATAAAAAAGACCTACATATATTAACTGTCTTGGTACAAAGTGTGATTCATTCCATTCAGTATGAGATAAGCTTTTCCTGCTTATCGGAAGGCTATAACGGGCAGTTAAGGAACGAACTCAGAATACAATTCATGCAATGCAAGTTATTGGGTTATTTAAGGTTGGAATCTGCTAAGATCATCTATTCAAGGTGGTAAAATTCTGTTAACCTTCTGACGGGAGCATCCCAGGATAAAGTATGCCAGAGCCATTTTTACCTAATTTAAGCAGTCTATATGAGTAACATCAATGCCAATTTTTGAATTCCTAAATTATTGTTTCCAATTGTTAATTGGCACCTCCATAGCCAGGTGGGCAGGAGCAGCAGTGCGTAGCACACGCTTCTTGATTAGACTGGGGTTCAAGCCCTTGACCACCGATTACGGAGGTTGCGGAAAGGTCAGGGAATGACCACCGCATATCCCCGGAGCAATAGGGCCTTAGTTGCTAATGCTCCTAAAAACCAAATAACAAACAATTGTTAATTGTCTTGTTATTGAAGAAGAAGATTGGACATAAAAGGGAAAAAAAGCACTTACAACATATTAATTATCTCATGTTGATAAACAAGAATTCAAAATTAGTAGCATCTTTTCTGTCCATTTACTGAAGCATGCTACCACCATGTTTGATCCACGAGTCTCCCAATGGAAGCAATCGCTTGCTTCCATTGCATCCCAATGGAAGCAATCATGTTGTTTGCATTTCTCAGCAGTGCACAGGTTATTTGATTTTAGTTTCTTTCTAGTTTTGCTTGCCGACAGTAGAGATGATACCCAAATACAGGCATTTTTTAATATGTGAAAAAAAAAAACCCATGCTTTAGACATGCCAGAGGGGATTTTATTTTTAAAAAATAATTCAAAATATATGTTTTTAATATTAAAAAATGGATTATTGACATTCACAAATGCATTTTTTAACATGTAAGAAAAAAACATGTCCAAAGCAAAGCAGAAAGGGTTGGTTTTATTTAAAAAAAAAATAATTCAAAATACATGCAGTAAGTCGACCAGGCTAGCCAGGTGGGTAAAGTGCCTGCCTGGCAACCTAAAGGTGTATAGTGTATAGTGTGTTTAGGGTCTAACAGCACCAGGGGTTCTCCCATCTCCGCATAGTATACATTGTGGTGTGATACAGAACACTGTAGAGGCCAGAGGTTTAAAAGTGTATGGATATTGTGGTGTGTAATGTTTTGTACCGTTTTCAACCCAAAGGTCGCGGGTTCAAATCCCGCCTCGGGCTTGGATCACAGTAAAATGCAAAAACTTTGGGAGGTGCATTATGGCCACAGAAGCTGATGTGCCAACAACTAACAAAAAAAAAAACAGTGTAGTGAATATCGCATTTTGTGCTCTCATCTTTATTTAAGAGAAAAACGATATCAAATCTTTTAAAACAACTTACAAAACTGTAGATGTCTGTATAACTGGTAGGAGAGCAAAAGGAAAAGTAGGTTGTTGGGCAAATGGGCTGAGAAGTGGCAACTAAAGTTTAACATTGACAAATGCAAAGTACTGCATATGGGTAGCAGTAACAACAGAGTAACATACCAACTGTGCAGTACTACACTCAGGGCAATGGAGATGTTTTTTTTTTTTTTTTTCCTTGTTAGTTGTTGGCGCATTAGCTTTTATGGCCATAATGCACCTCCCAAAGTTTTTGCATTTTACTGTGATCCAAGTCCGAGGTGGGATTCGAACCTGCGACCTTTGGGTTGCCAGGCAGGCACTTTACCCACCTGACTAGCCCAGTCGGCAATGAAGAATGAAAGAGACCTAGGGCAATTGTTCAGTCAGAAATAGAGTTTTCTAAGCAGTGCAGATAGGCTGCCAGAGCAGCTCATGGGATCTTGTCAATAATATACAGGAATTATGCTAGCAGGAATCAGGAAGTGATTATCCCTTTGTATAAGGCAATGGTCAGGCCACACCTTGAGTACTGCACACAGGTGTGGGAGGACTCATTTTAAGGACGTACAGCTGATGGAACGAGTACAGAGATGGGCAATAAGATTGGCGAGGGGAACAAAGAGTTGCTCTTACCAAGAAAGGCTTAAGTTCTGTAAATTGCAGCATCAGGAGACTAGGCACATGCAAGGTGATTTGACTGAGGTGTATAAGGCTTTGAATGGTTCTCAAACTGAGGTTACGCACTTGATGGGGCATAAATTCAAATTGAGAAAAGACGGTTGCAGAATAGATGTGCAGAAATTTGCCTTTAGCCAGTAGGAAGCTGATTGCTGGAAAAAAACATCCATTTGTCTTTGAGGAAGTTGATAGCTTAAATAAATTAAATGAAGGACTGAACAAACTTATGGAGCAAATGGATATGTGAAATGGGAAGGGGTTTTTTTTGCTAATGCTGTACAAGCTTGCTTTCTTGCATCATATCCCTCTACTGATGCTAATGCTAAGCAATCTTAAATTGTAAACAAACCCTACTTTATGTAATTCAAAACTTTGTAGTGTTCACAAGTGTAAGTTGCCTTGCCACTCTTAGAGTTGCAATGATGAGTTCTTGCACTCACTTACTCTGCAGAAACTGTAAAAAAAAAAAAATTACGTGCTATTTCAGTAAAAGTTTGTCTATATCTAGAAAGGTGGAATGACCACACATTAAATGATTAATCATTGATTAACCATTAATGTCTGGCCATTATTTTGGGGAGGCATCTACCAAGTGCAGGGCTGTTGCCGTGAGATTAAAACAAGGGTGATCATATTATAATACTAAATAAGGTTAGAATCACTTAATGATGGTCCAAAGCCTACAACTGACATCATTTATTAACAGTTTGGGATGCATAAAACATATATTTGTCACAATAGTTATTTTATGTATACCAACCTGTTGGTAAATGATATCAGTTATCGAACTTAACTAGTGGTAAAAGATTTGATTGAGTTTCACAATGATAAATAAAACATGACAGATACATGTATTTACTTAGATAAGAAATATTACAAAAAAAAAAAAAAAATGAAATCTGGAGAAAGTAAATTAATCAAAAAACTAAAAATATGAATATCGGAAATCCTCAAGAAAGACTACATAGTTGCTGTGTGCATATGGACTCAAAATAAAATATGCTTTTCAAAATAGAATATTAATGATATTAATAATTTTTTTTTTAAAACATAGTTTGCAACCAAAATGGGTTTCCACTTTTTAGGCTTTAATTTCAAAACCTCTAATGCATCACCTGACAGATTTTTTTTTTCCCCCTCTGGTTCACAGTACTGCAATCCAGGGGTGTAAACTTAGCAGGTTATATGCATCTCTTAAACACTTGTACAACTGCGAAGGTAAAGAAAGCCAACATGAGAATGACGAGAAAAGTCAGATAACTTACACGGAAATTAGTTTCCTGATACAGCACTCTAGCACTGCTTGTTCGGTAAACAGACGGTAGGTGTTATTGGTCTGGAGCAAAGTCGAGAACGATATATTGATTGACAGGTAGGCATGGGAAACGATGTGCTGATTGGTTCACGAACACAACATACGATAACATCGGGTTAGTATCATTTTAGTAGCACTCAGAAGCACTAATGGTAACTTGCCCTAATGAACGCTTTCCATAATGGTGAAAAAAGGCAGAGTTACCTCCACTTGAATCCCATGGGAGCTTGAACCCCTCCTGAAGTGGAGGGGGTAACCTAACCTTTTTTCTTTAGAATCACAATCATATTTAGAAATACATTCATAAAAAATTTTATGACTGTATTTCTATTTTCTTGTTCAATAATATGCCCTAATGGTGAAAAAAGGTCAGGTTACCTCCACTTGAATCCCATGGGAGCTTGAACTCCTCTCGAAACGGAGGGGGTAACCTAATCTTTTTCTTTAGAATCATGTGAACTAGTGCATAAATTGTTTATTAACAAAATATTATTTTTTTATTACTGTACTTTTATTTTTAAAGACATTCATGCGGATACACACGTATCATAATGTCAGTCAACACCTCAACAGCTATTCACTATATATATATATATCACTAGCGTAGCTACCCTTTTTTGGGCCCGGAGGCAAAGAACATGTTCGGGTCCTTACTTAATTAATGAAAATTAAAAAACAGGAGACAGCCAAAGATGCCAGGCCCCTAAATGGCCCGGGCCCGGAGGCAATTGCCTTTCCTGACTACATGGTAGCTACGCCACTGATATATATATATATATTTACTATTATTTACTAACGTACCATTTAAGGTCGGGTTACGAAATACGGTATAACGAAAAATAAAGAAACCTTTTCCTTTTTTCGTAACCAAACCTAAATCAACAGTATAGTAAAAACACTCATGAACTCTAAAAATCTGCTTTTAATAAAAAAAAACTTAATGAGGAACATAAAAATGAACAGAAAGAAACTTTCATTAATTTAGTTTTCATCAAAAAATCAACCAATGTTTTATTTTCCTTACAAATTTCTTCTGTCTTTAAAAGATTCATCGCTACTATTACCTGTTTACCGTTCATTACAAAACTATTATGCTCCATTCTTTACTCATAAATACACATTATAATGCCAACCAATGACTACACAGTAGCTTGTCCTCTGTTGCGCCCACCACCAATCATTTCATCGTTTGCCACGCTGTTTACCGAGTGAGCAGCGCTACAGTCCGGTGTCAGGAAACTAATTTTCCGCGTAAATTATCCGACGTTTCTTGTCGTTATCGTGTTGGCTTTCTTTACCTTAGCCGTATAACCTAACCATAATCAATTTGTACGGTTGATAGTGTTGAACTTACATAAAAATAATGGTAAATGTAAACAATAGTATTCTCATCATCTTAGAATTCTACATCACAATATTAGTTTTATTAGATTGTTAACTGTCTAAAAACAATAAGTTTTAAAGGAAAATAAATACAAAGAAAAAGTAAATATAAAACATACCAGGTTGTAGCCAATCACGAATATTCAGATACTTATTGCTAAAGATCCAATGGCAACCATCAAATTTTTGATCAAACTGATATGATGGATGACGATACTCTCTAAAGCACACATCCCACAGTCCTAGCCGTACAAACTGTGAATAGCTTTCAGGATATGATTCCAACCAGTAAGGACTGGCAAAAGAAATAATAAGAAGTAAGTTTGCTAAAAAAATAAGTATGGTTGAGGCTATAAATGTCCCAGATACTTGAGGAAACCGAGATATAGTCTTCATCTTGTGGAAGTATTTTGAATATATAAAAATTTCCTCTGCTATACTTGGAAATAATACATTATCTACAATTTAAAAAAAATAAATAAATAAATCAGTCAATTTATTAATTGCTCTATTTTAAAATATTACAACAGCTTATCCTTAATAACTACATAAAAGTAAAGTAACATTTCATTTAAAATTTTTTGATTTAATTTCACTTTGAATAAGTAGGGTATTAGTGTGGCACTTAGATTATTGATAAATCATTTCAAGCTTGTATAATAACAGAGTAAGCAAGAAGTGTCTTGTTGGCTTTTCCACTGGCTATGGACACAAGGAAGCAGCTGACCAACGCAACTTCTTGGTACAATATGTGGGACAGGTGGTTATAAATGTGTTATAGATACCATTAAATTGTGCAATTTTAATCCCTTTAGCTCTATCAGTATAAAGTTGTGTTTTCTGCAGCAGCAGCTCTATTGCCTAAAGGCCAGAGGTGCAAACAATGCGTACCGAGGTCTCTCAAAATTCATTCGTTATTTATGGAATTTTTTATTCATACCATGGAAACTATTTTAATTGGACCACCCATAGATTTCAGTATCTATATAAGCTGAGACCTGAAAACTGTAAAATTTAGTTTAATTTAGCAGTTAAAGTGTGATACAAAAGAGTGCATACATTGAAGTAAATATAGGTATGTATCTATATCTTTGAAAGTTGTGTGTTGTTTAATAAATTTTGATTTATTAAAATTTATTAAACTACAAAATTTATTAATTACAGGATCATCTCCAATGTATGTGTATATATAAGAAAATGTCTCAAACAATAGAATGTATCAATAAGGGAGGGTTAATACAACAAATAGAGTCCCAAAAAACTTATTGGCATGAGGTAGCAATGACAATATATATTGTGAATGTAAAGGAAATTTTTTAAGTTGTTTGTAATATCTTAGTCAATTTGACATATTTTTAAAAAATCATAAAGAAATGTATGCAAATTGCTGACCTTGTAAAACAAATTACCTTTCCACACAAAACCTATTATGATGAGTTTATATATTTAATAGCAAATATATAATTACTTTAATATGAGTAGTAGTAGGATTTTAGGAGCAGCAGCAACTAGGCCATATTACTCTGTGTATGCTGTCTTTAAATTGTGTGTGTTCTATGGCAGATTTTCTGTTTAGTGGAAGAAAAACCAGAGTTTAGTGGAGAAAAAGGTTGTGCAGGCAGATATGAAGTTCTCTGAGCAGTGCAGACAGGCTGCAAGAGCAGCTCATGGTGTATTGTCAATGATATATAGGAATTTTTCTAGCAAGGATAAGGAGGTGATTATTCCCTTGTATAAGGCAATGGTCAGGCCACACCTAGAGTGCTGTATACAGGTCTGAAGGCCTCATTTCAAGAAGGATGTAGAGCTGCTGGAACAAGTACAGAGAAGGGCAACAAGATTAGTGAATGGAACTAAGGGGTGCTCTTACAAAGAAAGGCTTAAGTTTTGCAAATTACAGTGTCTGGAGACTAGGCACCAGCGAGCTGATCTGATAGAGGTGTATAAAGCCTTGAATGGTTTGAGCATGCTCAATGCTGATGGAATTCTTCCTCTCTTGCTCAGAATAATCAGCTGAGAGGGCATAAATTCAAATTGAGGAAAGACGGATGTAGGATAGATGTGCGGAAATTTGCCTTTAGCCAGCGGTGGTTGGTTGGTGGAACAGGCTTCCATCCCTTGTCGTGGAAGTTGATAGCCTAAATAAGTTTAAGGCTCAGCTGGACAGGTATTTCGAACGAACAGAGGGGTGAAGTGGAAGTGGGTTTTTTTTTGGCTGATGCTGCATAAGCTTGCTTTCTTGCATCAAATGCCTCTACTAATGCTAATGCTAAAAAACCATGCTACCCTTGCCTGAGACAGACTAATTCAGCCACGTTGTGAAAAAGGCCCATAAAACTCCTCACATCATATATGGGACTTGAACTCAGGTCTTTTCCACCCAGTGTGGGGAGGATGGCGATCCTACCAACTGTGCCAGCCATGAGGGCAAACTTTAATATCTGAAGTAAAACAAGCTACATACTTTTCAATGGTTATCAACTCTATGCCTGACATAAGTCACATCATTCAGTTAGTCCTGATGGTAAAATTAAAGAAAGATTCTTAAATTTGTGTATGTATATATACTTATTTTTTTGGATTCCAGGAGATGATGGAATACATTAAAAAACACTGTTTACCGAGAAATTCATTTACATTTAAAACAAAGGGTGATACACGATGGTCAGCCTAAGCAGATGCTGTATTCCACTGAAATTTAAAATAGTCCTGTCTGCAAACAGATATTAAGTCTGATATACCTTCATTAGTATCATTGTTAAATAATGAAAACAACGATGTGCCCAGCAGTGAATCCTGGGGAACTCCACTAATAACATTAGTCCACAAAGAGCAGTACCAATTGATAACCACTCTCTGTCTTCTTCCACTTAACCATCCCTTTATCCATAGCAGTAACTTGCCCTTAATGCCACATTACTCCAGTTTGTGCAGTCTTTTATGTGCAACAGTATCAAAAGCCTTCCTGAAATCCAAGTATATGATATCAGAATTCTTTTTTGCATCCAGTTTCTTTATTACTGCATCATAATATCCAGTTAGATTGGTCAGACAGCATCATCCTTTAACAAATACGTGCAGTATAAGTGCTTTCTTGTCTAGATGGTCCTTCCTTACTTCTTTAACCAGTGATTCCATTACTTTCCCTGGGACGGAAGTTAAGCTTACAGGTCTGTAATTATTCATCACTTTTTGATCTCCCCTTCCTTTGTGAATTAGGGTTACATTCATACATATCTAGTCCATAGAAACCTTCCTGAATCCAAAGATTCTCTCATGATTATGACCTAAGTGTTTTCTTACTTCCTTTGTTGCTTCCCTTAATACAACTGGATTGAGCCTACATACCACAGGTGCCTTTTTTATGTTTAGCTTCAACAGTTTCTCTTCCACTTGTCTCTCAGTTATCACAAATTCTAGCTCCGTGTTAAGAGTTTAATAAACTTCTGGCATCCCTCTCCCTAAAACATTCCTCTTGTGTGAATGTACATTCAGGAATACCTATTCAGTTTTTCAGCTACCTGAGCAGTATTATCAACAGTTAAACCATTGATATCATGTGGACCAATGTGATTTAATCCCTTCCTTCTACTGTTAATATAAGTAAAAAAAGTCTTTACTGCTTTTCTTTGCTAGAGACCTCTCGTAATCTACCTTAGAATGCTTAACCTCTTTTTTGATATGATTACAGACTAGTTTAAATCTACCATAGGCTTCTGTATCACTTGATAATTTATATGCACCCGTGTGCATTTTTCTTTTCTGCCAGATGTCTCATCAGTTCATCTGACATCCATTTAGGTCTAAGTCTAGAACAGTATTTCTCAGTTGGTATGAATAGCCTAGTAGCTTCTATGATTACTTCCCTGATTAGACCGGGATTCGAGCCCGTCACCACCAAATACGGAGGATGTGGAAAGGTCGGGGAATGACCACCGCATATCCCGGAGCAATATGGCCTTAGTTGCTAATGCTCCTAAAAAAATACCAAATAACTTCCCATTCAGAATTTGCTCTTCGTATCACAATCAGTTGGTTCCACGACATAGAAATTAAAAACTGTCTTAGACCACTGTAATCACCCTTACAAAACCAATAGCCCCTCCCTCCCTCCCTTTACCCCTAACAGTAGTTCTGTCTTTAAGTAAATCCAGCATCAGTACACTATGATCACTGCCACTTGTGGCAGTGATCATAGTGTACTGATGCTGGATTTATTTAAAGTGGGTCTTTGCCTTCAGATTTTTAATGTATGAAGAATTACTGCTGATACAAGAGTGTTGCTTCCTCTTGTTGCCTCTCTAACATGTTGCTGTAGAAAACAGTCATTCATCAAATCCACAAAGTCCTGCGAGACTAACACACAAGTTCCAGTCAATATGTGGAAAGGTAAAATCCCCCATTATAAGATATTCTAATTTACTGGCTCACTCTATTTCTCTGTATAGTTTTTGTTATACTGATTACAGTCTTATAACACACTACTACTCATTTTCATTTTCCCAGTGCTTATGTACACCAAGGTGACATTGCTCTGACCACCCCATATCCACTGCCTTATATTTAATATGCTCCTTAACTAAGAGCATAATCCCTCCTCTCTCTCTCTCTCTCCTGTCCTTTCTGTATACATTGTACTCCCCAAATTCAAATTCTGCATTCCTTATGCCTGAGTGACACAGTGTCTCCAGTATACCTACAATATCTGCATTTGATGGTTCATCGGTACTTCAAATTAATCAAATTTACTAGGCTTCTAGCATTCGTGTATGCAAGTATGCATTCACCTATTCTTACTCTTAGTTATCCTAACACAGCCGACATATGTATTTGCTCCTTAATGACCCACAGCAGGTTTTAAATCCCTTACATTGCTTTCCAGGCTGCTGCATGTCCCAATAGAAGAATCATTTTAATCTCTACCTGCAGCTGTAGTTGATCTGTTTTTTTTTTTTTTTTTTTAGGAAAAACCCCAAATACGAAAGGTATCAAAACCTATAGTACCTAGTACCGTGCATGGGTTGAAGGAGAAGTATTGGGGGGGGGATGCCGGAAACTTTGCTCTAGAGACTAAACATGGGTTTCACCACTTCAAACCTCCAATAAGCAAAGTGGTGGTATTTCACCGGTTGATGAAAGTCATCTACCACCTACAAATTTTAGCCCAGTTGTTTTCAACTGGGGTGCCACGGCACACTAGGGTACTGGAACAACATTCTTGGGATGCCGTGTAATTTCGGTTTAAGTTATTATTATTTTTTATTTTTTCGAAAGTTATACATTTATTTCATTATAAAAAGGTGTACGGTATCCATTGTACCGTATCTTTTTAATTTTGCAATGATCTATAATTGATCTTTATTTAGTACCTCTGTATAAAGAATAAAATTATTATATAGGTATATATTAAAAGGTCGAAAACCACTGTGTTAGGTATTTCTTTTGGCCTAGGGGTGCTGTGAAAAAATTACTGGGACACTAAGGGCGCCATGAACCAAGAAGGTTTGGGAACCTCTGTGTTAGCCTATGCATCCCCCTAAACTAGAATTTTTCTAGCCCACCTAATACTGCCTCGATAGCATCAAGAAATATTCTTGCACCCCTTCTTTTTAAGTATATCCCATCCCTGTAAAAGAAGTCTGCTGTTAACAGGAGACGTCTTTTACAGTGTGGTCTGTGCTTGTTAACAGGAGAGACTACTTCTACAGGGATGGGATACATTTAAATAGAAAGGGTGCAACAATATTTGCTGATGCTATCGAGGCAGTGTTAGGTGGGTCGGAAAACTGCTAGCTTGGGGAGATTCACAGACTAAAAGGTTAAAAGTAGTCGCAGGCAGAGGTGAAAGTGATTCTTGCACAACTTCTATTAGAATAAGTAGCAACCTAGAGCGAGAGGTGCTGGGGGGTTTCAGGGACTGATGGCAGTCATCGTGAAACAGGTGGGTATATGGGATGTGTTAGGGTAACTAATAATAAGGATAGGTACATGTATACCAATGCTAGAAGTACAGTAATACCCCGATTTACGCGAACTCGGAGTTACGCGGTTCTTGATTTTTTCGTTTGGCAACGCTGCCGCCCACTATCTTCAAGGTCGTTTTTCATATGTTATCGATATACGGTGCGACGGCGGAGAATGAGAGCGAAAGATGAACAAAATTCAACTTTGCTGCTTTTATGTTTTTTATATCAGTGAAGGGAAAACACATTTCACCATAATAACGTAAAAACCAACACAATTCCAGCTATCGGTATAATCGCAAATGCAATTAGATCGAGTTTACTACCAGTTTATAACAGATTTCACTAGCAGAAACGCAACTGGACTTTTATTGTTTTATGGTAGTAACCCCTAGAAATGTGAGGTGTTAATAGTGTATCTCTGCCTTTATGGTGTTGTTTATTCAGTTGCTACATGCGCGCAGCTTTATTTATGCGTATCAAGCGTGCCTCGTCGTTTTGCAATTGTGCTTTATTCCCTAAAAATGAGTAAAATACTTAATTAAAAGGTGTGAAAAGGAAGCATCCTGGTGAAGACACTGCAGATTCAGAGAGAAAAAGAAAAGCAATTATCGATAAACAGAGGCGGACTGGATCAAAAATTCTTACCCGGGAAAATTTATAGTGGCCTCATACTATGGTTTATGGCCAAAATCACACTGGCCCACCGGGGTTTCCCCGGTAAGGCTTATGGCCAGTCCGCCTCTGTCGATAGAGAAAAAATATGAAATTGTGAAACGCTTTGAGCGAAATGAAAGGCCATGTGATATTGCACGTGCTACAAGCCTAAATGAAGCAACGGCGAAAAGCACATGACAATTGCAAACTTGACAAGTTGAAAATTTGAAAAGGGCTCAATTGTAAAGGGCTTAAAAATTTTAGAAAACAGACTCCAACGTAGAACGCGTTATAGCTACAAATCAAGGAATAAAAAAAAATTATTAGCTTGCTACGAAGAAATTATGCGTGAAAAAAAGAACGCGCTGTGTCGTCAGACGAATTTGTTAGATTTTATGAAGCCATCGAAATAACTTTTTAACGTAAGTAATTTGTTTTTTTAATACATATTTTGTATTAATATGTATAAAGAACTGAAATTTTATTAATATTTTTCTTCTAAACTAGTGTTTATGTTAGTCCTTGGTCCCAATTAAGCAAAATTTATATGTATTTATATGCAAAGTTGTACCCCGACTTACGCGAATTCGAATTACGCGATTTTCGTCGGACCCACCTATCGCGTAACTTCGGGGTATTACTGTATAGTAAATAATTTGATGAATTTGAAGTATTGGTCAAGACATCAAAGGCGGATATTGTTGGGATAGCAGAGACGTGGTGTCACACATATATAAGGAATGCAGAACTGGAATTTGGGGAGTACAATGTGTACAAAAAAGATAGACAGGATAGGAAGAGAGGACGTGTTATGCTGTTAATTAAGAAAAACATAAAATCAAAAGAAGTGCATCCAGTTGATATAGATGAACAGTGCACTGTTGAGTCAGTTTGGTGTGACATAAGCACTGTGAAAGCAAAAATAACAGTAGGAGTGTGTTATAGGCCTAATGACTCGAATGAGTACAATAAACAATTGTACAGTGAAATAGAGTGGGCTAGTAAATCGGTATGTCTTATAATGGGGTATTTTAACTTCCCAGATATTGACTGGAACTTGTGGGATGGTCACTCACACACTAGTAAGACTTTTGTGGATTTATTGAATGACTGTTTTCTGCAGCAGCATGTTCGAGAGGCAACCAGAGAGAGTAATACTCTTGCTCTGGTTATCAACAGTGATCATTCATGTATTAAGAATTTGCAGATAAAGGAACCACTAGGTGGCAATGATCACAGTGTACTGGTGCAGGATTTACTTAAAGATATAATTACCATCAGGGGTAAAGGAAAGAGTTTTTGCTTCTGTAAAGGTGAGTACAGTGGTCTCAGACAGTTTTTAAATTCTGTACAGTGGGATCAATTGACGATGTTACCAATAGTAAATTTTAAGTGGGAAGCATTCAAGGAATTAATCGTGGATGCTACTAAAAGTTTCATACCTATTAAGAAATATTGTTCAAGGTTTAGGCCTAAATGGTTATCAAATGAATTAATGAGACTCGTGGCAGAGAAGAAAAATGCATGGGATGCATATAAATTATCGAGCGACTCAGAAGCCTATGGCAGATATAAGCTAGTCTGTAATCAGGTCACAAAGGAGGTTAGGCAGGCGAAGACAGATTACGAGAAATCTTTGGCAAAAGATGCTAAGGAAAACAGCAAGGATTTCATTACTTATATAAACTCTAAAAGGAATGGGATGAATCTGATTGGTCCACTTGATATCAATGGTTCGACTGTTGATGATCCTGCTCAGATAGCAAACAAACTGAATGAGTATTTTGAATCTACATTCACACATGAGGAGTTATTAAGGTTTGAAAATGGCAGAAGGTTATCAAATTGTAGCAGGGTGCTTAATGATTTTGTAATAAGTGAGAGCAAAGCGGAGGAGAAATTGTTGAAGTTAAACATAAGAAAGGCACCTGCGGTGGATGGGATCTATCCAGTTATATTAAAGGAGGCGGCAAAGCAACTAAGCAAACCCTTAGCTATAATTATGAGAGCATCCTTGGACTCATGGGAGGTCCCCACAGACTGGAGATGTGAAAATGTATCCCCAATTCACAAAGGGGGATCAAAGGGTGACACGAGTAATTACAGACCAGTTAGTTTAACTTCTGTTCCAGGTAAAATAATGGAGTCACTGGTTAAAGATGCATTGCAGGATCATCTAGACAAGACTGCAGCAATAATTCAGACACAGCATGGGTTTGTTAAGGGAAAGTCTTCTCTGACAAATTTGATAGGATATTATGACGTGGTTACAAAGGAACTGGATGCGAAAAATAATTTTGATATCATATATTTGGATTTCAGGAAAGCTTTTGACACTGTTGCGCATGGAAGACTATTGTACAAATTGGAGCAGAATGGTATTAAGGGTAAGTTGCTACAATGGATAAAAGGATGGTTAAGTGCAAGAAGACAGAGGGTGGTAATCAATGGGTGCTGCTCTAATGTTATTGACTAATGTTATTAGTGGAGTCCCACTGGGTTCGGTCCACTGTTGTTTTGTATATTTATCAATGATATTGATGAAGGTATATCAGGCTTAATGTCGAAGTTTGCAGATGATACAAAGGTTGGCAGGGTTGTTAGACAGTAATGGCAGTGTGCTACTGCAACAGGATCTAGATAATTTGGGCAGATGGGCTAAGAAGTGGCAACTGAAGTTTAACCTTGACAAATGCAAAGTACTGCATATGGGTAGAAGTAACCCCAGAGAAACGTACCAACTGTGTGGTACTACACTTAAGGTGGTAGAAAATGAAAAAGACCTGGGAGTAATTGTGCAGGCAGATATGAAGTTTTCTGAGCAATGCAGACAGGCTGCCAGGGCAGGTCATGGGGTTTTGTCAATGATATATAGGAATTTTGCTAGTAGGGAAAAGGAGGTGATTGTCCCTCTGTATAAGGCAATGGTCAGGCCACACCTTGAGTACTGCGTGCAGGTCTAGAGGCCTCATTTTAGGAAGGATGTAGATTTGCTTGAGCGTGTACAGAGAAGGGCAACAAGATTGGTGAGGGGAATGAAGGGATCCTCTTACCAAGAGGCTTAAGTTCTGCAAATTGCAGTGGCTGGAGACTAGGCACCTGCGCGGTGATCTGATTGAGGTGTATAAGGCCTTGAATGAGTTGAGCACGCTGAATTCTGATAGGATCCTTCGACTTGTTGAGATTACGAACCTAAAGGGACATAAATTCAAGTTAAGAAAAGACAAATGTAGTATAGATGTGCAGAAATTTGCCTTTAGCCAGCGGGTGGTTAATTGCTGGAACAAACTTCCATCTGTTGTTGTGGAAGTTGATAGGTTAAATAAATTTAGGGAGGAACTGGAAAGCCATTTGGAGGGAATGGTGTGTTTTTTTTTTTTTTGGCTGATGCTGCATAAGCTCATACACTTGCTTTCTTGCATCACATGCCACTACTACTATTACTACTATAAGCACAGACCACACTGAGAAATCCTTCCTCATGAACCTTGAAAGTCTCTCCAGGGCTAAACTGATTGACATGTACTCCCTTCAATCATATCTGGGCATAATTGCAGACACTTTCAAATTTAATCCTAACTTGCAACTTTTGTCCAACTTCGCTCTGTACTTGTTAAGTAAGTTCTTCAAACTCTTACTCTTATTATCATTAATGCTAATATGTAACTTCACTATTGTGCCCCTAAAAGATGATATCTGCTATAAAACATTATCCACTTTTGCCCCTGGCTGACATACCCTGGTCCTATTCCACTTATACTTTTTGCATGATATATTTCACATTTCCCCTGAAAACAGAGTCACCAACAATACCTCCTGTGGGACTAGAAAATTCTGCCGTGGGGAGTGCCACTATGTTGCCCGATGCACAAGTGTAAGCTCTGGCTAATAGATACCCAAATGCAATAATATATATTACACAATCTAGAACTAGGGTGAGGTTGCCATAAAAGTTTACCTACTCAATCTATTCAGAGCCTTAAACCTCATTCAGTTGAAAATTGAAATAAATCCTGAAATACCTTAGTGGGGATTAGTGGTGAGAACAACGCATTTTTCTTTTTTCCCAAAACATGCACTTGCTGATATATCACACATATAAAATCAACTGAACAGTGTTTTTGAAATTTCATTCTGCTGTTTGCATCAATAATAAAGGCATTATTAATATAGGCATCTATAATAAAGGCGTAGTTCCTAATAGACATGTTTATATATTTAAATGAAGAGGCTGAACAATATAAAAATGAAAGAAAGAAAGTTTTTATTATTGTTAATTTTCTTTTTTGTTTCTGATATTTACTGAACTCTTTCACAAGAGTTCAGTAAATATCATAACCTTTATTGTGGAGTTTCGAGGATATTGCATTTGGCGGCAAGTTTATAAGGCACTATATATATATATATATATATATATATATATATATATATATATTATTTTTTTTACATAAATTTAAAAAAGTGAACAGAGGCAAATAATCTTAGAGTAAAAACCACGCGGTTTTCTCTATTTTTAGGCATCCTATTTAATCAGCTACATAAATTAGAAAAAAATACAACGAAAACGCCGTTAATATTCCATAAATAAAGTCAGTGTATGCAAAGGTAAAACGCATTTTTTTATCATCGCTATATGCATTGACAAACGAAAAACGGTTATAAAAAATCACCTGAAACGGCTTTTACTGTAGATATGCGATATTTTATTCACTAATTAATAAAACCGTTTTTTATTAATTATTTTTGAACTTGTATTATTTTATATGATTAATTATAATATTTAATTAATTATTAAGAGCTAATTAATATATAAATTATTATAATTAATAAACGTGAATATTCAGAGGTGTTATACAAAATGCTCGTATGCATGGAGATAGACTTACTTTAGCTCAAGCTACAGATAGAAAACCAAACAAATTATGCTTTGTATTGTAAAACTGTTCAATGAATACGAAGAGAGTAGAATCGTGAAAGACATTGATTGGGAATCTGTAGGAAACAAGGTGAAAATAAAAACTTCGTATCAGCAGGTGTCTGAAACAGGTCAGTAAATAGCTGGCAGGTGGCGCATATCCAGTGAAGACCTAGAGGTATACAGTCGCCAATATGACGTCACAGGCTTGTCACCATATACCCACTACAGTGGGATTACGTAATCTCAATATCGTAGGTCATAATATGGTACTATATTTCAGTTTTCCTTAGAATACAATGTGCGAGACGAGTTTGTCTCTTCAGTCTCCTTCGCGAAGAAAAAAATGCTTACATGTTTCGCATGGATGCACAAGTAAAAGAAGAAAACACGAGACAGATCCTCTTACGTAATATTAATTTCCACATTTGCTTATTATAATAGCGCTTGCAGGCACATTCATATGTTATTATTATCTATATGATGCAAGGAAGCCTGATGCTTATGCTACACCAGCCAAAAAAAAATTCTGAATTACCCTGAGAGAGAGAGAGAGAGAAAAAAAAAAAAAAAAAAAAGTCAGAAGTAGAAAGGAATCACCAAGAAAGAGAAGAATGATATCCAGCTCAGGATCCTGGGTGTGCCAAGCCCATGCTCACCAGATGTTGAGCCCCTGGGGTTATATATATATATATATGATCAAATTAATCCAAAAATTTAATAGAGAAATAACAGTTACTGAAATATATATTAAAATAAATAAGAAAAATAATAGCTAACATATTTTAATTTAGCTTATATATATATATATATATATATATATATATATTATTCTTTAGTAATATGATAATTTATGTTGTATTTAACTTTTAATATACTTTTATAGTGGTTTTCCTTAAATTATTTCTAGATTTTTCTGTTGTCCCAGTAGCTGTTTTAGCAATGCCCGGGTACGAACAGAGTACATATTATTATTTTATCTTTCTATTGTGGTTTATTGTGTTTATTTTCTTAATTACGGGTGTTTTCTACTCATAGGTATTATTAATACCTATGAGTAGAAAACACCCGTAATTAAGAAAATAAACACAATAAACCACAATAGAAAAATAAAATAATAATTATATATATATATATATATTCAATAAAAATATTTGTCAAGACATTCTAAATTTCATCAAAACCGGAAGAATAGAAATTCGACAATTAATATTTCTTTTTTCCATACAGATTGTATGAAAAAAAGAAACTCATAGATTAAATGTAGTTTTAATGCATTGTTAGCTTTAAACATACCATGCACTTTGAATGTATTGTTATATAGAAAGAGAGAGAAAAAATAAATAAAGTGTATTGGAGAAGAGCAATAAATACAGTATTACTCAAAATAAAAAAATTTTGTTATGATTACACATGGTCAGGGGAGTTCATAAGATAAAGAGAATACAAGAAACAGCACCATATTTTGCAGTCATGGGCATGAACCCTGGCCATTTAAATAATTTCAGCTGTATAACGTGGTTTAAATTATTTTTAATTTCTGAAATTATTTAATATCTATTCTGTTGAAATTATTTGATTTCAACTGCATATTATACTGAAATTAAACTGAATGGCTAAGTTTAGAGAAGATAAAACTATATAGAGTTTTACTAAGTAGTTTATATAAAGTTATAATTTTGGTAATTAATTCATAAGGAGATAACTAATTTGCTTTTTACTTCTATTAATCACAGGAAAAAAATTCAATTTAAAAAAAATCGAACGTGCCTGAAATGTAATGCACTGCATACATTAACTAACTTGGTATAGTTATAAAAAAGCATCAATTGCTGGTTAGAAGGTTACTCAACAGGTACGATTTATCTCAATTTATTTAAAATCTTGATTAAAACCATTCAAGGGTGACCCCAGACAGGTGTGAAGGGGATATAGCCTACACTTATCAAAGTAATGCAGATCCTTTTTACTACTACATAATGATTAAAACTTAATGATGTTCTGGAACAATGCTTCAGCCCCCCCTAACTATTTTAACCCCTTCCTTGTATTGACAGTAGCTCACCCAGAATTCTTTGAAGAAGGCTCAAGATGTGTGTGTGTGTGTGTGAAGCATCAAAGAAATTAAGTCTGTGAGGCATTAGTATATTGTGTCTGAATTACAGGTATTCTGTAGTCAAATTAATTGTGGTCAATTTGCCTGTTTGCTGCACAAAAAATCATTGCTTGCAGAATATAAAACTATGCACGCCTTACCTGAGACAACCACGTGAAAAAAAGCCGATAAAAATTCCTCACATCATTGCTGAGATTTGAAAGCAGGCCTTTTCCACTAGGTATGCAAGGGAACAGTAAGGATATCCATTGTGTCACCTGCGAAGACATGAGAATTAGTTGTTGCTTTGACCTAGAGATATTTACTTGTTTTTTATTTGTTTGTTTGTTTCATTTTATCAGTGCTCTTTGGGAGAAGCCCAGCAGTACTGCCCTGGGTGTGCCCTACAATTTGGCAAAACCATCTGACTGCTTAGAAGATTAAAAAATGTTCCAAGGTTACTATGTTGCTCACTTTCTATTGTATCTATAATCAGAACTCAGAATGGACCAGTATGCCATTTCTCTTCACCATATGCATCATTACTGTCACTCATGTTTCCTTCCCATTTATCCATCTATAAGTTATTCCACTTCCTAAAACATTAAAGCCGTAAGGTTCCAAAAAATTTTAACCCTATTTATATTTCTTCATCTATACTGAAAATTGGCAAATTGTCTTCTTTCTACTGTATCATAGCAGATGTTTCCCAATCACATACCTCCTACTCATTATCAAATTCCAGGTTCTACCTTCAGCAGCCTCTTCTGTTAACAATTTTCACATCTTACAAGTGTTAAAAAATAAACCTCAAATTGATCTTGACGGCAGGAACTTCAGAAGGTAGTAGTAGTGGCATGTGATGCAAGAAAGCAAATGTATGAGCTTATGCAGCATCAGCCAAAAAAAAAAAAAAAAATCACAACATTCCCTCCAAATGCCTGTCCAGTTCCTCCTTAAATTTATTCAACCTATCAACTTCCACAACGACAGATGGAAGTTTGTTCCACCAATTAACCACCCGCTGGCTAAAGGCAAATTTCCGCACATCTATTCTACATCTGTCTTTTCTTAATTTGAATTTATGCCCCCTTAGGTTCGTAATCTGAACAAGTGGAAGGATCCCATCAGAATTCAGCGTGCTCAACCCATTCAAGGTGACACACTTTGAGTCATACTATTTTCCATTATCATCCACCTGTTTTTACAGATGCAGCTTAATGTTTCTGCATGATGCTATATTTTATTTATTGCATTAATATTAGGATGCTTCCAGATTTGCATTACGATATTTCTGCATCTGCAAAAATATCCTAATGCAGACAGTGTAAATATTGTTAGCATTATGACAGTGGCAGATGATACTGATCAGGGCTCTTTGGTGTCAAAAATTATTTCCAATTCATGGATGTTCAGACCGAGGCAGTCTGAACATCCATGCAAAAGAATTGAGGAAGGAATTCTCTGCATATTTCACATTGTTCAATTGTCCTGGTGAAGATATTAGTAATTTCGTGGCTTGTAAACCACGTTGAGCCAGTAGTGCAATGGATAAAGAATGTCGTGTGTATTATTTATACGCAATGAGATCTTAGTGGAAGCATTCTCTAAAGGTCATTGTAGCCAAGTGGAAAAACATGAGTGTTTATTTACTATGCATTACTACATGTATATAAAAAAGAACAGGAAAAGAAGTGAAACTCCAAAGACCAGTGAATTGGTATGTATGTTCCTTTGCAGGTACTGTACTGTATAGACTTTCAGAAATGAAAAGCTAAAATGAATGGAAGAATTTTTTGTTCTTCCAAAAAAAATTTTTCCTCCATTATTTTTCATTTCTTGAAAGCCTAAGCCAGTGGTTTTCAACCAGGGTGCCATGTAATTTGGGTTTAAGTTACTTAAACTTATTTTTTTTAAAAAAATTATGTTTATTTCATTATAAAAAGGTGTACAGTATCTTTTTAATTTTGTGGTAATCTGTAATTGATGTTTACTTAGTACTTCTATATATTTTTTAATATTTTATATATATATATATATATATATATAAAGAAACATACCATTTCACTGGTTTTTTGGAATTTTCCTTCTTTCCTGTTATTCTTTTCTATATGGGCAAACTTTACAATTTAAAAAAATTTTCACCTACATTTCCTGCCTGGTCAGTGGTGTGACAAGAATATTTATTGTATTTATCCCAATCTCTAATAATAAGGTCGTTATATCTACAGTATACGGGTAGCCTATGTAAGAAATATAATAATTGCCAGATTTATCATGAAGCTTCAGATTGGCTTGTGGGCTAAGATAACAAAGCTAACACGAGAACTACAGGAAACTTCGGGGACACTTACCGGGCAAACTCATTTCCCGCTACCGCAGTTTCTCCCTGCATTCTCAGTAAACAGATGGTGTGTGTTATCGGTAGTGGCAGAAGAAGTCGATAACAATGTATTGATTAGATTTTTTCTCATTATTAAAAGAAGACTATTGGAGTTCATGAGTGTAATGCCCTTGCAGCTGAAATTTACTTATGGTTACACCCTACAGACATCCTCAGTCTTAGGATGTTTTTCCCCCCTCCTGCTGTTTTAAATTGGAAAATGACTTCTACAGACAGCGCGTGTTATCAGTAGTGGCAGTAGAAGTTTGTTTCCTATCGGGAAAAAACAGTGGGAAGGGGGGGATAAACACCCTAAGACCAAGGCAGTCTGGGGGGTGTACCCATAAGTAAATTTCAGCCCATTCATGAACTCCAATAATCTGCTTTTAATAATGAGAAAAAACTAATCAGTACATTGTTATCAACTTCTACTGCCACTACAAATAACATGCACCATCTGTTTACTGAGAATGTAGGGAGAAACTGTAGTAGCGGGAAACAAGTTGGCCTGGTAAGTTAAGCAAAGTTTCCCGTGGTTCTCATGTTGGCTTTTTTTACCTTAGCCAGCTTATGAAATCTTTCTAAAAGAGCGAAATATAAAATTTTATGAAAGCCATTAGTAGTCGAGTTGCTACATACAGATGTGGTGAAGGCAGTGGGTGCTTTATGCGTATATCCCTGCCATTAATATCTGGACACTCCTCCCTTGATAGTTGGTCATATCCTACCCAAGCACCATGAATCAGTCAATTAAGTCAGCTTGTAGGCCTTCAAGGAGACAGTATACAATTTTGAAAATGATCAACAGAGTTAACAGACATTCAGTGTGGGATGACAAGAGGGTACAGCATAAGCATTTGATCTGTATATGACATTTCAACAGCACTGAAAATCTCTAGATCAATAATTGCCAATGTGAACGGAAAATGGAAGAGGAGTGGTGCTGAAACTGTCATGAAACGATCCAGAAAATCTCCAAACCTGATGGATGACAGGAGCATCCCTACAAAGAACTGTCCACTTGGAACAATGGTTGACATTGTTGCATCACACATACCCTCAGTGAGACGACTGGAACACATCAGCACCAGTACAGTGTGGAGGCCACTGCATGATATTGGTTACCAAAGTCATGCAGCTGTCCACAAGCCACTAAACGTATTGAAAAGTGACACAAGAAATATTGAACCACTCATTCAATGACTGGCCTCAACTCCTCGAATGATGTAGGCAACGCACCTTTCCAGTTTGTCCCACAGATTTGGATTGAGCTTAAGTGGTCACAAGTAGCACTGTATTCATAATGACTGCACTCTTGCACTGGGTGGTAAAAGGCACAGATTCAAAGCCCATCAATAAAATGAGAAATTTTACCCACTCTTTTTAATATTATAGCCTCAGGTGAGGGTTTTGTGGTTTTTTTTTTTTTTTTTTATCTCCTGGAAATCCGTGGTTTTCTTCCAGCATGCCAGCTAAAGAATACACACAATTAGATGCAATATATTGATACCTCTTAGCCTTAACAACCTGATATGCTGCTTGGGGCACTTACTTGAGACCCTTTTTAACTGCTCTTTCACACATTAAGTGCAGTGCAGGGATGCATTGTCCCCTTGAAAGTATCTCTGGCCAAAGGGGTAAACCGGCAACATTGCTAGAATACCTGATCTTCAGATATCTACTGAAATTTCTGGTGCCCTCCAGAGGGATAAAGGGACCAAGAGTGGACCACAAAAACATGCCCTATCCCTGTTACATCTCCAACAATATATAAGGGTGATACACAACAGGATAGTTTCAGTGGCTCATATGGTTTCCTCCTCGTTCATTACTGAAAAGCATAAATTGCATGTCCGAGATACTGTCCATTCGCCATCATAAGTTAGCTATTTTAGGTAGAAGTCAGGTCACACAGCTTTCAGCACTTTCCTGCACACATCACGTATAAATGTGGAGCTGCTGGAATGAGTACAGAGAAGAGCAACAAGATTAGTGAGTGGAACAAAAGATTGCTGTTACCAAGAAAGGCTTAAGTTCTGCAAATTGCAGAGTCTGGAGACTAGGCACCTGCAAGGTGATCTGATTGAGGTGTATAAGGCCTTGAATGGTTTGAGCAAGCTCAAGGCTGATGGGATTCTTCCTTTTGCTCAGATTCTGCACCTGAGAGGGCATAAATTCAAATTGAGGAAAGAGTTCCAGAATAGATGTGCAGAAATTTGCCTTTAGCCAGCAGGTGGTTGATTGCTGGAACAAACTTCAATCTTTCATTGTGGAAATTGACAGCTTAAATAAATTCAACTAGACAAACTTTTGGAGTGAATGGATGGGTGAAACGGGAAGGAGTTTTTTTTTTTTTTGTTTGGCTGATGCTATATAAGCTTGCTTTCTTGCATTATATGCCTCTACTGATGTTAAATCTCATTAATTTACATATATTTGCATGATTGTTGCATACACTGAGTGTCCACTTCCTTAGGTACACCTACCCAAAAAACAAGTCCCCCTTTAGCTCTCAGAACAACCTGAATTATTCATGGCATGGACTCAAGAGTGTGCCACAAGGACCATGTTAACTAATTTGCTTCCCATGTTTGTAAATTGGATGATTATAGATCTACCCTTGAATAGCTTATTCCACCTTATCTAACAGGCGCTGAATTGAATTAAGATTTGGTGACCAGGAAAGCAATGCATTTATTCTTACATTCCTGGAACCATTTCTGTATGATTTTGGCCTTGGGATATGGCAAATTATCCTGTTGGAAGAACACCCGTTCACAGATGGATACTCTGAGCCAAGAAGGGATATGCCTGGTTGGAAATCGTTTCCAAATAACTGGTTGTTCCTCTGTTATCAAGTGATCCAGTGTGGACCAAAAAAATGCTCCCACACATTACAGCACCGTCATAAACCTGTACTGTTGCTGGCAGGATGGGTTCGTGCTGTTTTTGCCATATTCTGGTCCTTCCATCTGTGAGAAAACAGTAGGAACTGTGTACTAAGAAGGGTGCCGCATGGTTCTCTTCCATGCCATGAGGAAGTGGGCCTTCTATTCTGGAGCTCTTATTGAGCCACCTTATATAGCCTCCTGTGCCCAGCACTGCAGACAGCTGTCCCTTGAGAACTGGAAAGTGGGGTGATAGTTGAAGTCAGGGGATGACTGGTCATGAACTGATGTCCAGCAAAGTGCAAGCAGGTGTCCTTATACAATCTAAACCAGATAGTGAAAAATGAATAGAACTCAAATAAAAACTGTCATAGTCACATACACTCTATATGTATGTGGGTTCTCTGTACAATCCAAACCAGATAGCAAATAACAAATAGAACTCAAAAACTGTCATAGCCACTACCCTCTATAGGTAAGTGTGATATCAGTTCTGTTTTTTTTTTAATTCGTTAACAAAAGTGGTGCTCATTCTTTGGTGGGTGGGGGTAAGCAGGAACAGATAAATCCCAGCCCAAGGAAGTGGGTATTGCTTTCTTTTCCTTATTTTAATTCAGCTTATTTCATTTTATTTTTCTGTTTCTTTGGTACTGCATATGGATATCATATCTCATATGGATAGCAATAATCACAGATTAACATACCAACCCAACTGTGTAGTACTACACTCGGGGTAGTGGATAATGAAAAGACCTAAGGGTAATTGTGGATTCAGATACAACCTTTCCGAGCAGTGTAGACAGGCTGTCAGGGCAGCTCATGAAGTTTTGTCAGTGATATACAGGAACTTTGCTAGCAGGGATAAGGTGTTTATCACATTGTACAAGGCAGTGGTTAGGCTGCATCTTGACTACTGCATACAGGCCTGGAGGCCTCATTTTAGGATGTAGACTCACTGGAACTGGCACAGAGAAGGGCAATGAGATAGTGAAGGGAACAAAAGGGTTGTTTTACCCAGAAAGGCGTTTCAGTTCTGCAGATTGCATCACCTGGAGATTATGCACTTTTGAGGTGTTTAAGGCTTTAAATTATTTGAGTTTGCCCAATGCTGATGGCATTCTTCCTCTTCCTATAACTACACTTATGATGGGGCATAAATTCAAATTGAGGAAGGATGGCTGCAGGATAAATGCACAGAAGTTTGCCTTCAGTCAGTGGATTGTTGATTGTTGGAAAAACTTCCATCTGTTGTTGTGGAAGTTTGAATAAATCCAAGGAAGAACTAGACAAACTATTGCAGGGAATGGACAAGCAATGTGAAAATACATTTTTTTTTCTGATTGATTCTTTGTAAGCTTGCTTTCTTGCATCATTTGCCACTGCTAATAAAAACAGAATTGCACCTTGGTAAGTTTAGCTTTAAAAAGGGACAAATACATGGTCCATTTTATTGATTTCCCCTTTACCTTCTCTTTTATTTACATTTTCTTCCATCCAAACTTCTGCTATATTTGAATGTTCATGACCACCTGGTTTCTTCATTATGTTCTGATGTACTCTATCCATTTGTGTTAATTATTTGATTCTAATTCATCTGTTAAATCTGCTTATCATAATTTAGTTCAATATTAATTTGTATTTTGGTTAAAGTTTGCTTATTTAGCCTATAGAAGGCAGTGGCCATGACATACTTTTTAAGTTTGGGTTCTCTTAATTATTTATTATTTGATTTGGATCATATAGGGATGGCCATTGGCACTTTCTGAGTGGTCAATGATTTAAATACAATCCTTTTTGGAGTTCACAGGTGCTGGTGTTCCCTTTAAGAAGTAGTGCTTATGAGAGTTTCGAGTTTTATTTTTATTCATTATTTAAAAATAGGGGTACTCATTTTTTAGTGGGTGTGCATTTCCTTGAGCTGAGGGTCCTGCATTTGCAATGCTGGAGGTGAGTGTTGCTTTGTTTTGTTTTCTGTATTTTATTTCATTTTATTTTGTGGTTTGCTTGGTACATAGGAGCAGAACTGTACCTTACCAAGTTTAGCCTTAAAAAGACAGCAAGGATTTGTTGTATTTGTGATGTGTTGTAGTCTTTCCTTTTCTCTTAAATCTTAGTAATATTGTTAGTCCTCATAGGAAAGTGTGGTGAATTTTGTTGCTCACTCCATGGAGTTAAGAATAGTAACAAGAGAGATTAACTAGATTAGCATGTGGCAAGTTAATTCATGCTGCAAGCCAGTTATATAAGCAAGTTTAGCTTGAAAGTGAAAAGTCAATGCAGCCCCAGTCAAACTAAGAGAGAAGGAAAAAGTATCCTCTAAAATTTTTAATTAAAACTTGGGGGGGGGGGGGCAGACATCTCATTATCTAGATGTGGTTCATATTTTTATTTAAAAATGGGACTCTCTGGTCCAAAAAACTAAACATCTAGAAACCCTATATGTAGACCCAATTTCACACATTTACTTATATCTCACGTATATCTGCATGTTGGAACCTCTAAGCAGCTGCTTGTACTTAAATCCACCACTGTGCTTACCTTTAGCAGTCCAACAACAAGAATATGCAATAATGGGTCAAAATATCTACTATTTTCTAAAAAAAAAAAAAGGTAGGATGTGCCCTGATTTGGCTACAATTGTTTTTATTTAAATGAAGCCTGATGTTTAAGTAAAACATTGAAGTCTGATATGTAGGTTAAAGTCTGCAGCTAAAAACCACCAAAAGGACAACTGGAATGCGGTTTTATCTTAACTGTGCTAAACAGACTAACTGCATTCTGTTGTTTGGATTATCTGTAAGGTCTCATCTGTAAAATAAGCTAATTGCATTATATAACTTAAAAAAGAATGTCAGAGTTAAAATATGATATATTGTATGTGGTCTATGTAGTAGTGGCAAATACAAGAAAGCAAGCTTATAAAGCATCATCCAAAAAAAAAAAACCAAACCCACACACTTCACAAATCCATGCCCTCCAAGAATTTGTCTACTTCTTCCTTGAACTTATTCAAACCATCCACTTCCACAAGAGACGTTAGCCTGTTCCAACAATCAACCACCTGCTGGCTGAAGGCAAGCTTCTGCACATCTCTCCTGCAACCATCCTTTCTAAACTTGAAGTTATACCTGATGTGTAGTCTCAGCAAGAAGAATGCCATTAACATTTAGCTTACTCCAGAGGTTCCCAACCAGCAGTACATGAACTGGTACACGGACTGTGTATGAAATCACCTACAATTTCCCTCATGAGAGAGTAAACTTTTTAAATGTTAATATCTTACTAAAGCCAAAACTTTTTATTTTTCAGAGTTCATATCTATGCGAGTATTTTGGTCTTTCTTCTTAGAAAATATACCTCTTTTCTTTCTTGTACTTCTTAATTCATAGAACTTTATCTCTTTACTTAAAAGTAGTGGTCATAGATTTTTAAACTATTTTTAATCGGTTTTGGTCATATCTATGACCAAAAATGTGACTGACAACATCCACAAACATATAAAATCTTTGCACACAAGTTTTGAAAAATATTTCCAAGTAGACTTGACAGCACAGAATTGGATTAGAAACCCTTTTGCACTCTCAAATGAGATCCCAGATGTGATGAACAAGGAGTCATTCATAGATTTAGTATCTGAAATGGGCTTAATGTTGAAGTTTAAGAGTTCAAACTTAACAAAATTCATCAATATCATTAATCATATTGAAAACAATAATGAGCCAGCACTTAACCGGGAGGACTCCACTAAAAACATTAGGCCACGAAGGGTAGTGCCCATTGATAACCACTGTCTTCTCTCACTCAGTCATCCTTTTATCCATAGCAGTAACTTTCCCTTAATACTACACTGCTGCATTTTGTATGGCAGTCTTTTATGGGTAACAGTACCAAAAGCCTTCCTGAAATCCAAGTATATTTTTTCAAAATTCGTTTTTGCATCCAGTTGCTTGGTCACTAGATCATAACCTATCAGATTGGTTAGGCGAGATTGTTCCTTAACAAATCCATGCTGTGACTGCAGTATAATTGCATTCCTGTCCAGATAGTCCCACATTAATTCTTTACTGGTGACTCCATTATTTTCCCTGGACCACATGGCATGGTCTTACAATAAAAATTTATTAACTAAAATTAACTAACTGCCAATCTCACTTAACTTTAACCAACCAACGTATTTCAACAAACTAGGTGATAGATGACTCTCATCAACTGGTGCAATATCACCACTTTGCTTATTGGAGGCTTGAAGCAGTGGAACTTGTATTTCAGCTCCAGAGCAATGCTCTGGCAAGCACCCTCTCCATTATGCAGTATCATTGATGTCTTTTGAGATTATAATAGGCATCATGATGGGATCCAAACTTCCTTACATTTTGAGGGTACAGCTATAAAACAGCGTTCGCAAGATGGATACTTTTATGGGAACTGGTCTCAGTTCCAATCTCAATGTCCATTCACATTCTGCCAAACCCCACATATTTTTTCTGACAGAATATGTTGAAGTTTAAGAGAATATGTGATTGGTTGATTCAACCACTGCTCATTTAAGTTGTCCTAATTATCTGCTGTGATTCCTTTCACTTCAAAGGTAGTACTTGTGCATGTCTATTCTGATATTTCCTGTCATGGACTTCTGGCTTAAAATCTCTACCACATTCTGTCAAATTCAACTGTTGCTTTTATCGTTCTCCAAACTCCACTAATCACTTGGAACTCTGACTTCCTCTCTTTGAAACTTGACTTTCTCCAGTCCAACTTTCATAACAGTGAACTAATTTTCCTTTGATTTTAATGTTCACAACTCCACCTGGGTTCTGTTTTCTAGCCACACAGACCCAGCTGTTCAAGATGCTGAGGCATTTGCAATTACTAATGACCTTGCACAGTTTCATTTACCTACCAGAGTCTAGTGACACTTGATCTTTTTCTCACAAACAACCCTTCTAAGTACACGGTTGAGGTGAGTGGTCCTCTAGGCACCTCAGAACACAACTTGATGATGGTCTCTTCTCCAAAGGAGCCTTTCATTTCCATTTGCAACCTCATGTTTGGCATTACAAGAATGCAAAATGAGATGATCTGCAAGACTTCTTTTTCTTGGTCAGATTACTGTTTCAAATCTTCTGATGTCAATTAAATTCTTGTAGGGATCCTTTATTCCACACTCCAGCTTAAAATCTTGTTCTATATCTAAACCTTGGTTTGTCCAATAAATGTGCTAAGCTGTTCAAAATATGAATGTTTGGATGCAAGCCAATGTCGTAACTGGCTTGCTTCCAACTCTCCAGGTTCATTTTCTGCCTACAACACAATCATAAAGTAGTCATTAATCAGCCAAAACTATATTTTGAACAGACTAAGGGTAGAAAGCTTATCCAAATGGTATTCAAACATTCTGGTCTCTTGCCAAAGCTATTGGCTGTTTGCCCATCTCTTTACCCACCTCTGTCAAAACCTGATGGTTCCATTGCCACCTCAGCTAAAGATAAAGCAAATTAAAAGAAAAGTAGTCCTATTTTTCTTTTAACTTGAGATGATCTTGTTAAACCACCACCTACTATTCTCAGTACACTCCATTTGTGCCTCCTTTGTCTTCCTGTCAGTTGAATTAAGTCTTGGGAAAGCACCAGTTCCTAATGGTATTTCTCCTTGTTGTAAAAAACCTGTGCTCGTGAGCTTAAGCCTATTCCGTGTCACCTTTTTTTCACTTTCTTATTGCACCAGTATTTTCCATCCTGCTCAGAAATTGCTCATATCCTGCCAGTTCCTAAAAAGGATGACAAATCCCTCCATCCAGTTATCATCCCATTGCACCTCTACTCTCTCTAAAGTAATGGAGAAAGCCATTAACCGCCAACTCCTAAACTATCTAGAAACCTTCCATCTAATCAGTGATTGCTAGTATAGATTCCCTCAATGTCGATCCACTAGCGACTGGCTTATGTCATCCATCTATGTATAAATTCAGTGGAAAAGCAGTTGTGCTTGATATTTCAAAGATCTTTGAGTGTTTGGCGTAAAGGTCTTCTAAATAAGCTTCCATCTTATGTTTCGCCAAGTGTTCTTTGTAATTGGGTACCCAGTTTTCTCTCTGATGGCTCACTGCGGGTAATGGCAGATGCCTGTCTTCTAAATTCTCCATTAATGCAAGTGTTCCCCAAGGTTTTTCTTTCTCCCACTCTTTTCCTCCTATATATTAACGACCTTCTGCCATTGACTGGAAATTCTCTCCATAGTTTTGCTGATGATAGTACATTGCATTCCATCTTCCAGTTTGAGAAACCTTGCCCTGCACAAAAAGTTTCAACTTCTCAAATATTCACTACCAATTGGAAATTACTCATATCCAGCCAGTTCCTAAATATACTGATATAGATTTGGGCAGCAATAACTCAGTTGATCTATCCTTTTAAAACTCTGTCCTGTCTTGCTCATCTTCAACAACTCGTATTTCTAGACAAGATCACTTATCTCTATTACAGGTTACCCTGACTTCTAATCTCTTGGCATAAACACATCAAAAATATTGCTTACTCTGCATCTATAAAACTGGGTTTTCTCTTTAGCTCTGTTACTTTTCTTCCAAATATTTACTCACTCAGTACAAATCTGAAATCTGCCCTACCATGGAATATTGTTCCATCTGGGGCAGTGCCCCAAAACCTCTCTCATGCTTCTAGACTCCGTTCAAAAGGGGCAGTTAGGTTTATTTATGACTCATCTCTAACAAAGTTTCTCCACTCTGTCTCATAGACATTGTTTCTGCTATATGCCTCGTCTATAGATACTTCCAGTGGCACTGTTATTCTGAATTGGCTTCTGTAATTCCCACTCTCTTCTAAACCAGTCTGAACATATGCCACAACCAGTCAGCATACTTTCTGTCCAACCTCTTCAAATTCACAGAACTAACTTTTCGTCTTCATTTATTCCTTCAACTTCCATTTTCTGGAACAACCTCCCATCATACGTATTTCATGAAAATTACAATCTACAGAAATTCAAGTCTAATGTCAACAAGTATCTTCTTTCATCTTCCAAACCTTCAACCCACACACGCTACTAAGCACTATAGATTCTAATACCTTTACATGACTGCAATTTTCGTTAAAAAAACACACCTTAACTGTAACCTTTACTATGGAGTTCCCCTAGTACAAGTTCTAATTTCTAAATTTCTTCCTCTTGCATATAGTCAAGTTTGTGAGTGGAACCAATATAATTAATCGCTTTTAAAGACTTAGCCCAGTTTCAAATTAAATATATTTTTCTCAATATCTTCTGTACCTAACAATTTGTTTCCAAGAGCCTGTGACAATATTAATATGTAAATGTTTCATACAAGGCAATAAGTGCAAACTCCTTTCAAATAATTGTTCCAACCTCTGTTACCAATAGTTATACAAATAGAATTCTAGCAAAAAATTTATATATTGTATTTGACCCAACCAGCTTGACATTGCAATATCTTAAACATAAACCAGCTTACTGCCTTTGAGTGTTGAATGAATCAAATCTTTCTGAAAGGCTTTATACTAACATTACAAAGAAAATCTAGCAATTAATGTCATTCAACTGAATTCTGATACCTAGTGTTCTTTAACAAACAAGTATGCTCAAATATGTAAGTACTTTAACTTTGCAGAACTAAATTTGACTTATCAACAAACAGAATTAAGCCATGCTACAGCAAATCTATTCATTGTGAGATATGTTAAATTTCCATTTATATTTTTAACTAACCATTACTACTGCTGCCATTCGATAACAAATATTAAGTTCATATCAGTCACCGTTAAATACATGCTCAGATGGGCAAAAACATAAGTTTATTCCAGCAATCAATCATCCCCTGGCTAAAGGCAAACTTCTGCACATCTATTCTGCAACAGTCCTTCCTCAATTTAAATTTGTACCTCATGTGTGTGGTCTGAGCAAGAGAAAGAATCCTGTCAGCATTGGGCTTGCTCAATCCATTCAAAGCCTTAAAACACCTCAATCAGATCACCCTGCATATGCCTAGTCTCCAGATGCTGTAATTTGTAGAACTGAAGCCTTTGTTCCCCTCGCCAATCTCATTGCCCTTCTCTGTACTCGTTCCAGCAGCTCCACATCCTTCCAAAAATGAAGTCTCCAGAGCTGTATGCAATACTCATGTGGCCTGACCATTACCTTATACAATGGGATAATCACCTCCTTATCCCTGCTAGCAAAATCCCTGTATATCATTGAGAAAACCTCCATGAGCTGTCCTGGTAGTCTATCTGCATTGCTCAGAGAACTTTATAACTGAATGCACAATTACCTGCAGGTCATTTTCCACTGCTCTGAGTGTAGTACCACACAGTTGGTATCTTAATTTGGGATTACTGCTACCCATATGCAGTGCCTTGCATTTGTCAATATTAAACTTCAATTGCCATTTCTTAGCCCATCAGCCTAACTTTCTAGATCCTGTTTAAGTAGCATACTGTTATTAACCACCCTGCCAACCTTTGCATCATCTGCAAATTTGGACATTAAGCCTAATCTGCCTCCATCGATATTGATAAATATAGAAAACAACGATGGTTATATAATTATTTTAAATAATTTTGGTAAAGATTATCATATTGTATATTATGTAGAACATTTTAACATGCATTGGATAAAACTTCTAACTCCATGTGTAACCTTTCTTGTGTGTTTGGTACTATCTTACTCTCTCCATTCCCTAACTCAGCTGATCCATGGTCTACTATATCTGTGAAGCTAAAAATATCCTTGGCTCCTCTTATGTTATGTCTTTCAGTTTTCAGTTAAATATTTGGCAACACATGAAATGTAGATAGTTTAACACATTGTTTAGTAAATGACTACACAAGTAACTAATTTCAAAATTTATTTAATAATTCCAATACAGAAAATAAAGTTCACTGGAAAGTAAATTCAAAATATATAAGATCTTCAATATGTAAATAACTAGTATTCATAAAAAAAACTGCTCTTTAACCTTCTCAGGTTATTGTATTTTAATTTTTAGAGAGCTACTTCAGATCTTTCCAAATATGTGTATAAATAATTTTAAAGTGGAATTAAAGTTCATAAAAACTGGAATGTAAAAGTAGACAGCATCCCCTTTCACTTAAAAAATAGTAGTATGGTTACTATAAACATTATTTTACAAAACCTAACAGAAATAAATCCATAAATTAAACACAGCTGGCAACCATTTGTTATTCTTATCATTTTGTATAGTTTCAGTCAAAAACCTAAGGAAAATCTCTGAACGTATTCAAGTACAATCACCGCATCTTTTGTTTTAATATAACCTACTAATTACTAATTCCACTGAATGTTTATTTTGAAAACGATAGTCAATGATTAGGATATCACAGAAAATTACAAAACTTCAGCAAACAAACTGATTCCATTTTCGTGTACTTTATATCAGTTATACAAAAACATTTATTTTTGAACTAAAACTTTCTACAAAAACATATATAACCATCCAAAATTCTAGTCATATTCCTTTTATATAAATCAATTCTTTTTAATTATCCTTTTTTTATTGTGGGTACATACTGAAATATTCTCCTAACTCTGTGCAACTTCCTAAACCTCACCATAATATAAAATAAAACATTTTTCTTGTCATTATAATAAGAGAAAAGAGGAGTAGAGATGCTACCAATGAAATGCCTAAGAGACATGTACTATACACAATGAGGTAACATAACTAAGCTGCCACTGAAGATTAATGTTGTAACAAATAAATCTGAGTGAAATGAGATATATGGTGCTTTCTTCTTGGCACATCCTCCCCTCCCAAGAATGGGCTTAGAATTAAATGTAAAACAATAGTCATTTCAAAAAAATAATAGGTTAAGAAACATATTTTTAAATATTTACAACTTAACTGTAGAAAATTAAATTTTATTTTGGTCATATTTATATAATAGTTGCTTTAGTTAAGTAAACAAGTCATCATATATTAAAGGAGAATTATATAATAGAAGTAGCAAAACAATTTAAAATGTATAAGAATATTGTATATTACTTTAACAAAAATATTCTCCTGGTGACAGCTCACTGGCTGGAATGTTATTTCTTGATCATTATCCAGAAATAACCATAAACAGATATTGGTTTTGTGGTAAACAAACAGTTCTGTTCAATATACAGCCACTATTAACAAAGTGGTTTTGTCTAGTTCAGTATATCAAAAATTAGAATATAACAAAGTTTCTTAAAGATCACTTCCATAAATGACTTGTGCAAAACTGTAGGACTTCTATACACAGAATGGTTACAATCCTAAATTCTAACCATATCCTAAACATATATTAAGTTAATAAAGTTTCTTATTTCAATTGCGTTTGAGTATTCTTTCTTCTCACATCCTGTAATTTAAGGAATATTGATAAGCTTACTATTTAGTATACCAAAAAATTTGCTGAGACAAGAATAATGCAGGCCTGCAAGTAGTTAGTAGTGAAAAATATTTCTTAAGCGTTTTATATATGTTTCAGATCTACAATTGTGTGAAATAATTCCTTTGCATAATCAGGATTACTTATGAGAAGGCTAATCCAGGATAGTTTTTGGAATTTGCTCTCAAAGCTACAATAATCAAATATAATATACAAACATATCTGCTGTTGAATCTTTTGAAAATTTTACCCTCATAAAGATATTAAACTCGAATTCAGTATGATCCCTAACAGATGGACAGTAAATAAGTTAAAAAGTGACCACTTGAAACTAAATTTGCTGCAGTCTAGTAGCACAGAAATTTTTACCTGCTACATCAGGGGTATCCAACTTGTGACCATGCAGGCAGCCTTCAAGTGTTTACACATCCCCCAAGTTTAAAACTAGTGTGTTACAAAATATAGTTTCACATTGATTTTTAATAATCTTCATTTTTTTTTTTTATTGCTTTCTCGTGTTTTATATATCTTCCTCAGAATTTAGAAATACTATAACCATATAATAGGTATGTTATCAGTATTATGTCATGATTGGTGGATTTTCATATTTAATTATTAAATGTGAGGGGGGAAAAAACACAAATTTATATATACAGATGACAAAAATTAAATTCCATTTCCAAAACTGCATAATTAAATTAAATATAATTAAAACTGGTGTGAGGCCCACAACCCACTTGCCAAGACAACCCATACAGACTGTGACTTTCAACATTTGATCTGTTTTGGTCCCTAGCCAAAAAAAAAGGGGGGGTGGACACCCCTGCACTACGTAATACCAAAAGAATTCAAAGATTCGTGAAAAAAAAATCAGCTTATCATATGCATAATTATTCAAAACTAATCTCATATTTTAAAAATGTTCTCTGTTAAACAATGCATTAATTAAAAAGAAGTAAGGTAAAATTGATGTACTGACAGATATAATTGACGCTTACTAATCTTCCAAAACTCAACGATTTTTAAGATTAATATAATTAAATGCTCGAAGATATTCTTGAGGTTGCATTTTTTCATTATTTTTATTTGGACTTGATGCAAACTCAGAAAATTAAAAAGAATAATAAATCTTATCACTTATTTGTTAAAATTAACAAGTAAAACTAATTAAAATTGGCATTTCAGCCCTTGGAATCATTATGAAATTTATTCTTTGAAAACATTTCCACACTAATCAGTTAAAATTAACTGATTAGTGTGGAACAAATAACCAACTGATTCAGAACCATAACCTTCAATTTACAACAAACATTTCCAAATGTTTATTCAGAAACCAAAAACAGTTGTGTTATCATCACAGTAGGAGGATGTAAATAAATAAATTTTCTGTTTATACTCCGGAACGACAACCAAGTCAGTACAGTTTACAATAAATCGTCAATACAAATATTTATCATATTTAGTAGTCACAGAGTTGAACCCCGGTCACTCAAGGAACACGTGCTATGCACTCTCACTCCTGACAGCTCGGCTATGTCAGGCCTAAATGTAGCAAACTGGCATAACTGGAAGGCTTATAAAATTAACTTTTTAATGCATAGCTGCCAACTTTTGACTTTCAAAAAAAAAGCTGAAGTCGGGTAACTATAAGCAGGAAGAAAATGGACAAAAAACAAAATAAAAGAAAGCTTTTTACTCTTTCCCACCACAAAAAGCAAATCTTTTGGAAAAAAAACATGAGGAAAACTAAAGATTTTTCAGGAAAAGCAAGAGAGTCCATAATGCTCTAGGAATTAAATTTCACTGACAACATATACATTTTATATTAAAATACAGCCATGGAATGTTTACTAGTAGAGTATGCCTTCAAACATCAGCTTATCTCGGATTTTTCTATGAATTGTCTGTCTGACATCAATCGATTATGACTGTGTCACGAATTTTGATTATAACAGTGGCTCTAACGTCTAGAGCAAGATCTGAACTGTTTTCTCTCCCTCTTCACCAGCTGAATATCCTCTCACCCTTGGCATTGCTAGTTAAAATGCCAAGCTAGTTAAAATGCCAAGCATGATTTGGAATAATTTGTTATATTTCAAGCTTTTGTATAAACTTGTCAGTTTCCCAACCAAGAACCACTGTACATCAGTTCTTTCATAATTGCATCTGGTAGGTGAAATTGACAGAACTGATACTGCAAATATCTATTTCTTTATCTTCAGTGATATGGAGAAGTACTAGAAACTTAGGGCGCCTCCGTAGCCAGGTGGGAAGGAGCAGCAGCAGTGCGTAGAACACGCTTCTTGATTAGACCAGGGTTAGAGCCCGTCACCACCAAATACAGAGGATGCGGAAAGGTCAGGGAATGACCACTGCATATGGCCTTAGTTGCTAATGCTCCTAAAAACCATATAACAAACAAACAAACTAGAAACTTTGTGCTTTTTTTTTTTTTTTTACAAAATAAAACAAGTTTTCTTCAGAAAACTTGTATACTGAATAGTGCTTGATGACAAATATTTAACTTTAAAATAAAATACTTCAAAAAGTCAGTTGGAAACTAGCTATCTGTAAATCCTGTTTGAAGCCAGCAGACTTTTCAATGCCATAAGGAAACATGCCTTGTTCTTAGGCATTGACAATATAACAACTGGCTGCCAAATGAAGTCCACAATTTATTAAATTTCTTCATAAAGTAACTCTTCATTTGATTGTATGTGGAACATAAATCACCCCAATAACACAATGTTGGTAGAACTGCATGAATGCTGCTACTTTTTTTTTTTTTTTTTTTTTGACTATACATATAAAACATGGTCAAGTTTTCTGCGAATGTTATAGCATACTACTGAACAGTTTACCATCCACAATTTATCATCCAATATAATTTATCAACAGTGTAGTGTTTTAGCTCATATTCCTAGGCTATCAGCACCACAACTTAAGACTAGTTGCTGCCATCCTGTACATTTATTTTCTGTGAAAATAAATCTTTAATAATATTAGTTGTTCACACAGTTTGTAGTCTTGCCACTAAGTGCAGTTCTGTGGGAAACCACTGGCACTGTGTAACAAACACACTTTCTCCGCTATTATAACAAACACACTTTCTCCACTATTAGTTGCTCACAAACTTTTAAGTTCTTTTAGTAATCTTTATTGCTTTCTAAACTGAAAGAGGTTATCATCCCTAGACCATATCACATACATTGCATTGGAAATAAAAACCTGCAAAAACTTATTACTGCAATATTTGTTAACAAAAATAAATAAATTCACATTTTTTTTTTTTTTTAATTCCAATTTCAACAGTTTTACTATTTTTTTTTTTTTTTTAGAAAAATAAAAATGCAGAGAAACTGTTTTGGTGGTGAGGCAGAGAAAGGGATCAAACTGAAATTCTCCATTTGCAAACCAAAGATTTGGCACTCACATTAAAGGATCACAACAGTTTGCTTAAAAGAGTAAATGATTGCCTTACTGTTTTTTTTTACCTTCTGTTGAAGCGATCTTAAGTTTCTAAACCTTTAGAACAGAGCAAACATCCTCCACTGATATATGATCTTACAACCATAAAAAGAATTAAAATTATGCATCATTATGCTGATGAAAACATTGACAGTAAACCCAGATATTCACACTTTCATATAAGTAAAGGTTCTCTGCCTAGTGATAAGAATAGTATGAAATGTCTTTTTATATGAAGGCTTTCCTTCGTGGTTGCATTTGCTGCTGGACAAAAGATACTTCTTTTTTTGCTGCTGCTCTTTGACTCTAATGCAAAAAAATATTTGTGCCTTTAAACAATGCATTTTCTCAGATTGTCACTTTAAGTCTGCATGTACTCCAAAACACAGCCTATAGCATTCAAATACACATTCCGTTACCACAAAAAAGAAATAAATCTAAATGCTAATATCAAGTGCCGTATGAAACAAAGTAAGCACAATATATTCAGTGTGATTATCCAAATGGTAATCACAGTATAGATCTGTATATAGCATAAAACTCGGTATTTACACATTATTCTATGAACAGGTTCATGATGCTTCTAAAATTTCATTAGTATGCTTTATTTTTCCTTAGCATCAAGGTTAACTATAAATTTTACTCCATATAACAAAGATAAATGCATTATTTACATTGATGATATCAAAAACATGATTTACTCACTTTCATAAAATATACCCCTAACAGAAACTGGAATGAACATACATATATATTTATTTATTTTTGCCTACCAGAATAGACATGATTCAACAAAAAAAAAAACTAATAAAACAAGATTTTTTTTTTTTAATCAAAACCTAATCATTCATGAAAGCAATGCAGCTAAAATCTAATATCACATTTTTGTTATCAAGATAACTGTATGCTTACAAAACACTATATTTAAAAATACATGAAGAAATTATTTGTAAAACTTTCTAGCACATGATGCAATAAAAAATTGTGTTTGTGAAATAGAAAATTTCTGTTTAGTGTATACAGCAGAAACGTTATTTAAACAAATCAAACTTTTGAATGTGTTTGCTCCAGACGATACACAACCTGATGATCACGTTCCTCTTCCTCTCGTCTTTTAACAAGTCTGCTTTCCACAAAGAACAAAATGGCAGCAATGTATTCAAAAAATGTCCCAACAACAGCAAGACCAAATGACCATGACAAATAGTTATGGTCAGGGTCAGGCATCCAGTCATTCTGATCACCCAGTGCTCCAAAAACTATCACTGCAAGAGTACAAAGGACAGCTAAAGAGAGAAATTATTAAAGTTGATTATTAAAGTTTCTAAGATGTTTCCTTTTAAATCAATAAAATAACTTTCTATTTAAACAAAAGTACCACAATTTTGCTATCATGTTAGTACAGCAATTTACTTAAATTGTTTATTACCTAATATAAAACTTATTCTGTTAACTATAGATATTTACAGCAAGTTCTGTTCATGAGAGTTAAATTCCTTAAGATGCCTTCAAAAAGTGAGGTTAAAAGCCTGTGGGAGATGACAGGAAGTTTAGTTTCCAGCACCTAAGATCTTTCTGCATAAAATACACTTTAGTACTGTTTCAATATAATTTATATACTGGTAAAATTAATGAATTTTACCAGGTGAGATCAAAATAGAAATATAAAGATCACATGACTACAGAGTTTGGAAATATCCAAACAAACTCAGCCCATGTGATCTTAAGAATATAGTAATCAGAGTATGCTACTGCAAAAAGATCTAAACAAATTAAGCAGATGGACTGAGAAGTGGCAATTAAAGTTTAATATAGAAAACTGCAAGGCACCTCCCATAGGGAGCAGTAATCCCAGATTAACATACCATCTGTGTGGTACCACACTCAGGGCAGTAGAGGGTGAAAAAGACCTGGGGATAATTATGCAGTCAGATATGAAATTCTCTGAGCAGTGCAGATAGATAGCCAGGACAACTTATGAGGTTTTGTCTGTGATATAGGGGAATTTTGCCAGCAGGGAGGGAGGTGATTATCCCTTTGTATAAGTGATGGTTAGGCCACACCTTCAGTATTGCATACAGATATGGAAGCCTCATTTTTAGGAAGAATGTGATCTGTTGGAATAGGTGCACAGAAGAGTAAAGAGATGTTTGAAGTCCTGAATAGATTGAGTAAGCTCAATGATTATGGAATCCTTCCTCTTGCTCAGACTACACATATGAGGGGAAGCATAAATTCAAATTGAGGAATGATGGTTGATTGTTGGCATAAACTCCCATCTGATGTTCTCAAAGTGAGCAGTTTGAATAAATTCAAGAAAAAACTAGATCAACTGTTATAGGGGATAGACAAGTGAAATGGGAAGTGTTGGTTTTTTTTTTTTTTTTTTTGGTTTTTTTTTACTGATACTGTATAAGCTTGCTTCTTTGCATCATTTGCCACTACTAGTACTACTACTAATAATAACAATTACAATTTGCTCATTACTGAAACTTAAGTTTTTCTTTTCCTGAACCTTTTCTACTTTAACCCCCTGCCACCCACACACACTTAGTCATACGCTATTCCTGGGTTTCTGTGCACAAGTGTAAGACCTTACAACATTTAGTGTGAAATCTGTTGCTATTTTTAAGACTATATTTATAAATTATACAAAATTTAAAACAGCATAGCCAGGTCCTCCAGTGTAAACTAGTATATTTTACACACCAACAAAAATTAAAATTTGAACTTAAAATAATCTATTAAAAGCAATGATAATATTAATTTTAATATTCCTTCAGTGTAGCATTCACTTTTAATCTACATCTCTCTCTCTCTCTCTCTCTCTCTCTCTCTCTCTCTCTCTTTAACTGGAAAAGTACAGCTGGAAAAAAAATGTTTTATATAATGTATTCCCTGTGTCTGGTCCTGTTGTTAATGTTACTTCAAGTTTTGGTTTCCTCTTCTATTCCTACTCTTTGTAGCCCCAGGATTTGGCTATCTCAGGAATTTTTCTCTTCCTTTTTTTCCAGACAACAATACTTTTGTTGCTTAAGATATTGTGTGTTCTTATTACACTGTCAGAATAAAATTATAATTATTTTCTTGGATTTTTATTTTTTACACCCCATGTACACAAAAGATTAGAAGCCCTAGCACCCATACTGAGAAACACCATTTGCTACACTGGTCTACTCTGATATGTATCCATTTATGATTATTCTGTCTCCTTTTCAGCCAGCCAACCTGGAATCTGTGATCCACCTATACCCCATAATTGTGGCTTACCCTGGTTTATCCAATACAGTTTAGCTTCCCAAATCAGGTAAATGGCTAACACTACCCATTTTTCAGCTATGCTTAGGAAAATGGGCAAATCTAATAAACCACCTCAGGATTGGCAAATTTAGTTCTCAAACTGGATTACTCAATTTCCAAATCTACAGTGATTTGCACATAAAGCATTATACTAAGTGATAATTCACTGAGCAAATTTACTGTTTAGTGAATTTTTGAGAACTTTTAGACTGTTGTTGATAAGCAATGTCAACACAGAAACCCTCATCCATTTATATTTGCCCATATGCTCTTGAAAGAAAACTAAATAACCTAGAGGACTATGGCCTTTATGTTAAGCATATTTCATATAAAAGTTGTACTGTCAGATATGCTCAACACCTTAGGACTTTGGTGAAACAACTATGTGAAACGTTTCCCCATATAAAATATATACCATATACAGTATATTTTGGAAGGGGAAATAATTTAATTTTTACTGTATTGTACATTTACTCTACTTTTCCATCAAAATGCACATGACATCTCTCTCAGAAGGGGTGGTGAACGATTACACTTTAGAGTACTATGCACTCTAAGTTGCAGTATTTTTTGCAATTTTTTTTTTGATACGTAAACATCTTTGGCAGCACCTACTAAATCTCGGACAGAAGTAAAATCATTTGACGCCATTTTCATTTCAACAAAGAAAAACAGGGTCGGGAGAGGATATCGTGCAAAGGATCATGGGAGGTGATCTTGGATTTTCTCAGAGCTGGCATAAGCCAGCTGGTTATGGAAAAAATGTTTATGATTCAGGGCATACCACTTGGGTGGCTTTGGGCTAACCATTGCCAACCGTGACAGAAACCTTTTGGTAACCAGAGAAATGGATAACCTAAGGGCAGTGATCTTGGATGTGCTCAAAGCTAGCATAAACCAGCTCTGAGCACATCCAAGATCATTACAGTACCCGTCTGTATTACTGAAGTGGTTGTATATTTCCATCAAGAGGCAAACCAAACGTTTTTCTGCAGAAACCGGTTTTCTGGGCCGGTCAAGAATATTATTATTATTATTATTATTAAAATCCATTTATTAAAATAGCAAGTGTTTGCTTTCACCCCTTATACACAGCCGACCGGCTAGAAGGGTGTACAAAATGCAAGAATTGCAATTATATACAATATAAAAAGGGTGTACAAAAAGCAAAAATTACAATTATTTACAGTATTTACAATATAAGAAGAGTGTACAAAATGCACGAATACAATTATTTACAATAATTTACACAAGTGTGTATATTTACAATATTGTTTACAAATTCACTCATTGTCAAGATTATAGTTGAAGTAAGCAGTGCGCTTCTGAGATGCTCTTCACTCTGTACTGCTTGCTTTCAGAGTATTTCACAGGGTCTATTGTCAATGAATTGAAAAGGTTCACTGCGTTGTTTGGGAAGAAGTTCTTCAGACAGCACAGGTTGGATAGTGTAGAATGCAGTGGTAGGTAGGGACTGTCATTACTGCATCCAGCACGTGGAGTAGAGATAAGTCCTCGAAGACTGGGGGCGTCAATCACACCGGTAAGCATCTGAGAAAGAAGAAGAATATTCCTGGATGCAATGTGAACTCTCCAGGGAGTGATATTTTAAGTTGGTATATAACACAGCCCTGGAGATGGTGAAAGCATTGCCCGTGACCCTGTTCATCCATCGCATTACCCAGTACTCGACTGCGAGGAATCTATTTATATACGACGTCGGGGCAGAAGACCAGATTGCTGATGCATACAGTGCGATAGGTTGTAGGCACCGCTGAACGTATCCTCCGACTACATCTACGTTCAGTAACCCTGTCAGCTCTTGTCGAATTGCCCACATCGCCGAGAAAGTCTTCGTTTTCATGGTCGAGAAATGGGTCTGAAAAGTGAGGCCCTCGTCCCAAGTCAAGCCGAGGTCGGTGTGAGACTTCACTTTCCTTATCTGCACTCCATTGTGATAGGCTGTGATGTCATTTTTTATTCTCTTTTTTGTGAAGGTAAGTTGAGCTGACTTTGATGCATTTATTTCCAGACCTATCTGCATTTATTTCCAGACCTAATATTTGAATTGGTTCACAACTGGGAGATAACAGACTTCAAATTACATGCTTGAGTAGAATCTTTTGCTCATCATTGGCCATTCTTATTAAGTTGCAGAAGTCCTTGTGTGGTCATCAAGTTTTTGCATTTTCACTGAGTGGGTTGAGCGTGGCAAGCTTTAGATCCTCATTCATCTCATTTGGATGATTGTAAAAGTTTCAAAGGGGGTCTTCTCGCAGTCTCATTACAAGTCATTACAGCTATGCAGGTCATTACAGCAGCTTTGTCAGGGTCACCACTGTCGGTGTCTTGGCACATCGTCTTACATATTTCAATCATTTTGCTAATGTCCAAGTCCGATTTATACAATTTACGATCTAGTATGAGCTCTTCATTGTCACCGTAGATTTTAACAATACAAATACTTGTATTGTTGCAATCATACTATTCAACAAATGGCTACAATCAAATGGGTAATTAGGCTATTGGCCTAACCTCTTCCAAACATTGATTGGTAGAGTAAACAGCAGGCGTGTATATCCTATTTATCACTAACAATGATTCAGTAGAGTAAGTAGCGGGTGTGAGCATAAATTACATCATTTCATGGTTTCGGTTCTAGCTGTTTGAAATTTGGTAGGTGTCGTCAAAGATGTTTACCCATAAAACATCTTTCGTGAGTACACACACACGATTTTTTTTTAATCACTACAGGCTAATATGACCACCCAAAAGCCAGAAAATTTAAAGATCCAGCAAAGATCAGTTCCATTTTGGAAGTTCTGCTGTTTTCTATCACGGGAAAACTATCAAAAGATTTACTAAAATCTATGTACATACTGTCATTTCTTTCTGCATGGAAATTTGTCTTATCCAGCCAACTACTCAAAAGGGTTCCAAATCCTTCTCTTCTAATTACCATCCCAATGCATTAATCTTAACTCTTCCTAAAGTAATGGAGAAATCCATCAATTGGCAACCCTTAAACTACCTTGAAAACTTCCATACTTAATGACTGACAACATGGATTCCAACAGTGTTGGCCCACCAGTGAAACCTTAGCTTGTGCTACTCATCTTCAATTCAATGGAAAATTGAAGTGAAATGGAAGCAATTTCTAAGGCTTTTGAATATATTTGTCATAAGTCTCCTAAATAAGCTTTTATCTTGTGATATGTCTTCTATTTTTAAATGAGTGGACAGCCAGCTCGCTTTCCAATCACTCACTGAGTGGCTGAAAGAGGATGGCTATCCACTTTCCAACATCGATTGCTCTCTGTATTTTAATTCTCAACTAGTACTGGAGAACTAGAACCCAACATACTGCTCATTTTTTCTTTCTTATGTATTAATGACCTTCTTCCACTAAATGGAAATCCTATCCATGGTTTTGCTGATAACATGCCATGTTCCAGTTTGAGAAACCCTACTTTCCACCCACAGCAGCTCCTCAAATATATCCACCACCAGTTTCCTAAATACCATCTCCCAGATAACTGTCCAGTATAGCAAATAAAACTCAGTTAATTTCAATTTTTCTAGAACTCAGCCTGGTGTTATCTTATGCCTATGCTCATCTTCAATGGCACACAGATTTCTAGAGATGATCACATATTTTCTCTAAAAATTTCTGACCTCTCTTTGCATAATCACATTGAAAAAATTATTGCTTACCCTGCAACAAAAAACATTTTCGTATATTTTCAATGCATATTTTGCACATATTATCCAATTTTAGCTTATTTTTAGCACATATTATCCAATGTCTAGTCATAAACATTAGTTGCTTTGTAAAACCAATCAGTCAATAAACTGATTCTGTATGAAGCAATCAATACTCGTGATATTCAAAATACAGTATTTAAAAAGTAATTATTACAACAAATGAAAAATACGTTACACAACTTACCTGAAACCAAAACCAACATGCCAATCATCCTTATAATGGAAACATCTTTTTCTGGACTAAGGCAAAGATGTAATGCAAGTACAAGTACACATGCAATCAGCAGAGCAGTAAATCCAATGGTAAAAAGAACTTGTGTTGCAATAAAAAATGCTAGGTTAAAAAGAAGAAAAAGGTTTTACTAAATAGTATAATAATAAAATTATCAGCTCATTTATTCACTTTCACATTACACTAATTTGTGATTTCCAAGTTAGTGAAATCTTTCACTGATGTACAATATGGGGGCAGATTATGAGGGGAGGGAAACTTTTTCCTGCAATATTTCACCTAGGGGTAGATTCAGAAGCTACCCAAATGTCACCAAATACTTTTTGCTATGTAAAAGAATTTTACACTAAGAGTTGGTAATAAAAAAAATTAAATTAAAACAATTTTACATTTATAAAATAAATTTAATATAAGTTAAATTTTCATCTCATAGAATTGATGTCACAAGAAGCTGTTAAGTGCTTCTACTTGCCTCTACTAAATAATATTAAAAGGCAGTTTAATATGAGCTGGTAAATAACGTTACCATCTGACTGAAACCCAGCTCATAATTTCTGGCAATAAAAGTGAACCATATGTCAGTCCTATCCAAACTTTCTTGAAACTAACATGCCACAAACATGCCAAAAATGATTCTACAGCCTACCCAGAATTTAATTGATATCCCCCTTTTCACCCCTTATCTTTAAGTTAATAATACGCAACTTCCTTTAGTTCCATCTAGTGATACAAAACTTTCTTTATCTCAGGCCAAAAACATGTATATAAGTGTAAGAAAGGAGAAGGATGTCTGTTACTAAGCACAAGCTTAAACAAGGCTACTTGAAATTGACTACGTCAGTTAATAGCTTTCAAAGAAAAAGAAAGTGTCCAGAGCTCGCCAACCTCCAAGTATTTAAGTATGTTTTTTTTTTTTTTTTTTATGTAAACCCCAAACACGAGAGGTATTAGAACCTATAGTACTTAGTACCGTGCTTGGGTTGACGTGAAGAAGTATATGCTGTACATTTATGTATTAATCAATTATCAATTATGCAGTGAGAGGACATCAGGGTGAAAATGAAAATTTTATCCCGAACAGGGTATGAGTAGGAAACTTGCTTCTTGTCTAAATAGTATTCATGCATTCTGGCACAATCAGAGAACATACCAGGAACAGAATATTTAAAACAGTAATCCACATGAAATAAAGGATTTTATCCCTATGTGAAAGGGATAAATTCCTTTATTCCATCCTAAAATCTCACCCTTTAAACCAGCATTTCCCAAACTGTTCCGTGAAAAACCGTAATTAATAATTAAAAAAATAAAAGAAAATAAATAAATTTTGCATATTTGTAGCATACACCACTTTTGTATCATCATAATTTTTAACTTTTTGGTTATTAATATACTGGGATAGACTAATAATCAAATAGACTGCAGAACACTTTATTTTGACAGGCTTTTGTATAGAGAAGTATGGAGAATGACATAATGAAAGAACGGGCTTTTGTATATGCATACTTCTAAAGGTGATCTAATATGCCATTCGTATATGATTTCGCCTGGAGGGCATGGGTTGAAGGAGAGGGGGAAGTGAACCGATATCATAACTAAACTCACTTCCCTGTATAAATTTTTTTTTTGATAATTATCAGTATTTCAAAATATTATTAAAATAAATGACCATTTGTTGTTGAAAAAAGGAATTTAAAACAAGAAGCAAGTACTCCTAGTAGTGCAACTGTGGTCGATGAAACCGAACACAATATTATCACGCTTCAAAGTGAAGGTGAACAATTGCAGCCTTTTGTTCCCCAAAAATCTAAAGTGAAAAAATAGGAACCAACTAATAAAAGATCAAAACGAAAGTATGACGGCAGTTATTTGAATTTCGGCTTTACATGTGTTGGAAATAAAGATGCTCCTGATGCACAGTGCATCGTACATAATAAAATATTAGAAAAACAGTTCTTTGGCTCCAGCTAAACTTGTGTTTCATGTTCCATAAATATATAGCGAGATGAAAAGTGTTCCATAAATATACTGAGAGATGAAAAGTGGTCCGTGACTAAAAAAAGTTTGGGAAATGCTGCTTTAAACCATGGTTTTCCAACAAATTTGCTAAAGCTGTTCAAGATAAGAATGATGAATATCACAAATGCCTTGAATACAAATCTCCAGCTTCATTTTAAGCTTATACTAAAACTCACAATTGCAAAACAGTCATTAATCAATCCAATCTTCAATAGGTTAAGAGTAGGAAATTGCTTCTTGTCTAAATGTTCAAACAACCTCATTGTTTGGCAGATGACTCATCAACCAGTGCAATTCCACCACTTTGCTTGTTGGAGGCTTGAAGTGGTGGAATCCATGTTTAGTCTCCAGAGCAAAGCTCTGGCAACCCCCCTCCCATCTCTTCCATCATGCAGTATGATATCTTGATATCTTTTGAGATTATGATGGGCATCATGGCAAGATCCGATCTTCCTTACATTTCGAGGGTACAGCTCTAAAACAGTGTTTACAGGCAAGCTGCTAGATAGTCCACCAGACCAAACCTATTGATAACTCACTAGAAGGCTTCTGGATGTGTATAATCTCACCGCCTCTACTCCGCCAGAGACAGTGACTAGAGGAATTCCGAGTAGCCTGTGAGAGAGGGGGGGGGGGGCATTGCTGAGGCCATGTTGTCAATGAGCTGGGTCTATTCTTGCTATATATACACAGTATCTATCCAAAAATTTCACTATTTTGTATAATACATCTCCCCGCCTTTTCTTACTACTGAAAACATTGTGAATAGTCGAACTAATAGAACAAAATTATCTATGAAAAGATCTAAACTTCCCAAACTTATTTCACAAATACACTCATGTATATTTGTGAAATTAATGAAATGGAATCTCAGTTCTAATGTCAATGATGTCTGTTTCCAATTAGTCTGCCAAGTAGCGTGTACTTTTTCTGACAGAATCCCATTGATTGATTCAACCATTGCTCATCTTAGTTATCCTAATTATTCACTGTATAATTCCTTTGCTTCAAAGGTAGTAAATTTGCATATGTCTGCTCTGATATTCCCTATCAGAAAGACTTAGTAATTTTCAATTTCTTCTTTTCGATCTTCTCTGGCTTAAAATCTCTCTACCCCATTTCTGTCAAATTCATCTGTTGCATCAATCATTCTCATAACTTCTCATATCACCTGAAACTCTTTTGCTCCCTCTCTTTGAAACTTGACTTTCTCCATCCCACTTTCCTGACAGTGAGGTAATTTTCCTTGGTGATTATAATGTTCACAACTTCAGCTGGCTTCTGTTTTCTAATCACACAGGCCCAAATGGTTGAGATGCTGAGGCTTTTGCAATTACTAATGTCCTTGCACAGATTGTTCATTTATTGACCAGCATACCAGACAATTCTAAATAAATCCTAAACACACAGCTAACGCAACCTTTTTCTCACAAACTACCCATCCAAGTACACATTTGAGGTGAGTAGTCTTCTAGGCTACTCAGATCACAACTTGGTGACAGTCTATTCTCCAATGGAGTCTTTCTTTTGTGGCCATTCTCAACCTCATGTTTGTTGTTGTTGTTGTTTGTTATTTGGTTTTTAGGAGCATTAGCAAGGCCATATTTCTCTGGGGATATGCGGTGGTCATTCCCTGACCTTTCTGCATCCTCCGTATTTGGTCACGGGCTCAAACCCCGGTCTAATCAAGAAGCATGTGCTACGCACTGCTGCTCCTGCCCACCTGGCTACGGTCTCAACCTCATATTGTTTGACATTACAAGAATGCAATATGAATGATTTGAGAGATCTCTTTTCTTTTCCTTGGCTAGATTACTGTTTTAAATCTTCTAATGTCGAGGTTTACTCAGATCATGTCTGTAAAATTATTCTTGTAAAAATGAAATCCTTTATTCAACACCCCTTTATCTGAACCTTGATTTTTCCACTAAATCTGCCAAGGCTGTTCAAGATAAGAATGTTGCATATTGCAAGTGGCTTGCATCCAAATTTCCAGGTTCATTTTCTGCCTACACCAAAGCTCGCAACAACTATAAAACAGTTATTAATCAGTCTAAAATAGATTTTTACAAAACTTGCTTCTTTTTCCAAATCGTAGTTGACCATTCTGGTCTCTTGCCAACACTAGTGGCTGCAACTTCTGTCCATCTCTTGCCACCTCTGTCGAAACCAGATGGTTCTATTGCCAACTCAGCTAAAGATAAAGCTGACCTGCTTTCATCTTAATTTTTTCTAATTCATGTATTGATGATCTTGGTAAAACTCCTCCTACCATTTCCAGTACACCCCCATTCAGTGCCTCCTATGGTCTTCTATCAAATGGATATCGGAAGAATTTTGAACAGTCTTGATGCCAATAAAGCAGCAGGATTGTTTGTTTGTTATTTGGTTTTTAGGAGCATTAGCAACTAAGGCCATATTGCTCCGGGAATATGCGGTGGTCATTCCCTGACCTTTCCGCATCCTCCGTATTTGGTGGTGACGGGCTCGAACCCCAAAGCAGCAGGTCCTGATTACATTTCTCCACTTATTCTCACAACCTGTGCTCCTCAAATTATACCTTCTCTCTATCGCAGTTTTACACTTTGTTATTCCACTGGTATTTTCCCTTCTGCTTGGAAATTTCCTCATATCCAACCAGTTCCTAAAAAGAGTGACAATTCCCTCTCATCAAATTATCGTCCCATTGCACTTATTTCTACTCTTTCTAAAGTAAGGGAGAAAGCCGTTAACCACCAACTGCTAAACTATCTAGAAATCTTCCATATGATCAATCATTGCCAGTAAGGATTCTGTCAGCGTTGATCCACTGCCTTATGTTACTCATCTGTGGACAAATTCAATTGAAAAGTTTGGTGAAAGTGAAGGAATTGTTCTTGACATTTCAAAGCCTTTTGTTCATGTTTAGCATAAAGGTATTCTAAATAAGCTACTTATGGATTGTCAACAGTTTTTTGTAACTGGGTATCCAGTTTTCTCTCTAACTTCTCACTGCAGGTGATAGTAGGCACTTCTTCACGAATGCTGGTCTTCTCCAAGGTTCAGTTCTTTCTCTCACTCTTTTCCTCTTGTATATTAATGACCGTCTTCTATCAACTGGAAATCCTATCTACAGTTTTGTTGATGGTAGCACATTACATTCCATTTCCAGTTTGAGAAACCTTGCCCTCCACAAATAGCTTCAACTTCTTGAAACATCCACTACTGATTCCTTAAATGCTGATCTCCAAGTAATTCTCCAGTGGGGAAAATTAATTGGAGATCAGCTTATATCTCTCAAAAAAAAAAAAAAAAAAAAAAAAAAAAAAAGGGGGGATTCTTATGTCCCTATGCTTATCTTTGATCACAAATTTCTAGACAAGATCAGATATCTCTATTAGGAATTACCCCAACTTCTTTCTTGGTATAACCACATCACAAATATTTCTTCTTTTGAATCTAAAAAACTGGATTTTCTCTTTTGCTCATGGCATTACTTTTCTTCCAAGTGAAGAGCAATGTCCAAGTCAATGGACACTGTCTAGGAAATAAGTGAACTCATACACCAACCATTAAATGAATTTTACTGTAACTAAAATTTTACAAATAACAAAAATATTATATAATTTACAATAAACTGATGGCTGTATATTACGGAATGCTAAAACTATAATAAAATCATTTACTATAAAATATAAAGATTAAAAGCACTAAAAAACCTGAAGCTTTCGAGATCAGCTCTCTTCCTCAACAGTGATAAAACTTCCTGCAACATCTCCTATATAACAGGCTCACGGTACCTACACACGTGGTTCCCTCGGTGCATGGGCAGAACTGGAAGCGGAAATGGCTTGGGTGCGTGGCAAACAAAATCTTTCATCCGTACTGTGGACAACTGCTTCAAAAATAGGATGTATGCGTATACCTCTGTCTCTATTCATGGTATTCTTACTGGATGAGCCAATCCATAAACCCTCTAGCCACTTACGCTCCCAGTACCCATGCGTGTGGTTCATGATGATGCAGTGTCCATTTTGTATCATCGTGGTCCACGATGATACATTGGACACTGCTATTCATGGACTAATGTTATTAGTAGAATTCCCCAGGTGTTCAGTCCATGTTGGGCCCATTGTTGTTTCATGCATTTATCTATGATATCGATGAATGTATATAAGGCTTAATGTCCAAGTTTGCAGATGATACGATGGTTAATAGTGTTGTTAATGACAATAAGGACAGTACGCTACTGCAACAGGATCTAGAAAAGTTGAGCAGATGGGTTGAGAGGTAGCAACTCAGTTTAACATTGACTAATGCAAAGTACGGCATATGGGTAGAGGTAACCCCACAGAAACGTAATAACTGTGTGGTACTACACTCAGGGTGGTAGAGAATGAAAAAGACCTGGGGTTAACTGTGCAGTCAGATTTGAAGTTTTCTGAGCAGTGCAGACAGGCTGCCAGATCAGGTCATGGGGTCTTGTCAATGAAATACAGGAATTTTGCCAGTAGGGATAAGGAGGTGATTATCCCTTTGTATAAGGCAATGGTCAGGCCCCACCTTAAGTACTGCATATAGGTATGGATGCCTCATTTTCAGAAGAATGTAGAGCTGCTGGAAGGAGTACAGAGAAGGGCATCAAGATTGGTGAAAGGAACAAACGGGTCCTCTTACCAAGAAAGGCTAAGTTCTGCAAATTGAAGTGTCTGAAGACTTAAGCACCTGCGATGTGATCTGATTGAGGTGTATAAAGCCTTGAATGGGTTGAGCAGGCTCAATGCTTATGGGATTCTTCCTCTTGCTTGGATTATAAACATGAGGGGGCATAAATTTAAATTGAGGAAAGACAGTTGTAGAATAGATGTGCCTTTAGTCAGCAGGTAGTTGAATACTGGAACAAACTTCCCTGTTATTGTGGAAGCTGATAGCTCAAATTCAAGGAAGAATTGGGCAAACTTTTAAAGCAAATGGATGTGTGAAATGGAATTTTTTTTTTTTTTTTTGGGCTGATGCCGTATAAGCTTGCTTTCTTGCATCATATGCCTCTACTAATGCTAAATGTATGAGAAAATGAGATATCTAATAGAAATAATTACCAAAATTAATCTTAATTTGAAGATCTAAGGAGTCTTAGGTCAACCAAAAATGATAATTCTGTGAACACAATGAAATCAGTTTCTCTTTTAAACTCTTCAGTGATCACAAAATCAATAAATTAACAGTAACTGTTGGATAGATCTATTCTTATCATGTCTAAAAATGTATTCTGAAGATTGAAAAAAAAAATTCTGTACCAGGTACATAATGTGTCCTGCCACTAGCATATTTAACATTTATGAGTCATCAGCAGGCATTAAAAACATTTTAATTTTCAGATATTAACAAAATTTGTGGATAATAATATAACAATGTTTTTATTTTATTAATAATAATTACATATTAGTTACTGAAAGTATTGGTCTGCGATGACAAAAGTAGGATATATAATTTTTACATCGAAAAGATTTCAGTTCGGCTGAATACACCATCTATAGTTGTTCCATTACATTAGTATTTATCGAAAGATCTGATGACATGTGCAAGATGAAGAATGTTTTCATAAATGTGTAGAACTCTTTTCCAGCCTCTGAGTTTAATTGTAAATAAAAAAAAAAAATTACAATCAATCTGAAAACACCTGGTGACTTGAAACCAGATGCATTTTCGAATTAACGCATTTCCCAGTTTCTGAAAGGTGTTTTTTTTTTTTTTTTTTTTTGTATCTTAAAACCTTAATATTTCTGTTTCTAAATTCCTTAGCTTTCCAACTATATCCTATACGTCCACATTATCCTGTTTATTACATGAGAAAATTTCCTTGATCACGTGCCCATTTTTTCCTCCAGTATAGAGCTAAGATGAAGATCTGTGCAAAAGTTCATTAAATTTGGTACAGTAGAAGATAAATTACTGGTGCCATTATACAAGTGTGATTCCAACAATACAAGTCACAATAATTCGCTTCTGCGGAAGCTGAAAATGACGTCACTTCCGTAATGCTTCACATGACGGTTTTTCGTTACCAAATTTTTGGAATAATGCCAGTAAAAACGTTTTTAACATAAATTATTAAACTTACTGGCCATTTAGTGGTTTTCAGTACATTTGCAGTGTTTTCTATGGCTGATCAACATGGTCAATTCCTCTTAATCTGATCAATGTAGTGGTGAATATGTTTGTGCAGTGTAGTGTAGTGTAGTGTAGTGTAGTGGACTGTTGTTTTGCCTAGTTGTTAAACTCTGGATTAATTCATATTAATTCTAAGAGTAAGATTTCTTGATACTTTAGCTTTCTGTATTATGCAATTTTTATCTATTTTTATATATTGGTGGGTGGAGCAAAGGGTTGCTATTACCAAGAAAGACTTAAGTTCTGCAAATTGCAGTGTCTGGAGACTAGGCACCAGCGAGGTGTAAAGGCCTTGAATGGTTTGAGCAAGCTCAATGCTGATGGGATTCTTCCTCTTGCTCAGATTACTCACCTGAAAGGCCAAATTCAAATTGAGGAAAGACAATTGTAGAATTGAAGTGCGGAAATTTGGCTTTAGCCAGCGGGTGATTGATCGTTGGAACAAACTTCCATCTGTCGTAATGGAGGTCGAAAACTTAAATAAGTTCAAAGCAGAACTAGACAAGCATTTGGAATGAATGGATGGGTGGGTGATTTTTTTTTTTTTTTGGCTGATGATATATACGCCTCTACTAACCTTGCTTTCTTGCATCATATGCCTCTACTAATGATAATAATTGAATTTCGTATCACTTAATGTCGATAATTTTAATGTTCTACATTAAAATTATTTAGAAACTTAATGAAAGTAGTTCTTTTATAACGTTAGTCAACCATCCTATTACTTACTGGTTCAAAATATTCCCTGAGAGTCTGATATTCATCAATTAAAATTCACCTACCTCTTGCATAACAATTTATTTTTTGCAGTTGTTAAAAGCAACAAAAACATAAGATTCCCAACTTCAAACAGGAAGCCACATATCAGACTCAAAATCAAATCTGTCATATTTAAATTACATCATCATTATGAATTAAAATTAATAGAAGTAATTCTGGCGATATCATTATTTACAATGTTTAGTCAACCACATCAGTCATACTATTACTTACCTGGTTCTAAAAATTCCCTGAGATTTTGATATTCATCTGTTAAAATCCACCTGCATCCTGCATAATATTTTCTTTTATCAATATCAGTTGGGCTTGAAAAGCTACGAAAACACGTCTCCCACAATCCCAACTTCACAAACAGTGCGCCATACACTCGTTGATCAGATGCTAACCAGTTTGGGGTACAGAAAGCAATAAAAATAAGGGAAAAACAAAACGCGGCAAATCCATAAGCGAATAGACGTATCCTAGAAACATGCAATTTAGGCATTTTAAACAAAAAAGGAGGTAGCAGTAAAGATTATTTCAAGTTTCACAGTTCAGTACATAATTCCCCAAATCCTCAAACTCCGCCGCTTTCACGTGTAGGAACATAGGCTAATACAAGTTGATGCTTCTCAAGCACCTGTGCTCCATACCTGTTCATATATATTTCTTTTTATCAACATATCTAAAAAGTATATATAGGTCAAATTAGCTAACAACTACTACCAAAAATAACAACGCCCCACCCCAGGCGTTTACAAATGTGAAAACATCATACATGGATAGACTAAGCTTCGTAAGGCCGGTGTCGAGAGTGCAGGTGTACACCCTCTAGCCACAGAGTAGTAAGATGCAGAGTGCCAACTCCCATAGACGATAATGTCCATTCCGGTTACACGTTAAAACGCATAGAAAGTGGCGCCACCAATTTCGGACCTAAGAAACAGGCTGGAACATTGCGAAGAGTGCGTGAAGAATTTTCTAGTTTTGTAATTGCGATGGACAACATATCAATTCGCAGATTATTAGTATGAAATATTCACAATTAATTCTTGTTTCAGTACAAAAAAAAGACAGTATAAAAGACGGAAGAATAATGAAATATAAACATAAGTAAAAATATCGGCAGGTTTAAAATAATGGTTATGATAGTCGTGTGGTAATGCTAAAAGTACTGTAGTCGATTTCTTCTTCCTGAATTCAAACCCTTGTTTTCAACCCCACTATCCTTTTCTTTCCCCCCTTTTTTCTCCCACTTATAATTTAAATTTATTTCTCAAGTATATATATGGTAATTTACGTATGTTTTCGGATTTTTAATTTAATTATTTTCCTTTATTTATTACTTGAATGGGTTGAGCACGCTGAATTCTGATGGGATCCTTCCACTTGTTCAGATTACGAACCTAAGGGGGCATAAATTCAAATTAAGAAAAGACAGATGTAGAATAGATGTGCGAAAATTTGCCTTTAGCCAGCGGGTGGTTAATTGCTGGAACAAACTTCCATCTGTCGTTGTGGAAGTTGATAGGCTGAATAAATTTAAGGAGGAACTGGACAGGCATTTGGAGGGAATGGTGTGATTTTTTTTTTTTTTGGCTGATGCTGCATAAGCTCATACATTTGCTTTCTTGCATCACATGCCACTACTACTACTTTTGCTATGGCATCCTATGAAATGAACACTGCATCATATTGCTGTTAACCATAGCCACTAATATTTTTTTTTTTTTTTGTATACTACACAAAAATACAAAGAACCTGGAATCAATGAAAAATTTGGAATACAATTATGTGACTAAATGTTGACTGTTTTATTGCTGAGTTATTTTCTTTAACAAAATTTAGTATTCTTTCATTTATATCACTATTTATTTGAGTTAGGTTTACAACTAAAAAAGGACAAACTTCACACTTTATTATTCAACTTCCTTTAATTTAAAACGTTTCTCATTATATATGAAAGATTTGAATTATATGTTATCTTCTGTAAATTGAAATAGTAATATCATCACATGAACTGTCCGGTAATATATATATAAAAAAAGCATATTGATTTGTCATAAAATTAAAAGCAAGACTTATATGCCCAGTACAAGCAACATAAACAAATAAATTAATAATAATAAAGCACTGTGTCACAGTCTTTAATACAATCCTTGATTTTATAAACTGTAAAGATGCTATGATATGCTGTTACTGAGAGATAAACTTTGCTTCCTTTGCAAATTAAAAAATCAGTATCTTTCTTACAATTCCAGCATCAAAATTCAGATAATTTTCATACTGGAGTTGTAAGAAAGATACTGATACAGATAAAAACTCTGAAACATGCTTTAAGACTTTCTTGTGGTCAGTTCACTAGACTAAAACAAGTGGGAGCTGTCATCTTCAACAAAATCAGAACCTTTTTTTTTTTTTAAACTATGATGCCAATTCTGAAATATTTTTTTTTTTTAATAAAAAGGAACAGGTATTTTTCATATTTATCTTAAAAATCTTCAGGTCTGGCTTTCAGAGACATTCTGAAGACTATTTTGGAATGTTTCTGAAAACCAGAAGACACTTAAGTGGTTTGGAGTTCACCAGATAACAGAATTCCATCCAATTGAAATGAAATTGTATCTTATTTGTGGATTTGTCATGTTTTATGTAGTTCAGAATAGTCAGTTAACATTCCATTTATCTTAAAAATCTTCAGATCTGGCTTTCAGAGACATTCTGAAGATTACTTTGGAATGTTTCTGAAAACATTCCAAAGATAGAATTCCATCCAATTGAAATGAAATTGTATCTTATTTGTGGATTTGTCATGTTTTATGAAGTTCACAATAGTCAGTTAACACTGCTTTGATACAACTTATCTCTAATTAAAAAAATCATGACACAATTTTACCCCTCTAACTTTCATAGCACATGTTTAACATTTCCCAGTTACATGTGTTTAACATATGTCAATTTTTTTTTTTTTTTTAAGGGATTTTGATGCTGGATTCTGACTATTTCAGACCAGTAAGTCAAGTTCACATTTTTCACTTTTTGTTTTAGCATAATTTTCAAGAAAGACTGAATAAGCACTTTTTGCATATTATCTTTGTGCTTGTGGTTCCCAATCCACTCAAGGTCAATAAAACATGTTTTTTTACAAAATTTTCCTTATGAAATACCAAATCAACTTCAGAAAAGAAGATATTTGATACATATATCAATGTATTCAACAATTCCTTTGATGGCCATTTCAATCCATACTCCTCACATTAAAATCTTTAAAATACAACATTTTTTTCAATATCAAGATCTTTTGGGCCTAATAGTAAATTTTACATGTTTCAGAATTGTTGCTGTTTAAAATATTTCTAGCTAGGTAACCTGGGACATATGCCAGTACATTTTCATCAGAAATATCTATATCCTCACTGTACCTGGTTGATTCTCACTATTTCACTTTGTCAGTGACACTTACAGGCTCACTAGCATCCTGGTGAAGCAAAGTATCAGTATGGTTTAAGAGGCCAAGAAGAACAGCAGCATCATCATTTTCACAATTAGATAATGCACTTTGTTTATTCATTTGCATGCACAGTTTGTCTTTTTCTTGCATAGCTGTTATTTGCTTCCTTAAACAATTCAATAAAACAGGGCAGAATCCTGGCTTATTAGCAAATTGAGCTTCCTTCTCAATAACTGAGGTTAAATTGAGCTTCCTTCTCAATAACTTATAAGTACTCGTGCTTTGAAAGTAAACATTAAGAGCAAAAGCCTTGGGCAAGACTGAAAAACATGGACTGAACACTTCACAATCAGTTGAAGGAGGAACTCAGTATTCAGCCAAGCAAATTTGATAAGGTTTTCCCTTTCAGTGCTTGTAAAACACCAATCATAAAGATGAGCGCCATACAGTCTAGCATTATTATATAATAATGATGGATAATTATCTTGATGCCGAATACTATCATACAACTATTTCAGAGAAATAGTTTCAGAGTTAAATATTTCAGAGACTGCTGGGAGTCATTGCAGTACAAGTAAACACATGGGTTGTGTTGGGGTAGCTGAGAATAGAAATAGGTGCATGTATAGTTGCATGTACACCAATGCTAGGAGTTTAGTAAATAAATTTGAGGTATTGCTCAAAACATCAAAGGCAGATATTGTTCGGATATCAGAGACATGGTGTCACACAGATATAAGGAATGCAGAACTAGAATTTGGGGAGTACGTCTACAGAAAGGATAGGAAGGGAGGAGGGGTTATGCTATTAGTTAAGAAATACATAAAATCCAAGGAAGTGAAGCCAGTGGACATCGCTGGACAGTGCAGTGTCGAGTCAGTTTGGTGTGACATAAGCATTGGGAGATCAAAATTGAGTAGGAGTGTGCTATAGGCCTAATGACTCTGATGAGTATAATAGGAAACTGTACAGGGAAATAGAGTGGGCCAGTAAATCAGAGAGTCTTATAATGGGAGATTTTAAATTCCCAGATATTGACTGGAATTTGGGGGCTGGTCACTCACACACTAGCAAGGCTTTTGTGGATTTATTGGATGATTGTTTTCTACATCAGCATGTTCGGGAGGCAACTAGAGGGAGGAATACTCTTGATTTGATTATCAGCAGTGATTCTTCATGCATTAAGAATCTGCAGATAAATGAACCACTAGGTGGCAGTGATCACAGTGTGCTGAAGATGGATTTACTCAAAGAGGTAACTATCATTAGGGGTAAAGGGAAGGGTTATTGCTTCCGTAAAGGCGACTATGATGGACTGAGACAGTATTTAAATTCTATACAGTGGGACCAACTGATGATGATACCAGCAGCAAATGCAAAATGGGAAGCATTCAAAGAACTTATCTTGTAAGCTACTAGGCTTTACATACCAACTAAGAAATATTGGTCAAGGTTTAGGCCTAAATGGATGTCAGATGAACTAATGAGGCATATGGCAGAGAAGAAACATGCATGGGATACATACAAATTAACACATGACACAGAAGGCTATGATAGATACAAGTTGATCTGTAACCAAGTTACCAAGGAGGTTAGGCAGGCAAAGGCAGATTACGAGAAATCTTTGGCAAGGGATGCAAAGAAAAACAGCAAAGAGTTCTTTACTTATGTAAACTCTAGAAGGAAGGGGATGAATCAGATTGGTCCACTTGATATCGATGGTTCAACTGTTGATGATCCTGCTCAGGTAGCTAACAAACTAAATGAATATTTTGCATCGACATTCACACATGAGGAGTTATTTAGCGAGGGGAAAGCCAGAGGTGTATTCAACTCTAGCAGTAAGCTAGAGAATCGTGTAATAACTGAGAGTAAAGTAGAGGAGAAATTGTTGAAGATAAACACAAGAAAGGCACCCGGGGTAGATGGGATCTATCCAGTTATATTAAAGGAGGCAGCAGAGGAAGTAAGCAAACCCTTAGCCATAATTATGAGAGCTTCCTTGGACTCGGGGGGAGGTACCCACAGACTGGAGATGTGCAAATGTGACCCCAATTCACAAAGGAGGATCAAAGGCTGACACAAGTAATTATAGACCTGTGAGTTTCACTTCTGTTCCAGGAAAATTAATGGAGGCACTGCAGGATCATTTAGACAAGACTTCAGTTATAGCTCGGACACAGCATGGTTTTGTTAAGGGGAAGTCTTGCCTGACCAATTTGATTGGATACTATGATGCAGTCACAAAGGAACTGGATGCAGAGAATAACTTTGTTATTATATACTTGGATCTTAGAAAGGGTTTTGATACTGTTGCACATGTAAGACTGCTGCACAAATTGGAGCAGTGTGGCATTGGAGGCAAATTGCTGCTGTGGATAAAGGGGTGGCTGAGGGGGAGAAGACAGAGAGTGGTAATCAATGGACACTGCTCGTCATGGACTAATTTTATTAGTGGAGTCCCTCAGGGCTCAGTGTTGGGTCCATTATTGTTTTCTGTATTTATAAATGATATTGATGATGGTATATCAAGCTTAATGTCGAAGTTTGCAGACAATACAAAGGTAGGCAGGGTTGTCAAGGCCACTACTGACACTATGCTGCTGCAACAGGATCTGGAAAGGTTGAGCGGATGGGCTGAGAGGTGGCAAATGAAGTTTAACATTGACAAATGTAAAGTACTACACATGGGAAACAGCAACCCCAGAGCAACGTATCAACTCTGTGGTACTACACTGACAGTGGTAGAGAATGAAAGGGACCTGGGGGTGGTTGTGCAGGCAGATATGAAGTTCTCTGAGCAGTGCAGACGGGCTGCAAGAGTAGCTCATGGTGTATTGTCAACGATATATAGGAATTTTTCTAGCAGGGATAAGGAGGTGATTATTCCCTTGTATAAGGCAATGGTCAGGCCACACCTAGACTACTGTATACAGGTCTGGAAGCCTCATTTCAAGAAGGATGTAGAGCTGCTGGAACGAGTACAGAGAAGGGCAACAAGATTAGTGAATGGAACAAAGGGGTGCTCTTACGAAGAAAGGCTTAAGTTTTGCAAATTACAGTGTCTGAAGACTAGGCACCAGCGAGGTGATCTGATAGAGGTGTATAAAGCCTTGAATGGTTTGAGCATGCTCAATGCTGATGGGATTCTTCCTCTCGCTCAGAATAATCACCTGAGAGGGCATAAATTCAAATTGAGGAAAGACAGATGTAGGATAGACGAGCAGAAATTTGCCTTTAGCCAGCGGGTGGTTGGTTGGTGGAACAGACTTCCATCCCTTGTCGTGGAAGTTGATAGCCTAAATAAGTTTAAGGCTCAGCTGGACAGGTATTTTGAACGAACGGAGGAGTGAAGTAGAAGTGGGTTTTTTTTTTTTTTTTTGGCTGATGCTGCATAAGCTTGCTTTCTTGCATGAAATGCCTCTTCTGCTACTAATGCTAATGCTAACTGCTTTCAGCCAGTCAGTAACCCAGAAAAAAAAAAAAAAAAAAAAGTCAAAACCATGGATGATAATTAAAAAAAAAGGTTAATATGAGCAGGAATGGCATATACAGTATATAGAACTGCACATTTCATAAGGGAAGAGTAAACTCCCCAACCCAATTATGTCTTTACATCTATAAATTCAAATTATTTAATTATTCGATAAACTATTACTCTGATTAATATCAATACACTATTCATATTAATGTAGTGGAGTGGTCAGAAGTGGGAGTGCAGTGGCGCACACACACACACACACTATTTAATGACTGCAGTTCAAGCCCCTGACTGCTAAATATGGTTGATCTGCTAACCAGTGCATAGCAGATTATGGTCCATTTCCCTCAATATGAATTGTTCAAGGAGGCTTCCATCCTGCAGTGGATTGATAATGGCTGCTGCTTACCTCTTATTAATTAATTAATGTAAGTTTGGAATTAGTTAATAATTAGCTTTTCAGTAGTGTTTTCTTTTTTTTACATTTAATTAAATATTTCCTGGTTCTATCAGTTATGATAAATTACCTTATGTTCTTTTGGAAATCAGTATAATCGCACTTCAGATTTATTACATGAGAAGCACTTCTCGTTCATAATGTCAGCAGACAAATACAAAAAAAAATAATAATAATACACAAATAATTATAATAGTAACCGAAATGCAATGAAAAATTAAATCGCTAAGCTATTTATATAATTATTATTAGCGCATAATAATAATTATATTAATAATACTCAAATAATTAAAATAATAGTAACCAAAAGGAAAATGAACTCGCTACGCTCAACGAAATAATCTTTTCAAACCAGTACCAATTTTGTTAGCACTGTGGATTTTGATGTCCGCGTTAGTTTATAGGTCCGAAATTGGTGGCGCTGGGAGTAATTCAGCGAGTTCACACTCTGTATCTTATTACTCTGTGCCTCTAGCCCTATGTCAACGTTTATTTCTCACACGCTGTGGAGTGTCTTACTTCATTTTGGCACGTAATCTTGAAAATTAATCTTTTTGCACTTGTCATTTCATTACTTTTTTTCGAAAATTGTAAGTAATAAATAACAGCACTAAATCCTGCTACATTTTATATTTTCGTTTAATGATTTTAAAAATTTTAACTAATTTTTGCTTACTTACACCATATGGGAAAGGTCTGACTGTGCTTCTAATCACAGACCACTGTTTAATACAAAACAGTAAACTCCCATAGATGACCATGGTAGTACAAAAATGATCTCAGCGCCGCCACCGAATATTCATATTCGCAAAACACATGGCTCTCTTAAGTGTACACATCTGTAAATTTCTTGTCTTCTGTGATCGATTTCTTTTCTGGATGAAAGAATGGGGTTTCCAGAGGAAAAACTATACAACCCATGCCTGAAGTAGAAGAACTCAGCCACTTTTCTTCTGCACACCCTGGTTTTACCTTTCTTGTGTTTACATTGGCCTAGATGCAATTATAAATTCGATATACAGTACTGATGTCTTGCGGTCTTAGTTGCCTTGCGCTTACTAGACGGTGAATTTTCCACTGTCGGAATCCCAATTCGAAATGCTTTCTGAAGCTTTGAACTCATTGCACAACTATGTTTATCCACAAAACATACTTCATCTATGTGGACGTTTGAGTGCGCTTCAACTGAACATGAAAGAAGTAACTTTTTGAAAGAGGAAGCAAGCAGTTTTTGGGTACACTGTTTAAATTTAGTTTCATAAAAATGTTTAAATGATATCTCAATGAAAAATAATTTTTCGTAATTGTGAGATTACACTTGTTTTTACATTCGGTAAACGAATGTTTTTAGTACATTTAGTAGCTGAAAGATGTATGCCCTTTAGAACAAATATGAAATATACATTATTTCTCTCATGACTAGTATAGCTATTACAAGCACTCTCCTTTCCTCACTTTGGGAAAAAAGATTGCGGTTCGCCTCCCATCTAGACAACAGAAAAGACTCTTGCACCATTGTTGAATTAATCAACCTCGAATTGCAAGTTTGCCTCTTCTCTTAAACTGCAAAGTGACTAGCTCACATCTAATTATTGTAGCTTATTATTTGTTATATTATTTTTCTATTCTCTAACGGATTAATTATTACTTTTTTACCGGTAACTTAACTTAATACAATCCTCTTTTGTACATATGCTTTTATTGTTTGAATCTATATCAATGTTTATCATCCTGTTGGATTTCGTATTATTATTATTATGTTTATTGATCTGATCTCAGATACACTGTTAATGGTTACCTGTTGTGTATCTTGCTATTAATAAAATAAAATAAAATAAAATTGCATAGTTTTTCTAACAGAAATTTGGGTTTTTCTTCCCACAGAATACATTGAGTTTAGAGACAATTTACTATACTCCAAGGGCTCGCATCTGGTGAGTATGGGCTTGACACATCCAGGGGCCTCATGGATATCATATCATCATTCTTGTCTTTCTTGGCGATTTCCTTCTACTTCTGACTCTTCCTCTCTCTTTTTGCTGGTGCAGCAAAACCCTTATGCTTCCTTGCACCATATGGCTATTAATTTTTAGCAATACAGAGGCGCTGACTACCTCAATACTTTCAACCTCCAAATCAACCCCCTAAAATCGGCACAAATAATTTATTCACTAAAGCGCAGCCCAATAACTTTGGAGCCTGTGCTTAACGGCTCCTCAGTTCCAAGTGTTCAAACGCACAAAGATCTTGGGATCGTTTTCGACTCCAAACTATCTTTCAACGATCACGTAAACCTCATACAGTCGAAGCTGAATTCACTACGCTGGATTGCCAAACAACAGCTCCTCCACACCATCGACCCACACCTGGTAAAAAGTATCAATCCTTTACCCGACAATACTGTATGTTTCAGAGATATGGACCTTGGCTGCCGAATCCAACATTAAAAGGATATTCTCTGCCGAATTCTGGCTTCTAAAATGGGCTAACACCAAACTTCACTTTCCCCCAGCTCTCAGATCAACGCAGTTAGCAGATGCCCTTCAACCAACTGTGCAGGCTCCGATCCTACATCGGAGAAAGAAAGCTGCTGTTCACCATCAAGATGGCCACAGGCAAAATTACAGAGCAGAACTTCTGGGATCACTGCTCTTGGCGCATTCCTCCCCCTTATCTCCGAACTTCAGCACAGCTGCTAGCAAACTATAATTAGCTAGTACTAACCGGCAGATTCCTGCCAAAGCAAATGCTGTCCTCACTGCAAGCCACCGACGGGTACCTCCAAGAAGTGGTCAACAATAAAAAGTACAGGAAGGGGATCCTCGTCGAACTGAAAATGTAGAACTGTGCTTTGTTGCCTTCCCGGTTTGATTTCCAATAATCTGATGTAACATATATGTTTTTCTCATGTGTATCTCTTTTGTAAATATGTATTGTAAATCCCTGCACCATCATGCCGTGAGGGGACTAATTGTTGTATATCATGCTGCAATTAAAGATTCTATTCTATTCTAATAATAATAATAATAATAATAATGTACACTGAAAGGACAGAATTCATGAGATACCTGGTTCATGGGCAACCCAACGCTGTCACCCCTCTCGCTAGTGGATGAACCCACCACTTTATCGTCTACGTGAATTCACGTGAGTTCACATAGACGATAATTCGATGTCAGCATAGATAAACGTCCTGAGTTAACTGACTTTGAAAAAGGGATGATAGTGGGTGCCCGACGCATGGATCACTCTATCGCGGAGGTGTACACAAATTGCACTGTCCCCATTCGACAGTATCAAGAGTACATCGGGAATCGCCATTTCCGGAATAACATATCGTGGACAGCGCTGTGGGGCGGAGAAAGGTGGTAGATGAACGTGGCCGTCGACCTGTGTCTCGCATTGTTTAAGCCAACTGGAGGCGACAGTGGCACAAATCACCGTCGACTTCAACGAGGAAGGTGCCAGAAACTTCTCCACCAAGACCAGGCGATCATATCAGTAATCTCTTTCTCATCCTCCAGATCTCCACAACTAATAAATACGGAGTACACTATTACCTCTGTGATCATCGAAAGGTCTGACCAAGTTAAGGACTTGCCAATTCTCTTCTCCAGCAGTGCTAAATTTGATGCCCATCCTTATAATCATCAGCAAAGCATTCAAAACTTGGATTTATCGAACGGAACACCTACAAGTTCAAAAACTACAGATATGCTATTATCCTTAATAAAACTATTGTTCTGTCAATCGTTGAATTCAGCTCACCAATCTGGAATCCTCATACAAAGACATTAATTAACAAAACAGGGGCTCACAACCGGTGAGTGTGGGCTTTGCACACCCAGGGTCCAGCATAAGCCTCAGGCTTCCATGCACCATATGGCTAATAATAATAATAAATTGAAGCAGTCCAAAAAAGGTTTTTCCTTACCTTACGTTATGTAATCCTCTATGTTTTTTCACTCAGTTTACTATGAATCGCTGTGCGATTACTTTCCGCTGAGTCCTCTGTGCAGTAGAAGCGTTATTGCTGACATCACCCTTCTAGCCAAAGTACTCATTAGCACTTATGAAGCATCTGATATCCTTAGTAAAATCAACTTCTGTGCTCCTTGTAGACAAGTCAGGAATTGTATGCTGTTTCGCCTTGACTCTGCCACCACCGACTTTATGAAGTTCAGTCCACTGAACGGAAACAGCAAAGACTCATTGACTTTTTTGACAACTCGCAATCACTGATGAATTCCATCCACAAGTATGCCTGTTCTCTTGAACTGCAAAATGACTAGCTCTCATTTGTTTATATAGTTTAATTTTAATTATTACTTTTCCTATTCTCTAATTAATTGATTTATTATTTGTTTAACGGTATATATGATTTTAATGTTTGAATCTATATCAATATTTATCTTCCTGTTGGATATCTTATTATTGTTATATGTTGTGTTCATTATTCTGCTGTCAGATGCACTTTTAATGGTACCTGTTCTTACTATTAATAAAAATAAAAAAATAATAAAAAATTAGCCGCAATAGTTATAGGAGTCGCTGACCTTCTAGGGTCCCATTGCTAACACCACGACACGGGACGGCTCTTCAACTGGGCAAAAAACATCGGAACTGGATGATTGGAGACAGAGAAAGGTGTCACGATGAGTCCCGTTTCCAGTTATTTCGAGCGGACGGGAGGGTGCTTATCTGGCAGACACTGCACGACGCTTTGCGCCTTTCAAGTCAACAAGAAACTGTTCGGGCAGGTGGACGGTCGGTATGGTCTGGGGCTTGTTCAAATGGCACAAGTTGGGACATGTGCCATTTGCTACATCTAGCTGCATCTCTGGTACGTCTAGCCGCATCTCTGAACAATCCAGGTTACATGTCCATCCTTGCAGACTATCTCCATCCCTTCGTGGTCATTGGGGCAATGGCCACTTCATGGTCACCCACAAGGAAATGGACTCCCAGCAGGACAATGCACCACTCCACACAGCCGTGGTACCTAGAACATGGTTCGAAGTGCATTCTGCAGATTTTACCACCATGGAATGACTACCCTGTTCACTGGATATGTACCCTGTGGAGCATCTTTGGGATGCTGTGGAAAGATCCGTTCGAGGTTTGGATCCTCCACCCAGGAATGCGACGGAATTATGGACAGCCGGGCAGCAAGCATTGATAGATATACCTGTGGAGCGCTTTCGTGAACTAGTGGACTCAAAGCCTTGCCGCGTGACTGCCCTCATCCGGGCAAAAAGTGGGAATACCCGTTACTAGGTAGGTATCCCATGATTTCTGTCAGTGTACTATACTGTATATAGTAATATGGGTACAACTTGGGGGGGAGGGATTTCCACCCTGCGATGATTGCTGGTATCAAGTTCACAGGGTAATTGTTTTGTTCGGCTGTTATTATTATTACTGAGTTTTTTTCCGTTCCCCAGATGGGCGCTGGTACCACGAGCATGGGGTAGTTATTATGTCCTACTTTTATTATTATTGATCGAGGAACTTTCTGACTAACTTACAGGTAGGACACCTGTTGCAATTCCTTGCAGGTGTTGTCTGAGAGGTCTGTTGCTGCTACTAGCTTCTTATGTAAGCTCCTTGACAGTTGTTGATACGATGATCGGAATGTCGTACGTATAGTAGTAGTAGCATGTGATGCAAGAAAGCAAGTGTGTGAGCTTATGCAGCATCAGCCAAAAAAAAATATGTACAAATTTGTATGTCGTTATAATATGCCACGTCTCTTTGAATTCCTCTTAGTCTTTTCCTTCTTGTCAGTGAGGATTATGTTCTGTCTGTTGTGCTTCATAATCTTGTTTGTTATAGTGGGCTCTCTAGTATAGTCCGAGATTCGTTCTTTTAATACAGTGTACCTTCTTTGATCAATTGGTATTTCTACGTTACCTTTTCATCTATAATTCTGGCGATCTGGTTGTGCCTGTGAGTGGATTTCGTTTATGTGAGCACCCTGCATACCTTAGTGATGTGTAGGATGTTTTCTGGAGCAAGGTAGCATCGTACTCTGTTGTTCCTGGTATTGATTACCTAGTCGTCGATAGCTAACCTAAATGCTTCGACCTCGAAATAGAGCGCCGTGCTGTTGACCCATGCATTGGGAGGCTTATCTGTGTAGTCTTTATGAAGGTAATTTTATTACCTGTTATGAAGTGTCTTCTTTTTCCATATTTCTGTCTTCGTTTTTTCCGTCTGTGTGGGGGTCTCCTTGTTGAGGATGAGCGCGGTGTGCCACTTATCTATCTTCCTTATGTACTGGCAGATTGATTCTGTTTCTTCGAAAACAACCTCAGGGGCTCACACCTGGTGAGTACGGGCTTGGCACACCTAGGGTTCTGAGCTGGATATCATCATTCTTCTCTTTCTTGGTGATTTCCCTCTCTCTCAGGGTAACTCAGAACTTTTTTTTTTTTGCTGGTGCAGCATAAGCCTCAGGCTTCCTTGCACCATATGGCTAACAATAATAATAACCCTTGAGATATTATCTATCGCTTTATTCTCTTGTTCGATGAAGTCTTAACCTTGACAAATGCAAAGTACTGCATATGGGTAGAAACGTACCAACTGTGTGGTACTACACTGAAGGTGGTAGAAAATGAAAAAGACCTGGGAGCATGGGCGTCCGCAGAGGAGCGCAAACGGGGCACTTGCCCCTCCCTGGGATCGAGTAAAAAATTCCACAAATTATAATCGTGAAAGTGATTGAGATATGTAACCTTACACCCTCGACCATGGGACGCTTTGTCTGCCTTAAAATTTTATTACGGTTGGCTGGTTTCGGCCTTCGGCGGGGTAACCATAGAACACGTATTTCATCTATTGCAGCAATAAAACACGTATTCCTGTTTTTGGTTCATCCACTGATATTTCCCAATTGCGACTATTTTCTATTAATTCGGCAATAGCTATTGGTATGACATTACCTGCTATGACCTGTACCATTGAAAGAAGTTTCAGAACCTTGAGACGTGTGAAAACATGGTTAAGGTGTTCACTATCTCAGAAACTCGCCTATAAGGTTTATGTATGATTAGTGTGCACAGGAAGGAACTAGAAGAGGAAGCGGTTAAGAAGAAATTTATTGAAAATGTCATCAATAGGTTTGCAAGTGATTGACGGAGAATTCAATTCTTATACGATACGTGATTATTGAAATTATTATTATTATTTATATATGAGAGCATCCTTGGACTCAGGGGAGGTCCCCACGGACCTCCCCTGAGTCCAAGGATGAAGTTATGTAAAAGAATAAAAGAAATAGAAAAGGAGAGTGACAGAACAGATTAATGCCATCAAATTTATGATTGTACATTACATCTGTCTGTACAAAGGGTACTAGGAAAGTTTTGCAATATGACGCAACAATGAATCACAGGAAGCTGCTTGTTGCTGCATGTTAAGACATGTTCATACGTGCATAGTAGCCGCCGCGCCAAGTCGATGGGCTCAGTTATTCATTAGTAGTGAGAGTGTAAAGTGCTTGCGATGGCATCGTGGTCACGAAATGAGATAAGGACAGTTTTGCGGTATAATTTCGTGCGTGGTTTAACCATAGACCAGTGCTTAGAAGAAATGACTCTTGCACTAGGTTATGATTGTCCACATCGTACAACGATATTCAGGTGGTATAGAGAATTCCAAAGGGGAAATTTCACTCTGGAGGATTCTGAGAGGCCGGGAAGGCCACGAACGTAAGTTACGGAGGAAAACGTTACTGCTGTGAGGAAAATGCTTGACGAAAACAGGCGACTGACCTACCAACAGATAGAGGATACTTTGGGCCTAAATGCACCAGCAATTCGTTCGATTCTGCAAGATCATTTGCACGTGAAGAAACTTTGTTCTCTCTGGGTGCCGCATCAACTGACTGAAAAGCAGATGACACGATGTGTGACTTGGTGCCGGGAGATGTTAAAAAAATTTGATAAGGGACAATCTCGGTATGTGAACAACATCGTGACAGGTGATGAGACTTGGCTGTACTATTACGATCTGCCGACCAAGGCTCAGAACAAAGTTTGGGTCTTTGATGATGACGACACACCCGTAATTGTCAGAAAATCCCGATCTGTAAAGAAGAAAATGATAGCTGTATTTTTCAAATCGAGTGGAATTGTGGAACGTGTCGTTTTGGACACGCAGAAGACAGTCACAGCTAAGTGGTATACTGAACAATGCCTGCCTAAAGTCATTGGATCTATGAAGACCCTGTGGCCAAAGTCAAGAATGGACACCTGGTACCTCCATCACGATAATGCTCCAGCTCACCGCGCCAAAGCCTGCACCGAATATTTGACCACGACAGGACTGAAACTTCTCGAGCACCCTCCTTACAGGGCGCCTCCGTAGCCAGGTGGGAAGGAGCAGCAGTGCGTAGCACATGCTTCTTGATTAGACCGGGGTTCGAGCCCGTCACCACCAAATACGGAGGATGCGGAAAGGTCAGGGAATGACCACCGCATATCTCGGAGCAATATGGCCTTAGTTGCTAATGCTCCTAAAATCCAAATAACAAACAAACAAACAAACAACCCTCCCTACAGACCAGACCTTGCTCCCTGCGACTTTGCACTGTTCCCGCATGTGAAAATGAAGCTAAAAGGGAGGCGGTTTTCCAGTGATGAGGACCTTCTACGGGCTTGGGACAACGAGTGTGCTTTACTCCCTAGTGAAACTTGGCAGAACTGGTTTAAAGATTGGTTTCGGAGGATGGAGAGGTGTATTGAATATAGAGGAAATTACTTTGAAAAAAATTAAATAAACAAAGCTGTATTGCAAAACTTTCCTAGTACCCTTTGTATATATCAATTTTTCAGTTAATTGTAATACCAACTAGATAAATTGGAGAATTTAGCATAAAAGTATTAGGGGTGCAAACTATACTCATTAGATCAAAGGGCCAAGTTTAGGTAACCTATGTTGGACTTCTTTGTTGTACCCTATAAATATACACAAAAAAAATAGTAACATTAAAATGATAATATAGCTAATTTCAGATAATAATTAGCTGAAGCTATCTGTTTCTATTTGCTATTTGCCATCTGGAAAATGGCAAACAGAAATGAGTATACTTTGCACCTCCTAATACTTTTGTGGTAAATTCTTCAGTTTATCTAATTGGTATTAAAATTAACTAAAAATTTTGTTATATATTAATAACAAGAATTAACATATATAATTAATTAATTAATTATATATATTTATTAATTCTTGTTTCCTTTATATTGTAAATTTATATACATTATGTATGTGTTTTTGTATTGATACAATACTGTATTCTATAATAATTAATAATTAAATAATTATTTAAATAATTAAATAAAAATTTATTGATGTAATTATTTGTCTCCAAGCTCCTCCCCCCCCCCAGAAAATTATCTGTGGACACCCATGCCTGGGAGTAATTGTGCAGTCAGATATGAAGTTTTCTGAGCAATGCAGACAGGCTGCCAGGGCATGTCATAGGGTTTTGTCAATGATACATAGGAATTTTGCTAAAAGGAGGTGATTGTCCCTCTGTATAAGGCAATGGTCAGGGCACGCCTTGAGTACTGCATACAGGTCTGGAGGCCTCATTTTAGGAAGGAGGCACCTGCGAGGTGATCTGATTGAGGTATATGAATTCAGCCTTGAATGGGTTGAACAAGCTGAATTCTGATGGGATTCTTCCGCTTGTTCAGATTATGAACTAAAGGGGCATAAATTCAAATTGAGGAAAGACAGCTGTAGATGTGCGGAAATTTGCCTTTAGCCAGCGGTGGTTAATTGCTGGAACAAACTTCCATCTGTCGTTGCGGAAGTTAATAGGTTAAATAAATTTAAGGAGGAACTGGAAAAACATTTAGAGGGAATGGTTGTGTGAATTTTTTTTTTTTTTTTTTGGCTGATGCTACATACGCTTGCTTTCTTTGGCTGATGCTCATACGCTACCACTATTACTATTACTATAAATCCTTCTTACTCAGGCCACAAACGTTTCAATAGCCTCCCCCTCTTTCGTACATTAGCTAAATTTTATCCTGGTTAGGCCATGTACTTATAAATTTATTATAAAATAATAAAATAAGAGATTCCGGGTAGTGGGACTTTACTAAAGTTTTGAAATTAACGACTGCAGCAATATTCGTTTCCTTCAAAACTGCAGGGGAATTCTCATTAACATCCGTTCTGTAAATTATTTGCCTCCCTTGGAACTTCCTTTCATTATATCTGTTCGCTTACCACATATACCGCTACTATTGTGTTCGTTATTTACATTGATTGGTCAATGACGTCACGATTTTCGTGCAACATGGCATATGCACTCGTGTGTTTAAATTCATTGTCGTTTCGTTGTTTTACAACTCGCAGTCTCCGTATTAATTGCTGTTACGTCATATACCCCAGGGGCTCACATCTGGTGAGTATGGGCTTTGTGCTCTTAGGGTTCTGTGCTGGATATCATCATTCTTCTCTTTCTTTGGTAATTCCCTTATACTACCCCCCCCCCCCTCTCTCTTCTCTCTCTCTCTCTCTCTCTCTCTCTCTCTCTCTCTCTCTCTCTCTCAGGATAACACAGAATTTTTTTTTTTTTTTTTTTGGACCATATGGACTTGCACCATATGGTCCAAAAAATTATAAATAGCATTATCTTAAGAAATAAGACTCCATAATCTTAATTTCTTACAAAGAAAACCGAGAATCAATTCATGCCCATTTGTATTATACCCGGCTCTTTACCCCTTGGTGTTGGGACAGTTATTATAGCCACTGTGCTACCGCGTAGGTTAGAATATTTAAGCAATTTTGTTTTGAAACAAATCATGTGAGCTTTTTTTTTTTTTTTTTTTTGTAATTTGGTAATGCTTTCCGCACCTGCGCTCACATGAATGGTACGCATAAAAACTTAAGTTACTTCAGTATAAATCTGATGTCACGTGTAATTACATAAATTGCAATAGTAGTTTGGACATGCCCCTTCAAGGGCACTCTATTCTATTACTAACTTCCTTTCGTATCGATTTATTATTGTTTTCCGTGGTCTCGCGAGCTTGTTACAAGTTACCACGGCCATGAGTACCGTCTCGAAATACGCGAATCGACAGGACGTGATATTACGCTTTCGTGAGTCACGCGAAAGGTCGCGTCATGGTCAAGCGCAGCTGTTTTCGATTACGGCAAGACTTGGTGTACGAGGAGGGTTTGTGTACTTTTGTGTACAAGGTGGGAAAAATAAGTTTGTTAGTTGTCATTTAGCCTGTGCAGCATTGCATGAAATCGGCATTCTTTCTCGCTTTGAGCTGTTCGCCATATGTGACAGGCTGTGATACCCTCTTTCCCTTCCGAATTCTTCAGGAGAATGTACAAGAATTACTAACTTCATGTAGATATAATAATCTTTATTTGTCCTACCATACTATAAGGTGTTACAATGGTGAGTGACAAATTCCTTTCACGGCAGTAAATGCCAGAGGATATCTGAGATATAAAATGTCGTAATGTTTATCCTCGAATGCTTATCAACAACATCTCTTTAAAACTATTCTTACTGTTTAACGACCACACAAATTATTAAATTAACTCCTTAATTATTTAAAGATATTCAAATATGTCATTATTTTTAATATATGTTTAACCTAAGAAAGTTGACTGCACTTGGGACTGGGTAACACACCAAACGTCTGAAGGCCGCGGGTTGCCAGTTTGACACGGCCCCTTTACACCACTGCGTATTAAAAGCTATTAATGCCGGTCACCAGTTTGTTGTTATTTGCACTGCAGAGAATGTCGTTTATTTCACAGGCGGATAGTAAGTCTGTGAAGAGGATCCTGAATACGAAATTTACTATGCAGTATAAATAATTAGAAAAAACAGCAGCCAGGAAGGCACATGGTATCCTAGCAGGGATTCACCAAACTTCCCTTATTGTTTTCTTATAATATTTTATATATTACCCCAGGTGCTCACTTCTAGTGAGTATGGTCTTGGCACTCCCAGGGTCCTCAGCTGGATATCATCATTCTTCTCTTTCTTTCCCTTCTACTTTTGACTCTCTCTCTCTCTCTCAGGGTAACTAGGGAATTTTTTTTTTTTTTTTTTTTGGCTGATGCAGCATAAGCCTCGGGCTTCCTTGCACTATAATATAGCTAATAATAATAATAATAATAATAATAATAATCTGAATGATATTGTAAATACACGAAGGGATTGCCAGAGGTTTACTAGACCGCCTAATAAAATAAATAAAAATGTAACACCACCTTCCACTCACCGGTTGGAAAAGACCCGGATTCGAATCCCGTCCACGACGAAGAGTTTTGTTATGGAGTTTTTTCATGCCGTAGCTGAATTAGTCATCCTCCTGCGAGAACAGCCTTCCCGGAGACTCGGGTTTTTTCTTCGGCAAAACAAGCAAACCGACCAGAGAACACACTCAATTTATGGACCTAATACGGTGATGTTTCTTGTAATCTGTCTATCTTGTGAACTCCTCTGACCGTTTGGTCGTCCCGGAGTATAAACAGAAAATTTATTTATTTATTAATTAATACAAATGGATAGATGAGTTTGTTCTCAGGTAATCTTCTTAATATATCTTTTTGTAGTGGCGCACTGCAGTCAAAGATTATGTGTTTCTGTGCAAATAATGTGAGGAGATTACCAAAAATTTAGCGTTCTGATGTGCAAATATGATTGCTCGAAGAAAACCGCTGAAGCTCTGAAAGCAATTAAAGGTACCCATCAACCACTCAGCTGCCCAGCTCAAAGCTAGAGCCTACACTCATGCTTTAATAAACACAGTGGAATCCTAAATGGCAGAAAGAGCTAGTCACACATAGTTACACGAGCCAGTTTTTGTCAGTGACTCTGGTTAGGGAAACAGGAAATATATTGTGCAAAAAGGATAGGGCCAGTGACAAAAGGTAAGGATGTTGTAGAACAGTCTTTTAAGGTACAAAATGTGATATTGTTGTACGCGCTGGCACTATTGATATCAAGAAAATGCGATCTGGGGATTTACTTACAACTTACAAGGCAATGTCAAGAAAAAGCCGCGAGTTAGGATTAAATTTGAAAGTGTTAAAAATTTTGTCCAGACCATAGTTGAGAGTACACGATGAATATCAGTTCGGCTCTGGTGATTATGCAGACTATTTTTTACAAAATGGGATACATTTACAAGTAAATATGAATTACAAGAATATTTGCTTGTGCTATAGAGACAGTGTTAGATGAGTCGTAAAACTGCTAGTTTTTGGGAAGGGTTAACGCACAATCGAGCGGTTCCCCCGAACAGGGCACCAAAATTTAGGGGGACCAAAATTCCCCGAAAATTCATTGCTGTAAATTTCAAGTCGGAGGGGGCACACCAAAATATCTCGCATTGGGCGCTGATAGACCCTGGGCCGCTTCTGGTTTTAGGATGCATACATTTGATATAACTATGCGTACAAACGCCACATATGAGAGTGAGAGACTGAATTCTTCCCTCATTATATTTCTTCCCTACAACCTGCTTTCTTGTACACTTCAGATTGTTGTGATCTCTGAAACAACGCACCTCTGTAGATCCCAGCATTCAATAGCAGGGGTCAGCAACCTGTCACGCTGAATGATTTCGCTTAATTATACAAATAAAGTGTTGTTACTTGAGCCGTTACAAAGACAAAGAAAGGTATATTGCTTTATGGCGAAATTACCATACTGCCAATTTCAGCACTGCAGTACCAGAGGAGTCGTGGGAGAGGAACCGGTGACTGGTTTGTTATGATTGGAATCATTCAGTAATCTGCTGGAGATTACTATTTATAGTGTATAAATACACCAGATAAATAGTGTCACCACTGCTTTAAAGAGAAATGTCTAAAAGTTTGGGTAATAAAATCTTCACTGAATGTGTGAATCTTACCTGGGAAGTTTGAACTTGATGATTAGTGGAGGTTGTGGCAAGAAAGATTAATATGGTAAGGGCATGAAAAGTTAAATTTCTTAATTCAATAACAGGAGTCAGATATTGCTTGTGTGCATGCCGCTCAAGCAATATCTAAATACACTTAGATATTGCTTGAGCGACATGGTACGTAATAATTGTGAATATATTAAAAGAGGATTTAAATCTCTTCTTTTAAATATATATATTAAATATAGTAAATATTTTAAATATAAGATCTTACAAATTAAAATAGAAATATTTGTTTTGCTAAAATAAATCCAGGAAGGACGATGGAAAGTGAGAATTAGCATTAATGCTAATTTGCGAGTTTACTTGTACGTAATAATTGTAACATTTAAATTCACATTTAAATATGTATTTATTTCCATTTCGAAATTATATGCAGGTGGTAAACTTTCTGTGTAATAAATAATTTTATGTAATTATTTAATTACATAATTTTATGTTTTTAGTTCAGTACCAATCAAAATTATAAAGCAGCAGTTATGACTTATTTTGTACAAGTCAAAATTATCAAGCAGCAGTTATGAGACGTAGTAAAGATATGGAATTGGGAAAGCTCGTGTATCGATTGCTTTCATTATTATTATTCTGTTTATTTCCATAAGGAAACCACTCCGGGACGGCAAAGTGCCAGGAGGAGCACCTTTGGTAAATTTGTGCTGTTGTAATTTTATGCAACTGAGGTGATAATAATAAAATATATATTAAATAAATAAAAAAATATGCATAATGGCGCGCATGTCCATTTATGCGAGAGCGCATAAATGGACATGCGTCTTGTTGATTTTTGTTCTGCATGTTGATACCTAATACATACAGTTTTTAGATACCGTAGCCTAGTGGTCAGGCGCGCGGGTGCATAAGCACACGTGCCTTGAGTGACCAGGGTTCAAGCCCGTGAATACCGTGCTGTTTCTATCTATCTTGTGAACTTGACCGTCCCGGAGTATAAACAGAAAATGCAGTACAGTGTGTATCCGCACGCTCATACAGTTTGTATGAGCGTGCGCACGTTGATTTTCGCAAGTCCATTTAGGCGTGTCGTTTTGTAACGTCCATTTTTGTATGCGCGTGCGCAAGTCCATTTAGGTATGCGCATGTCCATTTAGGTATGCGCGTGCGCAAAGCAAAACGACAGGCACACTGCAGTGTTGTTCATAATAAACTAAAAAGAGCAAAAAGAATTACTAGCAATAGAAATAGCACAGAGAATATGACCGAATGCATTTTCAAGGAATGGGCTAATAACACTTTTAGTAACCTGCATGGACTGAATCAAATTGAGAACACTGATAATGGTAACAAAATTTTTGAATTCCTGAAAGATTTAACCAAGCGAAACCATTCGGCAATAGAGGAACCAACAAGACCTCCTTTGAGTGAAATACAAATCACCAAAGAGAGCGTAATGAAAGCAATCAACGATCTGCCCAATAAGGCCACTGTTGGACCAGACAAATTTCCAATGTTCATCCTTAAAATAAGTAGCCCATTTATAATAGATCTATTACTGCACATCTATCAGGAAATCATCAGGTCAGGAGCTTTCCCGCAAGCTTGGAAAAATTACATTGTAACCCCAATACCAAAGATTAAACACCCAAAATTGGCTAAGGATTACAGACCAATTTCTGTCAGTTGCACCCTACAGAAGGTATTCGAAAAAGCACTGCTTCCCACCATCAATCAACACTGCTTCAGCCATAGACCACCACATTTGCACTCAGTTATTTCCGGTAGATCAACAATAACAAACTTACTGGAAACCCTTTTTCGCGTGCAGAGAGCACTAAATGAGAAGGAGCAAATTGATATTATTTTTTTGGATATCTCCGCAGCCTACGACAACGTCTCAATTCCAGCGCTCATTGCGATTTTAAAGAATTATTTTAATGTAAGAGGAAATTTGTTAACTATAATAACCAACCTGCTAGAACATAGAAAACTTATTGTTAAGCACCAAAAGCTACAATCTTGCTTTACCATCTCGCGAGGAGTGCCACAAGGGGGAGTTCTTTCGGCTACTCTCTTCGCGGCCGCCCTGGAGCCGTTTCTTGCACGGTACTACAATTTTATAACATATGCTGACGATGTAAAATTCTTCATCACTTCCAAAGACCATGAATCAGCAGAAGGTATTTGTCAGATGGCAAATAGCACAATCAGAGAATTTGAGAGCTACCTGGATTGCATCGGGCTCCGTATTAATGCGCAGAAGTCTGCCCAAATGACCATAACTTGCAAGCAGAATAAAAATGGCATCTCGATCTCCGTGAACGGGTCTAATGTGGTAAAAGTGCACTCTCACCTGGACCTGGGTCTTAAGTGGGATGACAGACTCACCTTTGCTCAACACTTCGCCCATATGAAGACAAAAATATTCGCCGCTTTATGGGCTACCAGACAGGAACTGGTAGGAATTAGGGATCCTCAGCTAGCGACCAAGTACATTTTAATGTGTGTCCTGCCAATTGCAATGTATGCCTCGCAAATCTGGTCTTCAGCTCCAGATTCACATTATAAGTCCGTCCTTGGGATCGAGTACTGGTTCTTGCGATGGCTTAACAGAGTTGCTGGTCACCCTTTTACTATCTCAAGGGCCATTCTCTACTCAAACCTTAACATCACACCCTGGATGCAGCGGACAATTAACAAGAACATACACACTCTCGCACAAATGCTCACAGGCAGAGTGGATGCTCCAGTCCTGGATAATATTCTAGTCAAACCGCGTGCCACTGCTAGACGTTGCGGGGAAGTAAATAATCCACTGCGTTCAGTCCTGAACAATCTTAGTAGCCTGCAAAGATTCTTCCCATCAAATGCAGGGAAAATATTTAACTCACTACACATAGATGCCGAAAAACTGTGTGAGAATGCAGCATACCGGAAAGAGATCTTTCAGAATTCGTACAGACTTACCGAAATATGAATCGCCTGCAAAGTACCAAAGAATTTAGAGTAAAAGAGAAACTTTCTGCTTTCAGAACAATAATAATTTGTTGACTGGAAAAATATACCTTCTGTAACAGTTATGTAAATATGTAATTTATAGATGGAATTATTAGTGAATTGTAAATATATCAGTTGTATAATGTATGTACAGAATCATCAATATGTAAATACTGTATATGTATACATAAAATGTGTATATAATATTTCGGGACGAGACTACGTGTTCAGTATATGTAACCCACTGCACGTAGTATCTCGTACCCTGATATGTACTTAGCACCCTCCTGGCACTTTGCCGTCCCGGGGTGGTTTCCTTATGGAAATAAACGGATAATAATAATAATAATAATAATAATAATGTCGACTTACGTATGCGCGTGCCGTGCCTAAAATAGCAATATGTATGCGCGTGCGCATTTTCATTTATGTCCATGTCTATAATTTTTGTATGCCCGTGTAGCTTCGGCGTATAGGGGGGACACTCTGGAGGGACACTCTCGGCGTATAGAGGGGAAATTCTGGAGGCCGCGACAAAGTACAAAAAAATGCGCGTGCGCATGTGCGCATTATGCGAGTTGCGCATACTGTGTTCATAATTTATATATAATATGGATGTGGGCGTGCATCCAGTTAGTTACAATAATTTGTAGAAGAAATTTTATAAATTTATAAATGTTCATTATCATTTAGTACGTTTATGAACAAGAAAAAGTACGTTTATAAACAATGCTCCTGCGTTATACCGATTTTTGTATGCTCATGTCCATTTATGTCCATGGGCACATGAATGGACATAAGTCCGTTTAATTTAACCTTTAATTTGACTCTTAACTTAATTTTAAAACGCAATGCGATATTTTTAGAAACAGTAAGTACAATAAACCGAAGTAATGAAGAGTTAATTTTTATATAATCCAAAACTTTATTTCTTCGTTGTCATACTGTTATTGCTCTTTTTTTTTTTTTTTTTTTTTTTTTTTGATGTTTCAAAACGATAAGGAACTGATCAGTTCCATCAGTTCCTTATTGTTGTAGGTTTGTAAAATGTGAATTATATTTTAAATCATGGCCTAAAAAAGACAGTAATTGCTACCAATTTCCTATCTCCGAATAATGTAGGTTTTCCATGTGCAGTTAACATTAAATAAAAGCGATCCCTTCAAAGCACCATAATGGAAATTACTGCTGTGTTAATTCTCAGTTTGATCAGATTCCAAAAACTGAGAGTAGAGTTAATTTCTTTACAATTATGTGTATTGGGTAGAACTGCGTGTTATAAGATTCATGAGAATTGAGGCTGACACACAAAATGAAATAACAAAACTATTATTATACAATAAGGCCATTTATTAGTTATCATTTATTATTAGATTACATAAGGAAATTACTAATAAATGATCAGTATAAATTTCTAATCATTATTCACCCTTTCATATATTTTCTCTTAATGAACAATCAGTTAATCACAGTTAATCATAATAGTGTTCTTAAAATTCGCCCCTGGTCTTCCTTTAAAAATTCAATTTACGAATTACCTCTTAATGATGCTGAACTCACCACAACTCGTAAAAATATCAAATATATCATCAATATATGTATGATGATATTTTACTGGAAAGTTAAATGCATATCGGTTAGTACTATTTTTAATTACTAATCTTCTCCTCCCTTCCTCAACATACGACCAAGAAAATAGTACATTTAAATACAGTATTGTTTAAGAAAATAGTAACTTTAAATACTGTTTAAGAAAATAGTAACTTTAAATACTGTTTAAGAAAATAGTAACTTTAAATATTGTTTAAATATCACCTTTTGTAAATATTGTAGGTCATCAATCTTATTTTTAGTGTTGAACTCCCTTCTAGTACAAATTATTTTGCTACCGCCCCTTTAAAAATACGTAAATAAATTTATACTCGAGTATAGTTTAGAGAAATATTTAACAATTATTATTAGTAAATATATAAATTAAAATATTGTTATGCTTCTAATTAAAACGAAAAAATAGTAAGTTCCCAACTTATGCAATTAATTCGGTCCTGTTGTTTTAGACTAAGTTGAAAACCGTTCGTATCCAGCAACTCAATACGATAAACCATTTTTTGATATGTTTTGACATGTATCTTCAGGGGATGGTCGAACTATCTACCGAAACTGTTTAAGAAAACATACTCGTATTTCATTCTATCTCCGAATTCATGTAATTCGAACTCGTGTAAGTCGAGGACCTAACTGTGTTTGTGTTATTTGCAGAGATATCATGTTTCAGTAGGATTATGACTGAGAGATTTGATTAATAAAGTGTTTAAAAGAGTGTAAAGTAAGAGCCCCTTTCACGTAAGAAAAGGGATTCGTTGGATATCTCTCTATATTGAGGAAGAGATTTTTTATGATTAATCACAATTAATCATAATAGTGTTCTTAAAATTCGCCCCTGGTCTTCCTTTAAAAATTCAATTTACGAATTACCTCTTAATGATGCTGAACTCACGACAACTCGTAAAAATATCATGACGTAAAAATATTTATGACGTCAGAGATGTCTCTCTATATTTCTCACGTCTACCAATTGGATATGGAGAAGATTACTACTGAAAAACTGTTTATCAATTATCATTTGTCATCATGTATATTATCATCAATGATATATGATGTATATAATGATGTATATGTACTTACTGTAAGTGTAAGTGTGTGTTGTTGTCTTACGGCACCAAGGGTTTCCCCCATCTCCGCGTTGCTTTCATTGTGGTGAACCAGTTCACTGGGAAATGCCAGAGATTTAAAAGTGTGTGGGAATTGTTCATGTGTTGTGTTCTGTACCGTTGTTCATCTGGTCATTTAGCCGTTGGACCCCTATTGCCCAACGTTGTCCCACTTACGCCCCGTGGAGGCAGACCAGGAACCCAGTAGCTGTAGATTCACTCTGGCAGGTCCTGCCGCTTAATTTCCTGGGATTTCGGCGGCTAGGACCTTAAAAAAAAAAAAAAAAAAAATATATATATATATATATATATATATATATATATATATAATAATAAAAATCATAAAAAATAAAATAAATAAAAAAAAATAAATAAAAATAAAATATATATATATATATTGTACTGTTTTTTCTTTTTTTATTATTATTATAGATACAATGGGGGTTCATGCAGAGGCGGATTTAACGGCGGCGCACCGGGCGCGCGCCCTGGGCCCCGACTCTTCTGAAGGGCCCACGCAAAACCCAAACTTTATACGCAAAAACCTCAACAAATTAGTTGAACTAATATGTTCAACTATTAGTTCAAAACTTTGTGATTATTATTATGCTATTATTAATTATATTATACATATATTATATTCAAATTTTATTGGAAATAAAACATTAATAGTACATAGTATTTTTTATTTATTTAAAAAAATGGTTAACGTGTATTTTTATTTTCCCTGTCTCTCTTTTTTTTAAGGGGCCCAGTATTTTCTTCTGCGCCCGGGGCCTCAACCGACCTTAATCCGCTACTGGATTCATGTTAGCTGTGTAATTTCTAAGCATATCACAAATCTGCCTGATCAAGGCAGAAGACATAGCTCCATGTATACATAGGAAAAGCATAGCTCCATGTATACATGAAGCTATGCTTAGAAATGCTTAAGGACGCTAAACGCTTTGGCCTGTGGGGTTGGTTCCTACGTGGCCCTTATCCGCATATCGTTGGGCATCAGTTTACATGTTTACCTTTACATCAATTAAAAAATTAAATTAATAATTAAAGAACGACAAAACTTAATTTCATTTTCTGTTATAAAATGGAATGTAGCTAATTTTCATTTTTTTTTTTTTTTTTTTTTAACGTGGGTCCACCTTTACAAAGTTGCGTTCCTAAAATGGTTTTCCAGTACATGACTGACCTTATATACTTGTCTTTAATCATCAGTATAAATTACTTGATACTCTATCATATCATGTACGCTGGTTCAATTATTTCATGTGTGTGTATATTTTATCATGCTTGTATATTTGTTTTAAAGCGTCTTATATACCATAAATTGCGCATATGTACTACTGTACTTAATGTCAACATTTAATTTCTTTATGGCCTACATTGTAAATAAATCTTTCTGATGGATTTTGAATAAATATAGAATGTGTGAAATATGTTATGGTAAATTATGAAAGGTCAAAAGATATGTTGTGCTTTTATCGTTGCGCTGTCATACTAAAGAATTGTTTACAAATATTTCGAAACTAAAAAAAAAAAAAAAAAAAAATATTGTTATCGAATACAGTATTAATGAATTTAAATTTCACAGACACTACCGTTTAGGGTGAGGTCATAAACCGTACAGAAATACTTGAAATGAAGACATTTGGCTTAAAACATTTAAGAAATTCCAAACACTCACGTGTTTCGAAGAGGTCGATGAGATAGTAGTAATCCTTGCTAAACAGCCATCTGCAATTCATAAAGTCATTATCATAACGAAGGAGCAAACTCTCACGATAACTAGTGTAGCACATCTCCCACAGGCCCAGCCTGTGGAAACGTTGATACGGAAGAAGTCCATCAGCCACCAACCAGTACGGTGTAGAGAAGGCTATGATGATCACAGTTGTGGCCAACACTAAAATGCCTCTTCCAGCACTCTTAACACACGAGTAACTCATCGCCACATCTGTCTCAGTACTCGTACTCCATCATCTAATGAAGGTATCAGCGTTTTTTATTTTCGTTCTTCAAGAGTGGGAGGGACTTTATGACGTCAGAGAATTAGGAAATGTACAGTAGTCAGAAGGTCAACCGCATTTCCCTTTCCGTTTTTTTTTTTTTTTTTTTTTTGTTTACTAAACATCGAATAGCTTTCTTTTTGTAAGAGACTAAGAAATCAAAACATGCAGTCAAGTGTGGTTTCAATAAACAAAATCATTTCTAGCCACTGTATTATACAGGTGGATTCGCATTTTTATACTGGAGAAGGCCTGACTTGATGGCAAACCATTTCCCGAACTCTTTACGAAGATATCTTCCGGAATGCGCGAGCGCACACACACATATCATAATGCACACCTGTTAAATTTGTCATCCAATAGTCCGCCTTTAAAAAGCGTGCACAAATGCTATTATCGTAATGAACCATGATTATGAATAATAAATAACGTTCATGTCTGTATCGTGAAGAGAGAACTGCACAACATTTGGTCACCAGTGACTAGTTTTTTTGTTTTTTTTTAATTACAATAAAATAAGTGAAACATGGAAATGGTAAGGTTAAATAAAACGAGTTAACAAGGTGAAAGGTGTCTTAGTTGTTAATCCACCTCGTTCCAGCGGGCAAAAGTGAAGTGATTCGTAAGATGGAAGAGTTTATAACTGGGCATTCGGCAGTTCGGTAGATCGAATCAGACAGAATGAGGATCCATTCAAGCTTCAGCTGACGAAAATTCTTTTGCGTTTAGTATATCGCCTAACGTGGATGGTGATATTAATCATTAAGATGTCATTTGTGTCACAATTTTGTGCGTCTCAATCCAGAGATTGGAAAATAGATATGTAGTAGTAGTATTACTATTGGTAGTAGAATTAGAATCGTTTGAGATTTCAGATGGCACTGGAGGATTCTCCACTGCAGATATCCCAAATCGATTGCAGAGATTTGACAGGTGACCATATTAGTTATGAAAATTATCCTTTCCTCTTCCATGAGTCGGGTAGTCTATCGAAGCCGAAAACCCGGGCTATATACTATTTATAGTTTGCTCCTGTGAGATGGAATTCCCAAACAGTCCACTTCGAAGCCAAAATTCGGAGATGACTGCTCTTTTACCTTTTTTTTTTTTTTTTTTTTTCATTTATTTACACACTCAAATATTATGTACAATTTCAAGAAACATATACAATAATTTATATACAATTTTATGTACGTTTTCATTCTCATATATAATTATCCTAGTATATATATATATATTTTGTTCAGAATACAGTTGAGGAAACACAGTATGTACAAAACAAGTGTGCGTGTGTCCTGATATCAAGGGTGGCCCATCTCCACCTAGTGGATCTGTATTCAATATAGGACTTCTGCAAAGGAGCAGCCAAAGGACTTCTGCAAAGGAGCAACCTGGGCAGCTGCTGCCTGGTGCCTGTCCCCAGGCACGAGTAGCCGGGCCTGGGTTTTTTTATCCTCTTACGTGTCAAAGTGCACGAAATCCCGCACCCATTGGAGGTATTTTTTTTTTTTTTTTAAGGTCCTAGCCGCCGAAATCCCAGGAAATTAAGCGGCAGGACCTGCCAGAGTGAAGCTACAGCTATTAGGTTCCTGGTCTGCCTCCACGGGGCGTAAGTGGGACAACGTTGGGCCTCAATAGGGTCCAACGGCTAAATGACCAGATGAAGAACGGTACAGAACAAAACACATGAACAATTCCCACACACTTTTAAATCTCTGGCATTTCCCAGTGAACTGGTTCACCACAATGAAAGCAACGCGGAGATGGGGGAAACCCCTGGTGCCGTATGACAACAACACGCACTTACACTTACACTTACCCACTGGAGGTAGTGCAATACCAGTGGGTGCTGCTCTTTTACCTCAGAAACTCGACAAAATGTTGAGCATAATCCTTTAAACTATTCATTGAACAGAAGCCTGAAAGCATGCGACCGCACAGTGGAAAACCTACATGAGCCAGTGATCCCCAAATTTTGGCACCGTATAATTAATGTAATTTTAAGAAGCAGCACCCCAGAGTCAAGAGCCGCCACTGCTGCTAACGAAGTACAGTGGAGCAGTTGGCCCCTGGAGCAACTGCTCCACTGTACTACTTTAAATCCAGCGTTGACTACACTTTTCGGAAAATGAACGCCGGCGTTTTGTTACACTGCATGTAATTCAAGTTTAATGCAACCGAATAATTGTTAATACCACTACTTTCGGCCATTATAGAAAAAATACGATATCATAATATCCAAACTGTACTTGTTTTTATTTAAAAAAACACGGTAAGTTCTGTATATTGCCGACCGTTAGCTCCACCACTGCTGTTTTTATGAACCATCTCTAAATAATAATAATTATTATTATTAAATCCGTTTATTAAAGTAGAAAGTGTTTGCTTTAACCCCTTTAACTCGACCGGCTAGAAGGGTGTACAAAATGCAAGAATTGCAATTATTTACAATATAAGAAGGGTGTACAAAAAAGCAAGATTACAATTATTTACAGTATTTACAATATAAGAAGGGTGTGCAAAAATGCACGATTACAATTATTTACAATATTGTTTACAAAATCCAATTATTGACAAAATTATAATTGAAGTAAGCTGTGTGCTCCAGAGAGGCTCTTCACTCTTTACTGCTTGCTTCTGGAGTATATCACAGGGTCTATTGCCAATGAATTGAAAAGGTTGACTGAGTTGTTTGGGAAGAAATTCTTCAGACAACACATGCAACGGTAGGTAGAGGTTGTCATTACTGCGTCCAGCACGTGGAGTAGAGATAAGTCCTCGAATGGGGGCGTCACTCACACCAGTTAGCATCTGAGACTGAAGAAGAATATTCCTGGATACTATGTGAACTCTCCAGGGAGTGATATTTAAGTTGGTATATAAAACAGCCCTGGAGATGGTAAATGCGTTGCCCGTGACCCTGTTCATCCATCGCATTACCCAATACTCTACTGCCAGGAATCTGTTTATGTACGACGTTTGGTGAAGACCAGATTGGTAAAGCGTATAGTGCGATAGGTTGTAGGCACCGCTGGACGTATCCTCCGACTACATCGACGTTGAGTAATCCCGTCAGCTCTTGTTGAATTGCCTGCCCACATCGCCGAGAAAGTCTTCGATTTCATTGTCGAGAAATAGGTCTGAAAAGTGAGGCCCTCGTCCGAAGTCATGCCGAGGTCGGTGTGAGACTTCACTTTCCTTATCTGTAATCCGTTGTGATAGGCTATGATGTCATTTTTGATTCTCTTTTTTGTGAAGGTAAGTTGAACTGATTTTGATACGTTTATTTCCAGACCTATTTGCAGTAGATAGGCTACAAGGCTGTCGATCAGGACGGAGACTCGCTGATTAGTCAGCTGAGTTTGTTCGGCTTTTTAGATGTTATGTATAATTTGAGGTCGTCTGCATACGATGAGAAATCAGTGTACCTTGCGAGGAAGGGTTCAAGGGCAGCGGCGAACAGTAGACCGGACAGGACACCTCCTTGCGGTACTCCTCTCGTTATAATGCACTCCTGTTGGAAGGATTTATAGCTGATGATGAGTTGTATTGGTGTAAGGATGAGGTTGATGGTTTTTAGCAGGCTTCCAGTAATGCCAAAATACTTTTCTAGAATGTAGATGAGAGCGGGAATTGAGAGCTTATCATAAGCAGATGTAATATCAAGGAAGAAGACGTCCAGCTGAGATTTACTGTTGAGAGTAGTTTGAATTTTAAATAGGGTATCCAATAGGTTTGTATATGTAGATCTTTTTGGGGATCAGAGTATGCAGATGTTTGGGTCTATGAGAGAAGCATTGTTCGATCAGTGCTGATAAGATAGTTTTCTCAAACACATTAAATAGAGAGCAGCCCACTGAGATCGGTCTCAAGTCCTTAGGTTCCTTTGTGTTTCTTCTTTTGGGTATGGGTTGTACCCTGTAGTGATTCCACATTGTCGAGATTGATCCGGAATTCAATATGCGATTAAAGATTACAAGAAGGGGCTCCACACTTTAACCATGAATAGAGGGAAGCCGTCAGGACCAATTGTAGATTTATTAGGAAGTCTACTGATGGTATTTATAAGGTGTTGCTTTGTTAGCGTTATAGTTGAAAGGAGCTGTCTGGAGTGCATGACGAAATCACGAAATCATTAGACCCAAAAACCCCAAGGTTTGGGGTTTTTGGGTCTAATGGCATCTCGTTGAAAGTCAAAGATACCCATTCCTGAAATACCTTCTCATCGATATGGAAATCTTTGTTGCATTTGGATGTAATACGTTTGGAGTGGTTTATTCTGTTGAGTACCAGCTGCCGGATTGCATTTCGTTTACATTTTAGGAAGGTTGCCCGCTCTTTCTTTTAATGGTAGTCAGCTGAGTTATGGTACTTTTCCATATTCTGGATGCTTTTTGTTTCCTCTTGAATGCTTCTCGGACTTCGGTATTGGATCTATCAGAGAGTTTTAATTGCCTGGAAGCTCCTTGGGAAGCAATTTCAAGTAGCTGGTTAGCCAGGTTAGATATAGCAATGTCTATTGATTCTTGCTGTAGATCCTTCTAGTTTATTTCTGTGAGACGTGCAAAGATGATCTCTGGGTTTAAGTATTTGATGGAGAATACTGTTTTGGTAATCACCTCGTTCCTGAAAGCTTCACCAGCGTTTGAGTTTACAATGACATTGAACTCAAACGTGACGGGAGAGTGATCAGAGGGGAAGCTGTGGTGTTCAGTGGTCAGACCAAGGTGTGGGAGATTGTGGAATAATACATCTGGCATTTTACAGCCAAAGGACAGCCTACAGATTAGCCATAATTTATTTAGAAAACAAATTTAATGAAAACCTTAAACTTCCGAATGCCAATGTAGATATCTAATGCTCGAGATTTAGGGGATTAAAGTTTGCACAGCCCTCTCGTTTTTATACAGTGGTACCACACTTCAGGGAGACAACATGATCTCCTTTTTATTTCCACCTCTCTGGCACTGCTCTGCTCGTTGGCAAAGAAGTTGTCGAAAAGCACATGGTCTCTCATACTAGCATTTTTTTGTAAATTTATTTTAATATTTTTATTTGGAAGACTAAATGGAAAGACTTTTGTGTACGTTTTTTTCGACTTTCAAGTAGGCTATTATTTTTTATTTTTTTTATTTCATTTTCTTTATTTTTCTTAACAATTTCCGTTAAATTCCAAGCACACACTTCTAATAATATTCGCATATTATTAGAGTTTTCATTACTCAGACGCTTTAGTTTTATTCATTTTCAAATCTTCCAGATAGATGTTCTAAAACAGGGATGACACACTAGTGGCACATGTGCCAAGATTGGCATTTATCCCCAAATGTATTATTAAGGTAATATAAATATATATTACCTTACAGTTGGAAGCATTTTTGAAGTAAAATGAACTGGCTCGAGGAAAGTTTTCTAATGATATGAAAATCATTATAAAACTTTCCTTGACAGCTTCCCTTGGATACCTTCATTAATATCATTTAAGAAAATCAGAAATAGGAAGGGAAGTACCCCACTTGTTACATAGATCCACCCTGAACCTTCTGTCTCGTACCTTTCAGCCAGCTTAATCCTAAGCTGAATACAGCTTAGGATTTTACCAGCTTCTATGGCAAAAACTCTACTGAAATCCAGATTATATGTCAGAATTTTTAGCTGCATTCAGCTGTTTAATGACTACATGATACAGTAGTAATTTATCAGATCGGTCAGGCATGACCTCCCCTTAAAGAATCTATTCTAAGTACTATTCTTGTCGAGATAGTCTTTGATCGCATCCTTAACCATACATTCCATGATCTTCCCTAGCACAAAAGTCAAACGCATTGGTCTGTAGTTACTCCTACCGAAGTCCTATTTAGAACCGAACCCATGCGTACTGGTAGGCATTAGACTCCTTCCCAGAGTCTAATGATACTTCCATTAACATCTCCAACAGTTGATACTCACATTGATACTCACCTTTTAAATTTTAACTGAATATATCCCGTCCTTTCTTGAAGCCTTATTCTTCAACGTCAGTATCTTTTCTAAAGACGCTTCTCTGAGATCATTATGATATATATCGATTATATGACTGGCATTTGATCTGATTTTAAACCAGTTTATAATCAGATCTCGGAATATACGCCGGAACGCTGTTAGTTCGTAATACGCATAGGTAATATCAAGTATATGCGTTAACTGCCTTTTCTTTTATTCCTACACAGAATAAATAATTCCAGCCCTACATAGAATAAATTTTGTTAGCAGCGAATTACTGTATATTTTAGCGGGGTTTTATTATCAAATAACATACCTCAGTGGGTTAAAAACTCCTATACTGATTTCAAGAATTTAGTACAAAGGTACTTAGGAATATTCAAATTAAGTTATGAGATTGAAAAGGATCGGAGTTGTTGTTTCAAGTTTATAGTAATTATATGTGTAGGGCTATGGAATTGGAAAATTTCCCAGGGACCAAAATAACATGTTCTAAAAATTTGGTGCCGGTCTAACTTTTCCTTCTCGAGTAATGCCCGGATAGAGACTATGGAATCGGAATTGGGCTAAAATCTTCCCAGGGACCAACAACAGATACGCTAAAAATTTGGTGCCTATACGATTTTTCAAATAATGCCTTCTCAGGAAAATTTAGTGTTGATTTTATGTTTCCTTATTAAGTAATACTGGAATATTTGACAGATACTTTTTATAGATTTATTTATATTGGGGAATGGAAATCTGGGGTAAGGAGGAGAAGCTGTGGAATCGGAAATAGAACGAAATCTTCCCAGGGACCAAAAAAAAAAAAAAACATATTCTGAAAATTTGGTACCGGGCTAACTTTTCCTTCTTGAGGATACCTGAAACTTCCCGGATACCTAAAAACTTTAATTTATATAGACAACTGTGATTTTTATGAAAAAATTAAAATAAAGAAACCGGATTTCTGTTTGTCAGATTTTAATGAGAATTGGGAATGGCTCGACAAACCATTCTAACGGATACAAATAGAAACTTTTATGAAATTACGACAACTGGGATTATACATGCAGCCTGCTCAATTGCATATTTTTTAGTGGAGCTTAAAACAAACCTAATACTGTTACCATGAAATGCTAATACTTATGTGAGATCATAGATCAATCCCTTATACAACTTGGATGCTACAGAAAATTACTGATTTTAAACAAACTCATCTGAAACAAGTTGGTCAGAGACACCAGGTTCCATATAAAGGCAAAGGTATTTCTAAAGATGAAACTAAATAAAATATAAAACGATATTCCTACGCTGGACACTTTCTCTCCTCAATAACTTCGATAACTCTTGTACAATTTAAACTAAAAGGTAAATACGAACTATATCACTTAGGATTAAAATTAATCACTTGAGATTAAAAAGGTAAATGCAAATTCCATTATTACAAATGGCGTACTTCACGTGTGCCGAGTGCTCTTGAATGGTGTTCTACAAAAACTGCACACCCCTCCCCCCAGAGAACAATTTCGAAAAGTGATTCTTTTCTGCCCACTATGCTACGTAAAGTATCATCGAAGGTGTATCTGACTTACCTTAATTGTGTATTTCTTATACTTAGTACGTAATTTGTAATAAGGAAGTTAATACATATCGCGCGATGATATGCAATTAAAGATTTCAGAAATTTTTCACAAATACAGTCCACAGAAATAATCGTTTCATCCTTCTCTGGGCAGATCCAGTTCTATTGCCAACAGTATTGTTTTAACAATTAAATATGTTAACAATTAAAGAAACACTACTTACGTTTCTCGATTAGATCCAGCAGGTGGTTATGTCTACTAAACAGCCACCTACAGTTGTCATTATGGCTGTAATAACGATCATGAGGCTTTCGATAATTGGATTCGTACGTTTGGTAGTAGGACCGCGAATATTGCGTTGATCTATAACCATTATAACACAGAGTCCACAATCCAAGACGATGAAAAGGAAGAGTAGAGTAGCGCTCGTCTGACTGGATCCAGTAAGGAGTGGAGAAGGCTATACCAATAATAATAAGCGCTAGAACTAACAATCCGATAGCAGAGAATCTGACCGACTTTCTACCAACTGGCCTTGCCATGAGGTTTCTGTAGTGTTACCGACTGATTGCTTATATCCCCTAATTTCTTATATTTCCTATTTATTATATTACTTTTTGTTACCTCACACTTATGTCGATAAAGAACCTCTGCAATGTGGGTTACTCGTACCCGCCTTCCTCTGTATTCCGCAGCTGGAACTGTTGCATAATTTTTGTTTTTCTTAGTCGTACCGAATCTTCTGTTTTAAAAATGAAGCTGGATAATTTCCTGTTTACATTTACAACGCATGCGTGATTCATATACCACGCCTGTCATGCTTGGTGACAAGTAGTTTCTTTGTCCGTCTTCCACCTTCTATGTAGGTTATGAATACTAAAAATGTTCGGCTCAAATGAGTTTATCATTCCGATACACAGTACACGTTTGTACGCTTCAATCAATTGAATCCTAGTTGTGGCATATGATGTGGTGACTTAGCACATTTTATCCCCCATCTGGTTTCTTTCTTGTCTTCATCTTGTCTAGTCTCTCTCTCTCCCCATTTTGTACACTCACTCAAAGGTTCACTTACAGCACACCTTTATCTTTTACGCTCTATTGATTGCGTACATAAATAAAATAAATATTAGCAAACCTCTCGAAAATTTATTCTTATTCGGTTATTCTCTCTCTCTGGCATCACATAGCTATCACATAACTATCTGTGAAACTCATCGTTTGGTTTCAGAGATAATTACCAATATATATTGAATAAGATTTCTTCAAGGGAGCACAGGCCTGTATAAAAGAGTATTCCTCAAGTAAGGTTTATAGTTTCATGTACCAATAAGCAGAGGAAATGGACCTCGAATACAGATACTGACAGCGGAAGTGAAATACTGGTTGTGAAAAGATGGGGACGTGTTAGTTTAGTTTTAGTTTAATTTTACCTTAACTGTTTAAATTCACCAATACAGTGGTGAATTTTAAAATTGCTCAAATTATAAATGTATGCATTTATAATTTGATGATCGTCATTGAAATCATGTTTGGATGGCTTGTGGACTGGTTAAGGCCTCTTAAACAACATTATTTGGTCAGATGCCATTTTGCTCATTTAATATTTTCTATCATCATCGTTATGTCGCCCATCCTTAGACAAACAGTCTGCTCCTTCCCCAGAGTAGCTAGTGGAGTTCATTGTAGCAATTTTTGGCAGCCTATATAGTTGAGCCACATTTAATAAACGGACTGTTTTTTTGTTTTGTTTTTCTTTTTTGGCAGCGTACAAACTCGATTTTGCAATATGCGTAAGATTCGTACTTTCTGCTGACCATATACGTTATTCCAGAACATTTACAGTAATCCTGCACTGCCTGAATTTTATTTTTTCTAGAGGGTGTTCTTATGTGAAGTTTTATAATTCTGAAGTAACGATTGTTTACAACTTCATTGTTCCAAGAATTAATTTGTGTCATTTTTGATAGAAATCTTATACATGAGAAAACAAAAACGCCACATGCTGTAACGACCCTGTAAAGTTAATGCATTTAAAAAAAAAAAAAAAAAAGTCCCTCGAGTCAAGGTTTCAGTGAGGGAAGTCGATCTTTGGTGCAAGGCAGGGTGGTGCTGAAAAGACATTTATGCAACTGTGACTTTTTTGTTTTTACTTTTCCCAGATGTCATTGTCTTTACACATTTCCGGTTGCCACAGGGACGCTGTAGATTTACGACAGTATTGCGTTAGCTGTTTCTACGCGTGTAGGTTACGTCGTGTAGGTTATAATAAGCTTTTATAATAAAAAAATGACACTTATTCAACATGGTGTATATAATATATTTTTATTATAATACGACCCCAGACGATCAAAGCCTTGTATGATACATCCTTATTCGAGAAGGATACGTTCCTTGGATGATCGCGAATAGTAAAATTTTCAATCATTCCTGATTGAATGATTCCTGATGAGATCATGTATTGATGAGATCTCATTCCTGATGAGATCATGTATTAACATATTCTTTAAAATGAATTAAACATATTATACAGTGGTGACGAGCTAACTGACTGACTGATAATTAGCGAGAGCGAACCCAAAAAGTTTACGTTTCTTGGTCCTCGGTCCTCTGTGAGAATATAGTAACTTCCCATTTGTCACTGGTTTGGAGAGATCTGGGTCCCATTCCATCGACAGGTGGAGGAATTTCTAAGGTCCTCTTCAATTGAGGCTGTAGTTAGCCGATCTCAGACGGAAGCAGTAGGCCTCCCCTCCACTGAGTTATTCCCAGTTTTTTTCAGCCCGCACCACATGCAATCAGCCCGTGAACCCACAGTCACAAACACACACACACACATGGATTTGGATAACGCCTGGGGGACCGTTAACATAATAATAATTAGCATCAGACTAACAAAAGGCGTTTCCTGAGCACCAAACAACAACAACTTTTTCAGCTTTCACAGTAGATTGCCTTTTTTTTTTAAATAAGCAATATTAATGCAAATTTATTGGATTGAAGGATTGTCTTGTCCTTTCGCGTATGTTTTGTGGCCAAAGTGCAAAATGTGTTAGTTGTCTGATGGCACCAGGAGTTCCCCCGTCTCCACGTTGTGTACTCTGTTTGTGTAGCACAGAACTCTGTGAAGGCCAGAGATTTAAAAAGTGTGGGGAGTGGACAGATGTGTAGTGTTGTGTACCGTTATTCTTCTGACCATTTAGCCGTTGGGCCCACCGTTACCGCACTTGGCCCCGGGGAGGCAGGTCAAATACCCAGTAGATTTTTTGTACTCTGGCAGGCCCTGCCACCTAGTGTCCAAAGATTTCGGTGGAAAGGGCCCATGTGAAAAAAAAATAATAATAAATAAAATAAATAAATAAAAAAGGGGGTTAACGCTAGAATATAAAAGGCCAAGAGAGGTTTATGTAAGCATGGTTTAAATTTGGACGTCATTAATTGATAAGTTGTGTGGGGGTGTACACTGCGAGTTAGACAGAGTAGGAGGGAGAGACTGAAGGCTGGGGACAATAGAGAAGGCGACTCCAGAAAGTCAGTGAGTCAGACCCATGCCTCACCAGGCGGAAGAAGGGGTGACAGGAGGGAGGAGACATGAACCAATCTCCTCCCCCGGCCAGGGAGGAGAGTTAAAGAAAACCAGGCTAGAGTGCTCGGTTTGATTGCCAAATGTGGCTTGTGGCAGAAAAGCTGCTGGTGCCTCCAGTGTCTGGGTTTGGAGTCTTGAGTGGGATCAGGTACTGGTTGATCTTGCCTGCAGATTCAGTTGCAGATATCAGCCCGATGGAACTTGGATGAAGGAAGTGAATTTCAGTTCAGTTGAGCTTCGATGAGGTTGGCGGTTGATGCTACTGGAGAGGGGTGCCCAGAATCTGTCTCAAGTTATTGGTCTTGGTAGTTTCGGCTCCTTAATGTTCTTCGTCTGTTGAAGACATCCTGTGCAAAAGTGGTGAAGTATTTATAATTGTCATGGGTATGAATTAGTATATATTCTTGGTGGTCCTTTGGCAAATTAATAATCTTTGTGATCAGAATAGATCTCAAGTCTTCATAGTCAAGACAGATGATGCCAAGATTCGTCAGTGCCATAGTGACCACAAAAACATATGAAAGGAAAAATAATCCGCCCAACTTCTTATAAGTTGAGTAAGCCCAAACAGCATAGTTATTTATAATATTGAAGCTCTAGCTACGTGTAGTTAATTTTCTAATCGCATAAAATATGAAAGAAAATCTGTGTTATATTCATATATTCTGTGTCATACACAATCACTAATTCAGTTGGACGAATTGTCTTTCCTTTGATATGTTTTTTGTGACCATCAGATTTAAACTGCCTAGTTAAAACCGTGGATCAAGAAACCCTTTTGTGTGCACTATCGCTAATAATTATCAGACAGTGGTGTTATCGCTCACAAACGCAAACACAAGTTACGAAATCCATAATATAAATATCTCCACATATTGGATGAAAAGGGTAGGGAAGGGAAATGTGATACGAATTACATTTTGACAATTTTTATCTTCTAAGGATTGTTTCTAAATGATATCAGAATGAAATAGTGGCGCATCCAAAAAAATTTGTGGGGGGGGCTGAAGTGGCTTTTACGTTCGATATTAGTAGCTTTTAGAATTAATTTCTTAGGGGAATTTAGCTCCCTCTTCTGATGGACCTATGCACTAATACGTTTTACTTTCTCTTTTCATTCCTTAATTACTTTTCCCGAGTTATCCAATCAGACGGAAATTAAAGAAAACAGAGCAAAGTAGTATGTGCCACGGGTAGGCTACTCCCCACTATAAGAGTGAAGGGTGGGATTGACTCATACGATCTCCAGCTTAATTTTATGTGCGCTGCTGTTCATTTAATTTAAAAATACTGAATGCAATGAAACACTTATTTGATAGAGCATAGCCTTTTTCTGGTTTTACCAATATTTTTGTGTAAAACCCGAAAATACGTTGTTGCTCACTTTTGAAATAAAAGAATTTGTTCATCAGATGAAAACAGCTCACAGAATTCGTCCGGTTTAGGTTTTTGGAATTATTTCAAAAGTTCTGAAAATTTGAATTTTGACTTTTTTTTTGGGATTTCTCGAAAAGTAGACTTTCGAGATTAGTAATTTCTTATAGAAAACGCTATTCCATATTGAAGCATTGTTTACAGAGAAACCAATTTGCTGCATCGTTCTATACAGGCAACAAGAAAGATCTTCGTTACATAATCAAAGCCTTGCATGTACACATGTAGTATCAATAAGAGCTTCGTCACCTTCATCTGTTTTGGTTTCGTGGCCATCTACATAAGGCTTTATATGCTTACAGCTTTCTTTACAGTTTACTGTGCAATGTAATTTAATTTTATTGCCTTTTATAGGTAATAAAATGTCTGAAAGTAAATTTTTACAAGAAAGATCAGAAATAATTGAATTAAATGTACAGCGGTTCTCAATGCAGATTTCACTGTAATACGCCACCACGCGAGATGCAAAAGATGACTGTAAATAAGGGGGGGAGGGACGAGTCGAGTTTTACGACGAATATGATTAAACACAAATTTTCAAGACAAACATAAGTGCGGACTTATACGCCGGAATATACGGTATACGAGACATCCCTCTATTCTTTACTTCATATGAATCCATCCCAGCTTCATGGGATATTACAGTAAAAATTTAAAAAAAAACAAAAAAAAAAAAAAAAAACAGAGTTTATTAAAAGGTCGGTCGTGTGTGTGATGGCCCGGTGGGCACCTGTAAAACAGTATTGCTCCCTAGTAAAAATACTTTTATAAATAATATTTACCTGATGACTCTCAAAAATTCACTCGTGATAAAGATTACGGGGTGGTGGTATTAGCAGTCATAACGTTGTCCAAGCAATGCAGCCAGACGAGAAGGAAGGCACGTGGTATGTTGACAATGATTTATTTCTTTAGAAGTTATAATTCATTGTATAAATCAGTGATAAGACCATACTTAGAGGTGTTCAAGGTCGTGAGGCCACTTCTTAAAAAGGCCCAAAGAAGGGGAGACCAGGTCAATAAGAAGCTCAAGGCGACATCCCATGTGAAATACTCTGAGAATGTGGTCTGCAAGGATTGAACATTAGGCAACTGAAGTGAGGGCGAAGGGATCGGACTTATTAAACAGGATTCAACCTTAATAAATAGGATGAATAAATTCAAAAATATATTCTCACTAGAGTGATACAAAGGCTGTGGGGGGATAGTGAATAAATATAAACCGAAGGGAAGTACCAATATATTGGAGTTCAGGAAATACAGTATGCTTTTGGCCAAAGAACAATTGATTACTGGAATAAATCCCAGAACGCTGAGGTTGAACGCTTAGAGAAATTTAAGGAGGAATTGGACACATTGTTACTGTTAGCCGATAGGAATGATAACAATGGGGAAGCGTTTTTTTTTCTTTCTTTCATTTTTGTTTTTTGTTTTGTTTCAGTGGTTTTTCAAATAAATGACTTCACCGAAAAGTGAAGAGGGAATGGTTGTTGCAAATCATGGGTTTCTAATATGTAGTGGAAAAGTACCAGCAATGTTGCACTTTGACATGGCACAGATCTGAACAGTGCTGTGTTGTGCTCCACACGTATGTATGGTTTTGTTGACTTGCAACACTCCGCCACTGCTGTTCAGAGTGCAACATAATTTTTGTACGAGTCTAATAAAACAAAATAATTCCATTCATTGTTTTTCCGGTAATACTGTTTCTCCTTATTCTGGAAACACCTCTTTCGCTGTCATGTCAAAATGGCATCATCGCCTATTAATATGCCAAGGACGCTGTAATGGCTAGTCCTAGGTAAAAAATTCTAACACTTCAGGTTACTAATCCATGACGTACAACAACTTTTCCGTCCTTCACTTTTCAGTGTTTTGCCAAATAACCGACTTCTACGAAAGCAGACTTATGGGACACCCTGTATATATAAAAAAAAAAAAAATTGTGTGTTTGTGTGCCGAGCACGTTAGTGGGAGTTATGTGAAACTTCTTTAACCGGACATTTATCACTTTACCGAGGACCCCGTATTGGCCGTATTAATACCGCAGTCGACGAATCTGCATGAATGGGAGCCTCGGAGATATGTGACTTTCCGTTACCAAATCTAGTTTCGGCAAATGCTGTGGCATCGGATGATATTTAAAACCATTTGACTTCGATAGAGCGGGAATTACTTTGTTCTTGAGAGAGCCATGACAGCTGTTACAGGCCAACATTTGACTTATATTTTCGTTTGGAAATGATGTTTGAAGAAGAGCGTGATCTCGAGCTGCTACAACCTTCACATCGTTCTTGAACCACCTGAACTGAAATCATTATCCACGTTTAAACTGTGCGTGGAGGCTTCGGTGTTTCTTAAAATCCTGTTGCTATTACATGTTGAACGATTTGATGGAGTACTGTACTTCTGGCAGTCGGTTTTGGCTTCTTCGCTTTTCGTTTAGGACTGGGCTTCCATGACTTCTTCTTTCAAATTCACTTCTAACATTTCTTGGGAGATGTAAGACTCTGAAGATGTGGACGGACCTTCTCCGGCTTTTGTTCAACTCCATCGCACTCTCTAATTTCTTCCACTGTCGAAATAGCTTAAATCTCTTCTTTGTACTCAATGGAGGTGGTTTCGGTGGTCGCATTGCACGTATACGTGCTCTATACGCCTTACAACGCTCATTACAGTGTACCCTCGTTTTACGATGATTCACTGTACGATCACTTTATGGTGGACACTCCGTAACAAAATACCGTTCACTATACGATATGTAATAAGCGCCGGTCATTGTGATCACGTTTACGAATTGAATTTTAATTCTATTAACGGCGATTCTAATAAACGAAAATAGGAGGAATATTATCCACTTGCTATGAAAGTAAAGATTTAAAGCACAGATTTACACTTTATTACCTTACCAATTAACAAAATTAAATGATACGTGAAAATCGGAAAAATATTTTCCACAGATTAACAAAATAAAAAAAAAAAAGAAAGGCAAAAAGTTAATTACACCAGGTATTCCCCCTTCCAATCACTAACCAGGCCTAACGCTGGAAAACTGAAAACTGCCTGGAGCGCGCCTAAAGAAGTTTCACTTTAAAATATTTCGCTGATTGTTATACCCTTAGACTGTATTTTATTTGCTGATCTGTACATTCCTTCTCTAATTTATTTTTGGAAGGAATTTTATCAAGTATTTGAATGCTTATTATTATTTTATTTGTCACCTCAACAAACATGCAATGTAACCTTTCTATTTTCACCGGAAATGTGTATTGTATTACTACTACTATTATTATTATTATCATTATCAATCGACCTACATGGAAATGAATTTTACAATGCGGTTTACTGCGAACTTCCCACTATCTTGTGCTGTCCGTACTGTAACTAACCCTGAACGATGAAAAGGATGGAGGCGGAGTGGTAAACTTATGTGTCGAAAATCGAGCGCTTCGCATCCACTGCATCCTCTTTTTGCACGGACATTAATAAATTAAATCTTTAACTGTAGTATTACAATTAAGGGATTAATTTAGTCAGGTCCTGTGATGGTATTAAAGTATAATTAATTGAAGGTATGTCTCTATCTCTCTCAATCTTTCTGTTTATTTTCTGGCTACAAAAAAACAGCATATATTATTTCAAATAGGTGGGTGACTATCTGTCTCGAAAACAGTCGCTATTCTGCATTTAAGTTGGGTATAACAATCCAAAAACAAATCATCATTTTACTACATGGGTATATCCTGATACCTGGATGTTAAATATAGGATTAAAAATGTATTTCGCATTCGCATTAAAAGTATTTATTTCAAATAGATAAATAGTTAAAATTTCTGTAAGGAAACGTTAACTATTAATTTAATGCCGAGAAATAAATGCAAAACAAGAATACTGAAGTGTGGTAAAGCATCATTCTACCTAAAGGTCATTTCCTCACATATTTTGGAAATTCGTGACTTTAGTGAAAAACAAATTTTTGAAGCATAGTGAGGTATCTTCCTTAATTTACCGCATCTTGTAAAATGAAGGAGCCGAAAGTTCTGTCAAATACAGGTCATAGAGTTCAAGGTTTCAGGTGTGAGAATTAATGTTGGAGAGCGCAAGGAGGAGTTCTATCCTCGATTTCAGAGATTCCTCCTTTGTTGGAATTTGAGTCCCTTTTCACCTGCACCCCCGGGCTGTACTTATGAATAGACTTATGAGGCGCTAGCCTCGGGCCTCGCTATAGAGGGGGGGGGGCTCTGTTATCTCAAAATTTTAAAGCGATTTCTTTTTTTAACATCCTAGTCTAAATTAGGGCCCACTTGTATCTACCATGTAAACAGAGACAGGTGAAATTTACCGAAAGTGTGGATCACTCATTTCTGCGAAAGAACAGATTAATTTCCAGAATAAAGGAAAATCACTCTCTCCTAATTCTCTAATAGAGTGTAACAGTAGAACACAGGTTGACCACGACGTATTATCCGCGTCGGGATTATGCCCTAATCTTTTCCACTGGCTATGAACACAAGAAAGCAGTTGACCAACGCGACTTCTCGGTACAGGACACGGTAAATTGTGGAATTTACCGTGTCCTGTACCGAGACACGGTAAATTCCACAATAAGGACACGGTAAATTGTGGAATGTTCTTAATTCGTGCATTTTACAGCAGCAGCTCTATTGCCTAAAGGCCAGGGGCGAACAATGCGCGACTCAGGGTTTAGTTCAGTACTGTTTACTGTTCTTTTCGCAGTATTACAACTTTTGAGTTTAAACAGATCGGTAAAAATAATTGTCTTTTTTCTGATTATATTTATATATGCAAGTTTTTTTTTTTTTTTTGGACTCTAATATCTTTAAAGAGAGTCCCACAAGAGCTTAGCGCCTCGGGCTCCCAGAATTATAAGTACAGTCCTGTGCACCCCCACCAAGTGTGTGTGTGTGTGTGTGTGTGTGTGTGTGTTGTGTCGAGGGTGGCCCCTGAACTTTCGCCCATCTCCACCTTGCTCTCCTGTTTTGATATTTTCTGTATGTGGACCTGACAATAAAGTTAAGAAATCCGAAATTGTTATTAGAATAAGTGCTGATCGGGCTATCCCGGGTAGGTAAAGTGCCTGCCTGGCAACCCAAAGGTCGCGGATTCGATTCCCGTCTCGGGCTGGATATCACGATGGTGCCGAACAAACCGGTTGGTTGGATATCCCGGCCACGATACACGAAGGAAGCAAGAAAAAACTGGTTCCTTCGTGTATTGATCACATCATACGAAATAAATAAATAAATTAGAATAAGTAAGTTAAAAGAAAAAACAAAAAACGAAGAGTTTAGATTATAGGTTTGGATAGGAAAGATTTTTACTTTCTGTGTGAAGATAGGTTTGTGTGAGTGAGGGTGTTGTTATGTCAGGTCACTTTGCCAAAAGGGGGCATTGTGGACACCCCCAGTGCTCGTCCCTGGTACGTGGAGTCGGACCTGTTGTGCTATCTGCACTAATTTGCGCACCCACCAGAGGCAGTGCTATATTGGTGGGTGTGGACGTAGTAAATTAAATAAAAAAAAATAATAAAAAAAAGTCTTTTGGTGAAAGCACCTCCGCTTCCTCTGTTCTCACCGCTGTCTGCTTCTGTTCATTGTTGGCTTTGTCTGTCTCGTATTTCTTGCCTATTGGTGAAGGCCTCCGTTGAAAACTGCTGAAGGGCCTCGAAGTTTCCTGGTCCTTCAACCAGTAGATGTACATTGCTGTTTTCCAGTTCTGGTATTTTTGCTATCAAGGTATGTCTTTCTTCCGCGTAGTGAGGGTACTGGAATAGGACGTGCCCCGATCATGGTCTCATATCAAACCCACCGTGGAGCCGTAACTAGTTATTTCCTGGCAAAATAAAAATTTTGCGCCCCGCAACTCGCCGTATAAATAAACATATAAATTAACAACGAGCACCAGAGACTTCTTAAAATATGAAATACTAATATTAATTTTATATCCTACTTTTTTTTATGAGGTAAGTTCTTCGTTTGCTCCGCCCTTATTATGATCCTTCCCGTCACTTTAGGAGAGCTTTGGCTCTTCCCCCTTGTTTCCTATGGTTCGTGCAATTCTTAGTAATGGCTGTGTGTACTTATTAACCAAGCCTAGTTCAAAAATTAAGCTCGAATTTAACTTGAATTTATCTCGAATTTTTCAAAATTCTTTATATACTTGCAACACGAATAGTTACTATACAACTCGATGTTATAAAACAAGCAATATTTGTTCCGATTTTTCTCAGGGTCTGGAGGAAGGAGGATCGATCACTCCCATCTAGATCTTCCGCTGCTTTGGGATTATATCCAAAAGCAGTGGAGGAATACAGTATATAAAAAAATTATTAGATACTTATTGCATTCGGTGTGGTAAATATGGCCACATATGAGTTGTGAGCTGGGTAGAGCTCGCGGCGATGCTGATATATTTTTTATGAAGATAGTGTGTTTAGTAAAATTATTTCTCATTATTTGAATAAAAAATTTATTACTTCAGTGACTTCTCAAAAATCAATGAAGTTAGAGGTTCAGTGGTGTGGTGCCATCTGGTGCTGTGAATATGCCTCATTCACATTTTTATTTACTCTTGTGCCCACTGATATTTCTGGCCTGAGTCAACTCTTCAAAAGTGCTTTCCCCCCCCCTCTTTCTTTTGTCTTCCATCAGTATAGGTTTCCCCACTTGTCACTCGCCCTCGTGGTTAGCACAGTTGGTATAATCAGAGTTGAATCCAGAGGATTTGCAGATTATTCTCCCCCCCCCCTCTCTGGGGGAGAATAATCTGTATATTTATGAATGTTATAATAAGAGAATACGAGAAAACAAAATAGTAAACAAAAGGAAATATTTATTATTTAATATCTAAATGCTAATAGTCAGTTCACAAAAACCACATTACTGACAATAATCGGTTTAATCATATAAAAATAACCGATCAAAATTTGCAAAAAAACAAAAATTATACAAATTATAATCAAACATGCAAGTACTGTATTATAAATAATCTTATTCTTCTTTGCTTTTTCTTTGCATGTGTATCAGTAGCTTCATTTTTTAATTTTTTCAATAACTCATTCGGGCTCTCTAAAATCTAAGCTACCTTGCAATACCGATGGATATATAATAAAAAGGTTATAAAATGTATTGTTTACAGGCTGCGACCAAACCGTTTGTTTGCAGTATACAAAGGTAGAATTAGTACAAGTAGACTCTTGCTGTGAAAAAAAAAAAACAAATATTGTATAGGGAATGTGAAAACCATAAATTGAAATTGCCCAACGATTAAATTAGTGGCTGCAGTAGACTCCCCTGAAAGCCACAGGACACTTTATACACTGGTGTGCAAAACTTAAAGACCAACACTATTTCTAAAGGTTACAACCACAAAATCTTTACTTAAGGTACTCTTTACTGATGAGAGCAGATTCAGGCTCAGCAGCGATTCTGGACGTCAGCTAATCTGGCGAGAGGTTGGCACACGGTATCACCCCGCAAATATCACTGAAAGGGATCGATATGGTCGTCCAGATATTCTCGTCTGGGGAGGCGTTATCTTGGATGGACGTACACAACTCAAGATACTGGAAGGCGGTACTGTGCACGCTACTGTAAAAAATATACTGAGGTAATCCTTTCTCATGTGCATCTGTTCCGAGGTGCCACTGGCCCCGAGTTCGTGTTTATGGATGATATCGCCACACCCCATCGCACTGCAGCTGTTGATATGCTTTTGAAAAGTGGGGACATTGTTCGTATGGACTGGCCTGCCCGTTTCGGTGATCTAAATCCCATCGAACACATATGGGACGCTCTGGGAAGACGCCTAGTGGCACGTCCACACCCACCAGAAAATGTTCACCAGCTGAAGATGGCGCTGACACAGGAATGGACGATGTTACCGCAAGAACTTATCAACAACATTGTTCTAAGTATAAACAGGCGGTGCAAAGCCTGCATCGACATTAGGGGTAGCCATATCTCCTACCGAGGAACACCTTTTCCCTTTGTTCCATCTTTGACAGTGATGCATCTATATCATGGCATCCAGTGCTATGTTGCTTTTTGAATCAAGTCCCTCTGTACCGTTTTGTTTCCTTTGTTGTGTCGGTGTTGTTTCCTTCATCATTTCTATACCTCACGAGGTTCCTTTGATATGCTTTTCCCATATCCAGGCCACTCCTGTAAAAACCGGACTGGTCCTTAAATTTTGCACACCAGTGTAATTACAATAGCATCAATCAGGAACCAATTCAGGTGAACCTATTCGGGGCTTGCGACCTTGTTTGCGATATACAAACAAAGAATTACTCGCAAGTAGACAGTTTGTGTGAAACACTATCAAGAGATGGTTCGTATGAAAATAATGGGAACCCGAAAACCATAAAACGAAAACGCGTACACGTGAAATAGTGGCTTTTAGTTACAATTTGTGCAGCCAGCAATATTGCCCATTTAATTATTTTTAAAATTTCGTATCTTTTGAATTTTAGTGATTTATTTTCGCCCTGTACCACCTAACAAGTACCACACTTAGTTGATGTGATTTTTCGTATTGTGTTTATTTGACATAAATTTATTGAATTCGTGTTTTATAAAATAAAAATTACTATTTTTCACCGGGGGGGGATTTTATTCCACCGGGGTTTCACCCCCCTGGATTCAGCACTGCAGTACAGTATAATCATCGTCCTCCCCACACCGGGTGGAAAAGACCTGAGGTCAAATCCTGTCAATGACGTGAGAAATTTTTATGGGTCTTTTTCACAATGGCCTAATTAGTCTGTTTCAGGTGGGGTTTTATTTCGGAAAACAGCAAATCGACCATGCGCAATTTACAGACATAGTATATAAAGCGCAATATGACTTAAGTTGCTGTGGGCCTTAAAAAAAAAAAAAAAAAAAAAAAAAAAGCTTGTCACTCGTTTGGACAGGTCTAGGTTTGGATCCATCATATTCTTAAAATCATTTTCAATAGTAGCAGTAGTTAACTGATCTCAGATGGAGAGTTTGGATTTTTCCCCTTTTCCGTTAGTTCTTCGGCGTTTTTGCAGCCTGCACAACATGCACTCAACAGATATAACACACGGATGCAATATAGCCGAAGACGCTGATGTTCTCTAAACTAATAACAATAATAATGTTAACCTTGCACCCGAAAAAGATGCCTCTGGCTCCACACCTTCGTCCCCGTGTGTCGTCTGCTATTTGATGTGCCTGTTGTCAGGACCTGATTTATACATGCTGATATCCTAAGCCAAAGCATGAAGAGGCTCCAAAACAAAGGCCTGACGTAGCCCAATGGTCAGGAGCGAGAGTGCATAGCACGCGTTCCTTGAGTGGACCGGGGTTCAAGCCCGTGACTACTGAATACGATAAATATTTGTATTGATGATTTATTGTAAACTCTACTGACTTGGTTGTCGTGCCGGAGTATAAACAGACAATTTATTTATTTATATACGATTATACATTTTTATCTTCACAAAAGGAAACGTAGAGAGATGCCCAAGCCACCTCCTTTTTGGCTTATGCCTGCCCGTTGTAACTCAGTCAGAAATTTATTTTCCAAGAAAACCTCTCTGTTGGCTCTCATAAGATGAGGCCATTCACTACGGTACTGTATTTTGATAATAAATACGAATAATAATAAATATTCTGTTTGATCAACACTCGGTCAGAGGAGTTCACAAGAAACAGAAGTGTATTTAGTAGCCACGCAGGCTTGAACCACGGTCACTCAAAGCAAGTGTACTTAGGTTCAAAATTTTTTTTAATCTATTTTCACCATTGAACAGTTTGCTGTACATATTACTGATAATGCTTTAGAGATTAAATGCTGTTTTGGTATTTCCATCAGGTCAGCGGGATAACCGCAGAAAATCAGACCCACAACAAAAATAAATGTCAGCCTCCCATCTCTTCCAGGAGGCCGAACACCCAATGAAAATGAAAGGATAATAGAAAAATGCCTCGCTATGGGAATATTCGAGACACGAAGTTTGGCTATAACGAACATTGGATTTATTGCCATTATTTTATACAGAAACTGAGTTTCTGTACTTCGAATTTTTTTACAATTATTCTCTTGTACATATACTCATTCTTTTAATATGAATTGCAAATTTTAAAAAGACCAATTGTATTTAATTTCCGTATAGATATGAGGTTTTCTTTCGATTTATTTTTAAATTTAGTCGAGAATAAATAAATCGATTTATTCTGTAAACGTTGCTTATGTAGGGAACGGGTTCACATGTGGGTTTTATAAAAATTAGGATTAATCTAGTGATACAATGGATATACTGTATAATTATTCCTGGCCAGTACAATATAATAATTTCACCAGTTTGTCGCTCCTTATCTGGATTTGGAATCCCATTATCGACTGGAGGAGTTTCTAAAGACATTTTCAGAAAATATTATTTGGCTGAAGCAGACGGATTTTCTCCCCCCCTCCCCCGTGATATATTCCCTATTTTTCGACTTTGAACGCGCTCGGAGACTTTTCCGATCGATAACTCCCCCAACCACCCCTTCTCCTTATGGGAGATCAGCGGCGGTCAGAGACAGAGGCCGCCCCCTTTCCCATGATAAAAATAGTCTTTTCTTTCTTTTTTTTTTTTTTTTTATTGCTACGTGATGATTAAAGCTCAGTGGTTGCCGGAACGCTGCTTTATTCCATCCCCCCCTTTAAAAATTATAATCCTGCACTGAGCCGGAAAAAAACAGAACTGATATGCTTTTCTCCTCCATTTGATGAATTCTAGTTACAGCGAGCGACGAAAAAAAAAAAAAAAAAAAAAATCGAAGTTTCTGCAACAAACCATCCCCTGTGACGGTATAGCGGTTTCGCCACTTGTCAGTCGGTTGGAGAGGTTTTATCCGAGTTACATCGATGAAAATAGAATAATTTATAATGGCCTCTTCAATCTAGGCTGTAATTAGCGGATCTCAAGTGAAGGTTGTAGGGTGTCCCCCCCCGCCTTGAGCTGTTCCGAGTTTTTCGCCCTGCATAACATGTAAAGTATTTAAATATAAATTATGTAAATGCCAACGGATTTCTTTTTTGTTTATTTGATTAATTAACAGGTCTGGCAGTTATTACATTGTTAGCAGCCGACCGGGCTAGCCGAGTGGGTAAAGTACCTGCCCGGCAACCCAAAGGTCGCGGGTTAGATTCCCGCCTCGGGCTTGGATCAAAGTACTGCAAAAACCTTGGGAGGTGCAATATGGCCACAAAAGCCGAATGCGCCAACAACTACCAAATCAAAAAAAAAAAAAAAAAATCATTGTTAGCAACCAACTTCAGCAAACTGGTGTGAACTGGCCTAATGACACTCCTAATTTTATGTTTGTTTTTCCCGCTGTGGCAGGTATAAAAAAATTAAAATTTGTTTTGTAATAAGACTTCTTGCTAAAAGCGATCTCAGGTTTTCACACGACTCATCCCCCCCTAAAGAGAATGAGCTGTGTGTTCGTCTATTCCCACAAGAAGACCCTCCCTTTCCTGATAAGCCCTCGGTCTCATGTTCCATGAAAGGTTTTAAGAAAGATTTATTTCAGATTTGCTTGACACCAAGAGGACTTAAATCTCTTTCTTTTCAAAGTTGCTGTAAATAATCTGCACGTGGGCCTTTGAACAAATGCTTTGCCGACTACCGAAAGCAGTCGGGGTGCTTTTTGCGCTCATCAACTGTAAATGGGTCTTCAAATGGAAAGAGCCGCACCCACTTCACACATTCTTGTGGGAATGCTGTCTAAACTGCAGCTGTGGATTTGGTCGTCTGTGGAAGCATTAAAGCCCAATCAGAAAAGCTGAAAAGAATTTATTTTTAGAATATATAAAACTAGAATACCCATGGCGAATATTTCGCCAAAACTCTTTCAGAGAAGAAGTAAAAATTAATTTCGAAGTAATTAATAAAATCCTCTCCTTCTGCTCCTTTCGCTGCTAGCTAAGGTGTCAGTGGGACAGACTCGGGTAATAAAATATATTTAAAAAATGACTAAAAATGCAATTTGATAATTTTTTACAGGTATGACTATATCGCCTTTAAAAAATTACAATTATTGCATAGATATTAAAAAATTACAATTGCACTCGTGGTGAATATTAGGCCAAACTGTGACAACTGTTGCTCAACAGTTCCCTTATAGAACTGTACAAAAATAATGGATGTTTTGAAAATCGGTCGAAAAATTTCACTGCTAAATAGAAAACCTATTGCAAAAGGAAATAGGATAAAAGCTTGTTTAGTAGTCTTTGAGTTATTCAAGTTCAAAGAGCGTTCCAAGAGCATTAAGAGCGTTAAAAGAGCTAATAAGAGCATTAAAGTGAAGAAAGATGAAAATGCAACAGGAAATGATGAAGTATTCAGAAATTTTAAAAATACTGAATGCTATTGCAAACTCCCAAAAGACCTGATGAATTGTATAATGGTAAAAGAAAAATGTTGTTTGATTTGCAATGCGTTCGTGGCTAGACTCAAAAAAGGAAATTTAGAAAGGCACTTCAACGCGCTCCATGTTGGGTCCCCTTACCGCTTTCAGTATTTATTAACGATATCAATATCTTTATGGTAAATACCAATCGGATTTTCCGCCTAATAGTGATCTTAGAAAAAATAAATTAAAAGAACTTAAATCCAGATTATTCGCGCAACAAAATTTCTTCATGACGCCTAATTTACAATCTAAAGCATCATTTAAAATGAGTGATCTCCTTGAAAAAAAATGCAAACTATTTTCTGATGGTCAATTCATCAAAGACGCATTTTTAGAAATAACAGATTCTCTTTTTGAAAAATTTAAGAACAAAAAATGAAATTAAAAGTGCTCTTCAAGATCTGCAATTATCTCGAAATACTGTGATGCGAAGCATCGCAAAAATGAGTGAAAATGTGAGTGAACAATTGCGTGCTCATATTGCTAGTGGTGTGTCCTTTTCTTTACAACTGGATGAATCTACAGATGTCAGTGATACAGCTCGATTTTATTCGAATAGTTTTCGATGATTCTGCCACTAGAGAAGAACTGCTGGGTATGGTTTCGTTAAAAGAAAGAACTAGAGGTCTTGATATATTTAACGCATTCAAAAATTTTATTGAAAAAATTAAATTACCGCTATTTAAGCTTATATCAATAACAACAGATGGAGTCAAAGCAATGACAGGGCATCTTAACGGATTCATCGCATTGTGCCAAAGGGATGGTGAATTCCCAGATTTTTTGAGTTACCACTGTGTCATCTACCAACAAGTGTTACCAACAAAAGATTAAATTCTAAGTGTTATGGACATAGCTTTAAAAATCGTGAATTCCATTAGGGGACAAATCTCTTCAAAGGAGACTTCAAAATGCAACTCGATGAAAATTAACCGGATCTGATATTACAAATGTGAGGTGGTTATTTGTGAGGTGGTTGAGTCGGAGTAAGTTTCTACAGACATTTCGAAATTTGCTGAATGAAATTTTAAAAAAATTGTTAATCAAAGGGGAGATCATTATCAGCAAGCAGCTACAGAGTGGTGATGTGGTCTGACTTTTTTTGGCAGATTTTACCAATAAATTAAGTGATCTGAATTTGGAATTACAAGTAAAAAATAAAAATGTGGGTGGCATGATTAGTAATATTTCGTTGGGCGGGCAGGTACCCAGGTATTTATTGATAATTGATATTTATATGCAGGTATTCTGCATGTAAATATCAATTTTTGGCAATGGCTAAGGATCTCAAAGAAAAAAAATTCTATCATTTTGCAAATATGCAAGTTAATTTGCAAAAATATCCTGTTTTTGAATTTAATAGTAAGAAATATATTTCTGAATTTAATAGTAAGAAATATGTTTCTGAAATTGAGGAAATTGTGCATAACTTTGACAGAATTGAAGACATTGTTCAATATATTTCTTATCCATTTAATGTCGACTTAGATACGAAACAAATTGAAGAAAAAAATCGCTGAGATTTTTTACATGGAGAAAATATTACTTTAAAATGAAATTATTACATTGGGAAATGATATCTTCCTAAAAGGCCAGATCATCAGAAAAAGACTCTTGGAATTATGTTTGCCGAGAAAAGTACCCAAATGTAAAAAAATGCAGTGAACTTTTAAATTTCTGTTTTGGTTCCACATATCTATGTGAATCAGCCTTTTGGTATTTGAAAAAAAAAAAAAAAAAGACGGAGAATCTTACGGACTTGCATACGGAAGGTTCTTTACGGTTCAACTTATCACAGTATATTCCCGATTTTGAAAGCTTAGCAGTTGACATGAAGACACAAACTTCGCATAAATTAAAAATTTAAATACGTATGAATTTAAAATAAGAATTCTGAATTTTATTTAAATTTAAAGACAACGTTTTTCAATATATGTTGATTAACTTTTTTAACCATGTGCAATGAAATTCTTGAGATGGTAGATTGCGGCACATTTTGAAGAAAAAAAGTAGATCGCGTCACAAATTAAGTTGGCCACCTGTTATATAGCATCAGCCAAAAAACCATGATCCACTCACTCCAAATGTTTGTCTAGTTCTGCCTTGAACATATTTAAGCTATCAACTTCTACAACAACAGATGGAAGTTTGTTCCAACAATCAACCACCCGCTGACTAAAGGCAAACTTCCGCAAACTTCCTTACAACTGTCTTTCCTCAATTTGAATTTATCCCCTCTCAGGCAATTATTCTGAGCAAGAGGAAGAATCCCATCAGCATTGAGCATGCTGAAACCATTCAAGGCTTTATACACCTCAATCAGATCACTTCGCAGGTGTCTAGTCTCTAGACACTGTGATTTGCAAGACTTAAGCCTTTCTTCGTAAGAGCAACACTTTGTTCCATTCACTAATCTTGTTGCCCTTCTCTGTACCTGTTCGAGCAGCTCTACATCTTTCTTAAAATTAGGCCTCCAGACCTGATAGATGTTCTGATATACTTCATAGATTATGAAAAGCCTTCGACAGTCAACAATGAGAAAATGATAGTGTCTACAAGATATAGTGAGTAGGCAAATTTGCCTCACTTGAACAAACGGTAACCAGTGATGGAAGAAACGAAGAGGAAATAAACAGAAGAATTGCTATGGTGATACAGGCATCAATATGGAAAAAATGTAAACATCCCGAGACCTGGATATCAAAACAAGGCTTAGTATTAATAAATGCTTTGTGTGGTCCGTGTTCTCATATGGTTCAGAAACATGGACACTAAGCAAAAAGATTGAAAATAAAATCAGTGCTATTGAAATGTGGACATATAGAGAATGATGAAGATATCATGGAAAACGAAACTAAGGAACGAAGATGTGCTGAAAATGGCAAACGCTAAACATACACTTCTAAACACATTGGAGCAAGGGAAAATAGCATATATCGGCAACCTGATTAGAAAAATGACATTCAGAAACTGCTAATGAAAGGAAAAATAGAAGGTAAAAGAGGAAGAAGAGGATGACCCAGACATTCATGAATAGGAAATTTAGAAGACTGGGGCCAGCTCAAATACAAAGAACTTGTAAGACTGGCTAAGAAGAGGGAGGGATGGAGATCCTTAACAGTCAACCTCCTGCTAGGTGGTGGTACATGATAGAATATTAGTGGGAAAACATCAGCCGAATGTCACATGCATGACTGTCTCTTATAATGCATACTTGATCACCATATGCAAGCGACGTGCTCATATGTGCACATCCGAGGCAGACGAGTTCATTGTTTGCCCTGGATCGTATTGTCCAAGAAATCCATCTTTCAGTCCTTCGATTGAAAGATGGATTGTGCGTATGTCAGAATCCAAGGACACTTTTGTTTTCTCCCGGCGAGTGATATTTCTTAACAATGTTCAGAACATTTTATTTGTTGTGGGATTTTTATGGATACGTGTATAAAACTGTTCCGAGAAATTTTGAGATTAAATCCTTAAATGTAAACGCCTTTCCACGGCATCAATAATAAATATTACTTTACTTCAGCGTGGCTGAGACAGGATGGGTCTCTTTAAACGTTACATATTTTGCACTGATCAAAAGCATCTTTTCTCCTTGCAGACTCGAACTTAATACCCACTAACGCTGTTCACACTCCTCCTTTTCGAGGGAAAATTTGCATAATATATTTCTCCTTTCAAATATCATAAATCCTTCTTACCCTCTCGAAAATTGTTCAGTGAGGACGATCATTACATAGTGGCTGCTTTCCTATTCATCAAAACCAGAATTTCCTGGGGACACAATTGTATTTTTGTTGAGGGGGCACGTGTTGTTTTCATGAAGCACTTTTTTAATGAAATATGAACAAACCATCCAACTAATCCAGGTAAAGCGTTTTTTATTTATTTTTATTATTTGTATTTTATTTCTGTGAGATTAAATGTATTGATATTAATATTAATTTATAGAATTATGTATATTCATAGCTAAATTTCAAGTCAGATCTGTTTATTTTCACTTGTTCTAGAATTTGGGGCGCATGAAATTTATGTATGAAAAATTTTAAGGGGCTCAAGGTATAAAAGTTTGGGAACCTCTGCTCTAAAACTATAGCCTATAGTTTCATGTGCCACCCACCAGGGCCGTTCAGAGGTACTTGGGGACCCGGATGCAAAAGGGGTTAAGGGGCTCGTTTATTTATGTTGACACAAAAAATGCTCCCTCGATTGGGGCCCTCGTAGATCGGGGCCAGCTCAAATACAAAGAACTTGCAAGAGTGGCTAAGAAGAGGGAGGGATGGAGATCCTTAACAGTCAACCGCCTGCTAGGTGGTGGTACATGATGGAATATTAGTGGGAAAACATCAGCCGAATGTCATATGCATGACTGTCTCTTATAATGCATACCTGATCACCATATGCAAGCGACCATATGCCGCTAATCTGTTGACAAAAAATATGTTTTGCTTTATTTTTTCTGCCAAATCTGCCATTTCGGTTGTTAATACGTATTTTTTTTTATGTATTTTATTAATTATATCTAATCAAATACTGCTAATCTTATTGCATTCATGTAATTCGTTCTGTCTTTTTTTTTTTTTTTTTCTCTTTAGTGTGGTTTGAACCAACAGATGTCAACAAAGCAGCCAAACCTTTCTTTTCTGAAGCCTGGAAAAGCTTGACTTACGCCTCTCCTAACATCAACGAATTAAGAGTAATGAGCAATGCCATCCAAGGAAAAGAAGTTGAAATACAAAGATGTTTTCCTGGTGAGGAACATTGTATTGTTTACAAGAACGTGTGCGCATGTCCATTTATGTATGCGCGTGCGCATACATAAATGGACATGTTTACAATCTGTTTATTCCAGTAAAGGAAACCACCCCGGGACGGCAAAGTGCCAGGAGGGTGCTAAGTACATATCAGGGTACGAGATACTACGTGTAGTGGGTTACATATACTGAACACGTAGTCTCGTCCCGAAATATTATATACAAATTTTATGTTTAATGTGTGCAGTATTTACACATTAATGATTCTGTACATACATTATACAAATCATATATTTACAATTCACTAATAATTCCATATATAACTTACATATTTACATAACTGTTAGAGAAGGTATATTTTTCCAGTCAACAGCTTACCAAAATATTATTGTTCTTAAAGCAGAAAGTTTCACTTTTATTCACAATTCTTTGGTACTTTGCAGCCGATTCATATTTCGGTAAGTCTACGAATTCTGGAAGATCTCTTTCCGGTATTGCTGCATCCTCACATAGTATGCACACAGCATGCACAACTCGCATACTGTGTTCATAATTTATATACAGTATATACAAGTCCATTCCGGTTATTTGGGACACATCGGGACTAGTGCATTTTGGCCCGATTAAGCGGCTGCCCCAATTATCCGAAGTTTCACATAAAAAGTTAAAAATACAATGTAACCCCCCCTTTTTTTTACAATTGGTTCACTGTACAATCAAATGACGTTACGACGAACTCAACATAGTAAAATACCGTTCACTTTACGATGTGCAGTAAACGCCCGTCATTGTGAATTGAATTTTAATTCTATTAAACAGCGATTCTAATTAGCGAAAATAGGAGGAATATTATCCACAGGCTATAAAAGCAAAGATATATTAAGCACAAATTTAACCTTTATTACATTACCAATTAAAAAATTAAATGATACGTGAAAATCTGAATAATTAATACGTACTGTAATATGTACATACAGACTAGTTGGGGGGTTAAAATTTAAAACAGTAAAAAGATAAGCAATCAATAACAAAGAACACGGCACACACAAATTACAAGTAACACAAGTAGCTCAAGTGAGGACGGAGTAACGAGTTAAAAAGCTTTAAAAATAGGAATGAAGAGAAGATCTGAAAATTAATTTTTTTATATGATTGAAGATTTCATGGAAGTGTAAACATATTTCGCCACAGTAACCCACAGAATTCCGGCTGTCGGTATTATCGCAAATTCAGTAAGATCGAGTTTACTGTCCGTTTATGATAGATTGCACTAACAGAAAAGCCCAATAAACAGGTGACTGCTAATTGTTTTTATTGTTTTATGGTTGTGACCTCCAGAATTTCGACCGAACCACGTGGTACCGTCGGAGACAATCGTAGGGTAATCGCCAGTGCTGTGGTCTCCTGCCCCGATTAAACAGCATTTGTGTGTTTTTTGTGTTTTTTTTTTTTTATGGGCGGCTCCTAGAACAGAAGTTCATCTCCGCCTCGTTGCTCTGTTCAGTTTTTATAGACTCTGTAAGGGTAAGGCCGGTGTGTGTCTTATAAAAATAAATAATATTTTTTTTTTTTTTTTCCAAACCGAATCCACACAGGAATATCCCAGATTGGATGAAGATAGATGAATAGGAAGGGGAGAGAGGGAAAAAGAAAAAAAAAAAAAAAAAGCTTTTCATCCCGCACGGGAGAAAGTGATAGGAAAGAAAAACTGTGTTTGTGAGCTTATGTGTATGTGTTCTGTAGCGTGATGTTGTGTTTTGGCCTATTGGCTACCTGGAAGGAGTGAGCACCTGGACGATTCCTCCAGGTACTCGTCCCTAGCAGAAGAAGGGCAAGGCCTCCCCTACTATCTGCACGCCCTCCTCCCTGGGGAAGAGTTCCCAGGGAAGAAAGAAAAACTTGTATAAGATGAAGAGAGGGAAGGAGTAAAGAGGAGAAGGACTGTTCCGGCCCAGGAAAGTCCCAGTCCAGGATGGATAGCTAGAACAACAACGCAAACAAATAAATAAATAAATAAATAAATAAATAATAATAATAAAAAAAAAAAAAAAATTAGTGTGAGAGAGGAGCTTTCCTGGTCTGGGGAGCCCCAGCCCAGGTCAGAACGCGAAAAAAAAAAAAAAAAAAAAAAGATTTAAATCCCACAACCTGGTCAAGGAAAGGAATAGAGCCAGGATGTCAGCAAGCAGAATGATGTTAAAGGGGAAAAAAATAACAAATAAATAAGAATGCTGTCCCAATTAAGCGAAGTAAACCCTGGCTATTTTCTCGATTGGTTTCTGTTTTTTAAGATTTGCCCCAAATAAACGGCTGCGCCGATTAACCGGTGGCCCAAATAACCGGAATCCACTGTAATTTAGGTACATCCAATTGTCTCAAAGTAACAATAGTTCTTTTTTTCTTATATTTTGCTATAAAGCGCTAATAAATTAAAAAAATTTCCCTTCACAACCTTCCAGTTCGTTTACATAAATTGGGTGTCCCCATCTGTTCCTTATTGTTTTGAAACAATTTGAAACAATAAAAAAAAAAAAAAAAGAGCAATATCAGTATCACAACGAAGATATAAAGTGGTGGATTATATAAAAATTAACTCTTCATTACTTCAGTTTATTATACTTACTGTTTCTGAAAATATCGCATTGCGTTTTACTATCGTTGATTTTATGTCAATAAATGCCCTTTCTTAAAAAGTTTCTTACTGTTTTGCTTTCTACAACAAAATTGCAGCCTGCACGGTTCGTAAAATATGCATTATATTTTAAATCATGGCCTAAAAAAGACAGTAATTGCTAACACCCACCAATCTCCGAATAATGTAGGTTTTCCATCTGCAGTTAACATTACATAAAAGCGATCCCCTCAAAGCACCATAATGGAAATGACTGCTGTATTAATTCTCAGTGTGAGAATTAATTCCAAATTCTCATTCCAAAAACTGAGAGTAGAGTTGATTTCTTTACAGTTATGTGTATTGGGTAGAATTGTGTGTAATATCTCATGAGATTGAGGCTAACACACAAAATGAAATAATTATTATACATTATACATTAAGAAATTATTATAGAAATTATTAGAAGAAATTAGAAGAAACAATGTTAACAATAAGGCCATTTATTAGTTATCATTTATTAGTAATCTCCTTATATACACACATAAGGAGATTACTAATAAATGATCAGTTTAAATTTCTAATCATTATTCACTTTTTCATATATTTTCTCTTAATGAACAATCATAATAGTGTTCTTAAAATTCGCCCCTGAAATGTTTTTATCAGTCATATCTTTTTGTACCATCAGTTGTGACTCTCCTAGTAGGTTTTTAATATTTAATTAACTTTTCAACACATTGGCAAAAATTTTCAAAAATATTTTCGCCTGTAGTTGTTCCGTGCATACTCTGTAAATCAGCTAAATCGTCAACTGGTACAAAATTATCATTAATTCCACGACGTACAAAGATAAGGAGTTGAGCTGTGTCCTTTACATCAGTACTGTTGTGTCCTTTACATCAGTACTGTCATCCACTGCCACACCAAAATACTGTATTTCATTTGCTTTATGGTTTCCAAAAGTTGTTGGAACAAATTCTTTCCAATATCTTCTTCTCTTCGCATACTTGTTTGTCGAGACAAACTAATATCGTCTAAAACTAATAAAGAAACTTCGTTTCTCCGGACAGATTCCTTCCACAACTTTTAACAAATTCACCATCACTGAAAGGTTTGCTTTCAAAAGCAAACAGATGTGCAACTTGATCACTGGCACTTACAGCAGATAAATTTCTTGACTGATACATTTTCAGTGTGTTTTGTTGTTGTCTTAATTCGTTTAGCAACTTTCAACACTTTTCTTTTCGTAACACTCCTTTATATTGATCATAAGATTTTGCTTGGAATCATAATGTTGTTTTAAATTATATTAAAACTGACAGTCTCCTTACACACCGAACACACTGCTTTTTCGTCTTACTCAATGAAGAAATGGTCTTCAGTCCACCTTTGATTAAAAACACGACACTCCAAATCGACTTTCCTCTTTCGGGACGTTTTTAAAGACGATTTTTTAATTTAGTACAAATTAATAATAATTCAATAAAATGACCAAGTAATATCAAAATACAGTAGTAGAATTTCACAACATGAAAATATTGATACATACATAACTGCATTTAGTGTACATACTCATATGACTGCACTTGATAGTTCACAGTTTATTGCGTAATAAACTTCGAAAACTGGTGTGACATGAACATTCGTAAAATTATCCAGTTGTAATTCTTTATTGCATGGAAAGTACTGTAATCCTGTAATGTGAATAGTGGGGAATGTTTACTGTTTCAATTGGATGGAAAGTCAATTATTTCATCTGGAAATAATGGCAACTGGTGTTTTATTCTGAGAGATCCTTGCGGTAAAATCAAACAGGAGGTTACCCTTTATATTGCCGAAGATAATTCCTTACAGTGCGGGAATATGAACTCTTTTATGTTTCTAACGTTCTAACAGATGTATTTGCCAATATTCCCAAAGGGGATAATCTCAAGACAGTGCAGTTTAGAAGACAGAGTGGAGCAGTAATGGCTTGCAATCTGGACAGTATTCATTATGGAGAAATAACCTCTTTCAAGTTATAGTAAAACCAAAAGATAGAGAGAGGGAGAGAGAGTAAATCTATTTTTCAATAGGGTATATCTTTTTATTGCAGCTCAGAATAGGAAATGCAGACTTCGAACAGCATATGACACTGGATGGTGAACTTTTTCGGCTTGTACTGAAAAAAAATTTCTCCCTTTGCACTCCAAGGAGATATTGAAATATTTTGTAACAATCCAAATAATAACAATATTTTGTAACAATACAAATAATAACAATATTTTGTAACAATATAAATAATAACAATATTTTGTGAACAATCAGTTAGTCGTAGCTTTCTTTGTATTGTTACAAAATATTGTACTTTTTAGGTAAAAATGCACATTACAAAAAACAATCCGTTATTCACAGCAGATGTCTTTTTTTCTTCTTTTGTACACCAATTTTCGAAGTTTATAGCAGAACTAACAATAAATATATTTTTTTGAAATTTCGTTAGAAGATCAAATATGCATCCAGTAAACATGCTGTACCGATATTGTTCCCTAAAAACAATTACAATGAACAAACTTTTTTTTAATTTTTTTTTTTATTAAATGGGCATTGTAGTGTTATCAGTTTTTTACAATTGCAGTGGCTCCAATGGCTTCCAATGTATGAATTTCCTTGGTTTTGTGTTAGTAGAATTTCATAATATGAAAAGATTGATACGTACATATCCAGTCTTAATATGGTAATTTTTAAATTTTGAATCTTATAAATGATCAGATCACAGATGAAAATTTTATTTTCATCTGTGATCTGACTGGTGGAGAAGCAGTCATAAGTTTAACACCGTTTTGGATCACCGAATGAATTAACACTCTCATCTGAAGAAAGAAAATATGATTATTGTTGAGCAATGGTACAGCTGCAGCTGTTAGGTTAAAGTTAACTTCCTAAACTTTATATATAAAAAAAACGTTTTGTGTGCTGTATGTGTGTGTGTGCGAGGAGAGAGAGAGAGAGAGAGAGAGAGAGAGAGAGAGAGAGAGAGAGAGAGAGAGAGAGGACTAAATTAATCAAATTTCTCAGTCATAATTCTACTGAAACATGATATCTCTGCAGGTAACACAAATACAGTTAGGTCCTCGACTTACGCGGGTTCGAATTACATGAATTCGTAGATAGAATGAAATACGAGTATGTTTTCTTAAACAATTTCGGTAGTTAGTTCGACCATCCCCTGAAGATACAGAGAAAATCTTTATCGTAAAGTAAAGATTTTTACAGTAAAGATACAATAATGTTCCCGCCACAGCCAGGAGGCCAGGGGCTTGACAATGATATAGGGTAATATAAAAATATGTACAGTATAACAAAAAGATAACTTAACATGAAATTAACTTAAAAACGTAGCATTAACCATTCAATAGATATGAGTATATACATAGTTGTGAGGCAGACAGTACACCAAGGTATGTACGCGTTCATATGTACAAGGCACATATTTCAAAATATTCACAGAAGTCAGAATATTTCACATGCATGAATTAAGTTGTTGTATACGGTTTCGCATTTTCTTGTTGGAGATATCGGGATGAGTCGACATCAGGGGCCAAACAAAAAGGGGAACAAGTTCGGCCAACGAGCGCCTGTAATTGCGATCCGAAGCGAATTTCTGGAGATCCACTCCGATCATTAGCAGGGCTTGTATTATAGGAAGTACTTGGCCAGGTAGGAATCTGTCACTGATCTTCAGCCTGTTCCGTTGTAGCTGAAGAAGAGGGACGGCTCTTAGGGAAGGAAGTGGAACATGCCACTGACACATATCCTACAAGTCAGGGGAGTTGATTTTGCCAACCAGCATTTTGGCTATGGTCACAGTTCTCCTCATGCCGATTATATGAGGCAGCCGCGGGATTTGAAGTTGGTCGGGCATGCTGGTGGTCCTCTGTTGGGGGGGGGGAGTCGATGTTTGCGGGTTGCCCACTTCAGTATCCAGTATTCGCTAGAGAGGATGGGCTTCGTGAGAGAAGGTACTGCGGAGGCCCATGTTTCAGAGGCATACAGAAAAGTAGGATACACAATGGTTTGCAGATATCTGATTATGGTTCTTGCGTCTGTGTTATGAAGAAGATGTTGACGGGCAATCCAGCGCATTCGTCTGATCTTGCGTAGAACACATTCAATGTGACAGTTGAACCTAAGGTTTGGATCGAAGGTTACACCGAGATCTTTGTGTTTAGTTACACTTGGAATAATTTCACCCTCCAGTGATGGTTGTATGAAGGTGGGACACTTCTTCAGAGAAAAAACCATAATAACAGATTTTTGCGGGTTTAAGACCGAAATGGTTGAGATGGCTAGAGAAAGCTGTGATCTTATTACAGATTTCCGATGCGATCACTCCTCTATCGGCTGATGGTGGTATTTCCGTTAGGAACTTTATGTCGTCGGCGTAGGTAATAAATAACATCATCTCTGTTACACACAAACGGAATAAGGAGGGCAGTAAAAAGTAGCCCCGATAAAACGCCACCTTGCGGCACACCTGCATTGATGGATCGAGTATAGGAGAGGTTGCAATGAGTGAGGTACACTGTTCTATTCCAGAGGAGCGAGTGCAGAAAAGCGAAAACGTCACCTTTGATCGGAAAGAAATTGGTTAGGAGATTCAGAAGAGCTGAGATGTTGAGGCTATCAAAAGCAGCTCTTCGATATCGGCATAAACAACCGCCATTTCTGATCTGGCCTCAAATGCATTTAGAATTGCCGTTTGGACTGCCAGAAGGTTGATCTATTAGGGAGAACATAATGGAGTTGCTTTGGTGGTTGTGGAAGAAGATGGCGTGTTATATGCGGAAGAAGGACTTTTTCCAGTAGCTTTAGGAGTGTGGATGCAGTGGATATCGGTCTATAGTGCTTCGGCTGGCTTGGTAGTTGAACTTTAGGTAGTTGGGCGAGAGCGTATTTGCTCCAGGATGCAGGAAACACCCTATGAGAGAGGATGGATTTGAACAAGTAGAGCAGAGGATCAAGGATATATGGACTGAGGCACTTTACGATGAAATGCGGGACTTTATCGACGCCAGCGGTGCATGACGGATGCAGCGAGTTGATGGCTCGAAGGAGCTGCTGTCGATCGATTTGAATGGAAAACAGCTCATCATCTGGACCAGCAATGGGGTCTGGTTGGTAATCATATGGTTGTGTGGTGTTGCTTGGTCAAAGCATATCAAATAAATGGCTTATCGTATCGAGTTGTTGGACACGAACGGTTTTCAACTTAGTCTAAAACAATAGGACCGAATTAATTGCATAAGTTGGGCACTTACTATCTTTTCGCTTTAATTAGAAGCATTACAAAATATTTTAATTTATATATTTACCAACAATAATTGTTAAATGTTTCTCTAAACTATACTCGAGTATAAATTTATTTACGTATTGTTAAAGGGGCGGTAGCAAAATAATTTGTACTAGAAGGGAGTTCCACACTAAAAATAAGATTGATGACCTACAAAAGGTAATATTTAAACAATATTTAAAATTATTATTTTCTTAAACAATATTTAAATGTACTATTTTCATGGTTGTATGTTGTCGGGGAAGGGGAGGAGAAGATTAGTATTTTAAAATAGTACTAACCGATATGCATTTAACTTTCCAGTAAAATATCATCATACATATATTGATGATATATTTGATATTTTTACAAGTTGTGGTGAGTTCAGCATCATTAAGAGATGCTGAACCGAATTAAATTGATCGTAAATTGAATTATTAAAGGAAGACCAGGGGCGAATTTTAAGAACACTATTATGATTAATTAATTAACTGACTATGTATATAAAGTGCTTAGCATCATAATACACAGCCATTTTGATGCTGAGCACTTTATAAACATAGTCTAAATTTGTTCGCAGCTTGAGGCTCTAGCCCTAAATGCGCCTTAATTAACTGATTAATTTCATTAAGAGAAAATATATGAAAGAGTAAAACTGATAATTTATAAGTAATTTCCTTATGTAATCTACTAATAAATGGCCTTATTGTATAATAAAAGTTTGTTATTTCATTTTGTGTGTCAGCCCCAATTCTCATGAGATATTACACACAGTTCTACCCAATACACATAATTGTAAAGAAATTAACTCTACTCTCAGTTTCTGAGAATTAATACAGCAGTCATTTCCATTATGGTGCTTTGAGGGGATCGCTTTTATTTAACGTTAACTGCACATGGAAAAACCTACATTATTACATTATTCGGGACAGGTGAGTGTTAGCAATTACTCTCTTTTTTAGGCCATGATTTAAAATATAATGCATATTTTACGAACCGTGCAGGCTGCAATTTTGTTGTAGAAAGCAAAAACAGTAAGAAACTTTTTAAGAAAGGGCATTTATTAACGTAAAATCAATGAGAGTAAAACCCAATGCGATATTTTTAGAAACAGTAAGTATAATAAACTTGCTACACATTCAGAACATAAACCTGATAAAAATGTATATCAGGATGATGATTTTCGGAGGTGTACTGTATGGAGTAGAGTTGTGGGGCTCAGCTGCAGACACCACAATTAAACCATTAAAAGCCGCTGAATACTGGCTCCTGAAGTGGGCAACCTGGAAGTGTCATCTCCCAGCACAGCAGCGCACAACACCGATGGCCAAAGCGCTGAATTTAACCAGGTTTTCAGCATTAATGCACGAGAGAAGAGTCTCTCGTGGTTGCCGGGAGAGTCTCAGCATGATTGCCGAATGATTGCCGGGAGAGTCTCAGCACCCAACGTTTGGGATACCGTGTGCTGACGGATTCCCCAACCAGCTCTCTGCTCCCAACATTTTAAAGATCGGTTCCTTCCTTATCAGAAGCTCCATCTGGTTCAATCCCTGGATGCGGATTTGTTTAAAATCATAGATGATGAAAAGTATAGACGGCTCATCCTAGATCTGCACGTGGTCTCCACAACTACCAACTGATCTCAGATCGTTCTGGCTGGGCAAGAAACTCTCAGAAAACCGGAGTCGAGGAAAATATCTTTTGTTATCACAATTTGTATTATTTTTCCTTCCAAGTAAATGTTATCTGCTATAAGAACTTTTTTTTATATATACTGTACATATCCAGGCAACTTACCTGTCAACAACATCCCAACGGATATGCTCGCCACCGTTAGCATCACCAGGAAGCAGCTTATAACTGCTATGAATAGATTGCCACCCACCGCAACTGCAGGCCCTGACCTTGTGCCACAATTCATGATCAAGTGTCTCAGCACGTTTATCATTGATCCACTACTCTCAATTTTTAACCGTATCTTAATGCAGCACTACTTTCCCCCTCTCTGGAACAGATATGCTGTGAGGCCACATCCTAAATGCCAATCTGCATCCCTCATTAAACAGTTCAGGCCAATCTCTCGCTCTTCCAGCCTCTTGAAACTTATGGAGAAGGCATTACTCTCAACCATCACCAATCAAATCATGCCTCACAAACCCCCACAAATTCACTATGCCATTCCCGGAAGATCCACAGTCACCAATTTAACTTCTATAACCAGCACCATTCTCAGTGCACTAGAAGCTAAAGCAGAACTTGCCGTTACGTATGTCGACCTGGAAGCTGCCTTCGACTCAATCAGCATTCCCTCACTCGTTCACCTCCTAGAAAATTACTTCCATATAACAGGCGACTTGTTGTGGTTTATCACAACCCTGCTATCAGACAGAATCATTGTCCTTACAGCGGATCAAAATATAATTTCAAGAAAAATCACTGCAGGAGTTCCCCAAGGCGGAGTCCTCTCCGGAGCATTATTTACTGCAGTCATTATTCCGTTTGTTCAAGAGAGAGAAGACATAATCTGCTGTGCTGACGATATTAAGCTACACGCCCAGATCAACCCGGAGGAACATATCTCAAAAATTAATGAAAAGATCAATCGAAAGCTACACGACTTAGAATCCTATCTCCATCAATTTGGACTACTTATTAATCCGGCAAAATCAGCCCAAATTGTCTTTTCGTTGAAGCACCAACCCACTGACGTCCAAGTTTCTCTAAATGGCATTCTCCTTCCAGTGGTAAATACACACACAGACTTGGGAGTAGTTTTCGATTGCAAACTGACCTTCAAGCCCCACATCGACAAGCTCATAACAAAATTCTGCAAGATGCGGTGGACTACCAAACAACAACTACTTCACGTTAAGGATCTGGATGTGACTCGGCGGTACATATACACCTCTGTATACTCCGTCGTGTTATACGCCTCAGAAATATGGGCATCTGCAGCCCCCACGAATATCAAGCGTGTGTACTCCTCCGAATACTGGCTCCTTCGTTAGATCACACATGAACATCATCGTCCACCCCAGCAAAGAACAACTGCGATGGCAACCGCACTGAATTTTGCCCGACTGCCAAATCTTATAATGGAAAGACGCCTCGCCCTAACTGTCAAAATGACCACTGGAATAATCTCGGAGCCAAACATATGGGAACTGTGCAGCTGGAGGATCCCTCAACCCGGACTGAGATCAGCTCCAACCCTTATAGCCAACCATAACAGACTAGCCCTCAGCGACCGCTTCCTCCCCAAGCAGATGCTTATCACAGTACAAGCAATCAAAGGCGACCTCTACAAATTTGTCAAGGACCGCAAATACCGGAGGGAGATCCTTGATGACCTACACCCAACCAGGCAAACTGCACAGTAATGTGGCAGTATAATAAATGTAAAAATGATGTCTGTATAATATTGTACATAATGTGAAAAATACTGTATAACATTTTTATGAATATTGTGAATAAGTTAACTGAAACGTATTATATTGTTGGCCCTGGGGGATGAACCCGAACTTCGATGTGGGCCCCGTCCTCAAGGCCTTTGTACACCAGCCAATGTGAAGCCCCTGGCATTCCTGCCGTGAAGGGTAAAATTGTATACATCCTTTGTACACAATAAAGATTATTTATTTATTTATTTATATATAATCTGCCTATAATTAATCTTTATAATCCCGGCGAGGTTATCTCTGCCGTTTGTTAACCCTTGACATGATGCCGTGAAGGGTTGTGGTACCTGCGTGTACCGATGAACTTTACAATAAAGATGTTATTTATAAATCGACATGCACACATGTTCTTGTTTTTATCTTTATTTATTCCTAAGAGACACCCGCTTAGGCTATTAACCAGGGGGTGCACATTCATATATACAAATATAAGTTATATACATAATTATCCATTTATAATTTATACATATCGTAAGTATACAAAATATACATTGTCTAATTAATTATATTATACATATCATTGCCTTATTTTACATGACGGGCAGATAGAAAGAGAGCACAAGCATAATTTGTAATTTTACAAGCAATTAGAGAATTTTATTTTATTTTTATTTTATTTTATTTTATTTTATTTTATTAATAAAAAGATACACAACAGGTAACCATTAACAGTGTATCTGAGATCAGATCAGATCAATAAACATAATAACAATAATGTGAAATCCTACAGGACGATAAACATTGATATAGATTCAAACAATAAAAGCATATTTACAAAAGAGGATTGTATTAAGTTAAGTTACCGGTAAAACAAGTAATAATTAATCCGTTAAAGAATAGAAAAATAATATAACAAATAATAAGCTACAATAATTAGATGCGAGCTAGTCACTTTGCAGTTTAAGAGAAGAGGCAAACTTGTGGATGGAGTTCATCAGTGATTGGGAGTTGTCAAAGAAGTCAATGAGAGAGTCATTTGCTGATTTGCTGATTCTGTTCAGTGGACTGAACTTCATAAAGTCCGTGTTGGCAGAGTCAAGGCGAAACGGTGTAAGGTTCCTGACTTGTCTACAGGGAGCATTGAAGTTTATTTTACTCAGGATATCAGATGCTTCATAAATTCCAGTGATTACTTTGGCTACGAGGGCGATGTCAGCAGTAACTCTTCTAGTGCACAGAGGCCTTAGATGAAAGTAATCACACAGCGATTCATAATACACTGAGTGATAGAATAGAGGATTGCGGTACGTAAGGTAACGGATAAAGTTTTTTTGGACTGCTTCAATTTTGTTAGTTAAAGTCTTTGTGTGAGGATTCCAGATGGGTGAACTGAATTCAAGGATTGGCAGAACAATAGTTTTATAAAGGATAACCGCATATCTGTAGTTTTTGAACTTGTATGTGTTCCGTTTGATGAATCCCAGTGTTTTGAATGCTTTGCTGGTGATTTTAAGGACATGGGCATCGAATTTAGCACTGCTGGAAAAGAGAATCCCTAAGTCGTTAACTTGGTCACACCTTTCGATGATCACAGAGTTAATACTATACTCCGTATTCATTAGTTGTGGAGATCTGCAAGATGAGAAAGAGATAACTTTGCACTTCGAGGGGTTAGCAGACAAGCCATTCAGAGATAGCCATGTTCAGAGATAGAATGTTCACATCAACACCATTATTTACAGCGAGTTCACAGAAAGATAAGACGTATAATGTAAACATAACAGGAGCAGAGCAATAAACAGTCTCGACCAGTTCATTCTTCATTTCCTGCATTCTGTTTTGTTTTCATCTGTGGGCTTCACTCATCATTTATAGGTGGAGTAATGCATTTTGAAACATTTCAGTCCTTGAAACTTTGTATGCCCGAGCATACAAAGCTTTTCTGGGTCTGCTTGAAGATCTTAGTATCCATTAAGATCTTGTAGATCTTAATGGTGTTAAAAGGAAAAAATCGCTGAAGGCTTCCCAGCTGTGTGAGCGCGCTGCTGAGTGGAGGGGATGGTGTCCTATTCGCCCACCTTTGGGTCATACGGGGTCATTTTTCGGCGAGTAATCACCAGTTAGCAGTTTCGCAAGCTTGAAAATGTTCTTGGTGACAATTATGTGAGACCAACGCGTGACATCCAAGTTATAAACGTACTAAATGATAATGGACATATATAAAATGATTTGTAGAAGAAGAAGAATCTTTATTGTACCTAACTGGATGCACGCGCACATCCAATTATATTATATTATATATAAATTATGAACGCAGTATGTCTATGATCTGAATACCAGTTATCCAAAAATAGACATACGTGATGTGTGATAAATAGGCAAGCGCACACCTAAAGGGACATGCGCACGCGCATTTGTTTTTGTACTTTGTTGCGGCCTCCAGGGTTTCCCTGGAAGCCGCAACAAAGTACAAAAACAAATGAAGCTACATGAGCATACAAAAATCATAGACATGGGCATAAATGGAAATGCGCAAGCCCATACCAAAATCGACATGCGCACGCGAATACATAAATCGACATGCGCGCGCATACCCAAATAGACACGCGCATTTTTTGTAGCCCCCAGGGTTTTTTTTTTGCGGCCTCCAGGCCTCCCCTATGTGGATTCCAGGGTTGTTTTTTTTTTTTTTTTTGCGGCCTCCAGTCCTTCCCTACCTCAGGATTTCCCCGAAAACATAAATAAATGGCTACGTGGGCATACATAGACATGCGCACGCGCATAGGTAAATGGACAAACGCATACGTAAATCGACATGCGCACGCGCATATCGATTTAGGTATGCGCGTGCGCACGCACATACAAAAATCTACATGCGCACGCGCATTTTTTTGCGGCCTCCTATTTTTTTGGCCACGATTTTTTGCGGCGGGGTTTTTGTATGCGCGTTTTTTTTTTGTATGCTTGATTTTTTTTTTTTTTTTTTTTTTGATTTGGTAGTTGTTGGCGCATCGGCTTCTGTGGCCATATTGCACCTCCCAAGGTTTTTGCAGTGCTTTGATCCAAGCCCGAGGCGGGAATCGAACCCGCGACCTTTGGGTTGCCGGGCAGGTACTTTACCCACTCGGCTAGCCCGGTCTGCTTTTTGTATGCTCATGTAGCCGAAGCTACACATACAAAAATCAGACATGCTCACGCGCATACGTAAATGGACATGCGCACGCGCATACGTAAATGGACATGCGCACGCGCATACCTAAATGGACATGCGCACGCGCATATGTAAATCGACATGCGCACGTGCATACCTAAATGGACATGCGCACGCGCATACAAAAATCGACATGCGCACGCGCATACAAAAATTGACATACGCACGCGTATATAAAACGCGCATACAAAAATCGATATGTGCGCACATTTGCGGCCTCCAGGGTTTATGCCCCTATTGCACGTGGGCATAAAAATCAGACATGCCCACGTGCATACGCAAATGGACATGCGCACGCGCATACGCAAATCGACATGCGCACGCACATACCTAAATCGACATGCGCACGCGCATACAAAAATCGACATGCGCACGCGCATATGTAAATCGACATGCGCACGCGCATACCTAAATCGACATGCGCACGCGCATACGTAAATCGACATGCGCACGCGCATACCTAAATGGACATGCGCACGCGCATATGTAAATCGACATGCGCACGCGCATACAAAAATCGACATGCGCACGCGTATATAAAACGCGCATACAAAAATCGATATGCGCGCACATCTGCTATGCCCCTATTGCACGTGGGCATAAAAATCAGACATGCGCAGGCGCATACCTAAATCGACATGCGCACGCGCATACGCAAATCGACATGCGCACGCGCATACGTAAATGGACATGCGCACGCGCATACGTAAATCGACATGCGCACGCGCATACGCAAATCGACATGCGCACGTGCATACAAAAATCGATATGCACACGCGCATATGTAAATAGACATGCGCACGCGTGTATAAAACGCGCATACAAAAATCGATATGCGCACGCGCATTTGTGGTCTCCAGTGTTATACTCCCCTGTTATACTCCCCTGTTGTATGTGGGCATAAAATCTATTTATCTATGCGCACGCGCATAAATAGATTGATAGACATGCGCGTGCGCATGTCTATCAATTGACATGCACATGCGCATACCTAAATAGATCACGCGCATACAAAAATCGATATGCGCACGCGCATTTGCGGCCTCCCTATGGGCATAAAAATCAAGCAATGCGCACGCGCATACGCTAAATTGGCATGCTCACGCGCACACCTAAATGGACATGCGCACGCGCATAGGTAAATCGACATGCGCGGTGCGCATGTCCATGTATGCGCACCTTTTGTCACTGGCATACCTAAATGGACATGCACACGCGCATTGTGGCGTCCAGGGTTTTTTGCCCCTATCGCCAAAGGTACATTAAAAATCAGGGCATAAAAAATCAGACATGCGCACGCGCATAGATAAATGAGCAAGGGCACGCCTATTTACGTAAGCGCATACGTAAATAGACATGCGCACGCGCATAGATAAATCAGCATGCGCATGCGCATACGTAAATAGACATGCGCACGCACATACGTAAATGGACATGTGCATACGCAATGGGTAAATGGGTAATGGGAAAAAAGGGCCTATGGTAAATGGATATGCGCAATCCGAAAATCAACGTGCGCACGCTCATACAAAAATCAACATGCGGAACAAAAATCAACAACAGGTCCATTTATGCGCATAAATGTCATGTGCGTCCATTATGCATATATTTTTTTATTTAATATATTTTTTATTATCATCACCTCAGTTGCATAAAATTACAATAGCACAAATTTACCTAAGGTGAATTTGTGCCCGTGTAATGAAAGCACTCGACCCACGAGCTTTCCCAATCCCTTTCCCTTTTGAAACTCAATGATATCTTTACTACGTCTCATAACTGCTGCTTTTTAAATTTGACTTGTACAAAAGACGCAAATTTGTGTGGCATTTGAATGCATAGTTATATCAACTGTATGCAACCTAAAACCAGAAGTGGCCCAAGGCCCAAGGACTCAGCTCAAAGCTAGAGCCTAATTTTCTTTAGGCTCTAGCTTTGAGCTGGGCAGCTGAGTGGTTGATGGGTATCTTTAATTGCTTTTAGAGCTTCAACTGTTTTCTTCGAGCAATCATGTTTGCACATCAGAACGCTAAATTTTCGGTGAGCTCCTCACACTATTTGCACAGAAACACATAAACGCATTCCCTTTGACTGTAGTGCGCCACTACAAAAAATTTAACAAACAAACAAACTATTTTTTATTATTTTATTTATTTTTTCTATTATTTTGTTTATTTATTATTTTATTTTTTATTTTAATTATTTATTTATTTATTTATTGTTTTCTGCAGGAACCTCGAATTTGGATTCTACGTTAAGGGAATGTGTCAATCTTTGTGTTCCTCTGCTGGAACATATTCACATTTTGGTAATTACACTGGGAAACAATGGAGTTTTGCTCGTCTCTAATCTCCCGCAGGGTGCCCATTTTCCAGTTAGAGGAAGCAGAAAGGAAAAGAACGTATGTAGATTCCTTAAATTGTGAAAGGACTACTTTTAGACTTTTTTTTTTTTTTTTTTTTGAATACTGTATATCTGATTATAATAATTTCATCTTGCACCAGATGGAGAATAAGATTATTGCACAACTATCACGCCTGTGAGACCAGCTTAGTGTTTCTTTTTAACTGTGATAATACAGTTCATACTTTAAATCCTCTTTTTGTTCGTAGTTTAGTTGATGTTGGGATAAATTGCATTCATAATTTCGATCGTTTTCCATTCTTCTGAAGATGAATTCGCAGACATTATGCGGCACTTAGCAAAACAAAGGCTAAAAACGCTGTGGCCCTCGCTGGTTTCTCATTGGATAGTTTCCTTGCTCTTCTGCACCATGTAAGAAAAGCCTTGTTCGATTCCTGTCGTCCGATAAATTACTTCCCGTTGAGTGAATAACTTTCATAATAATTTTGTACACCATCACCAAATTAGTCATTTTCATGTGAGGGTTGCACGCTTTCTCTCGGTAACTCCGATTTTTCATCTCAAAAAATAAGTCAAGTGGCCACAGAACACAATTTACAGACGCGATGTACTTATACCTCGTCGTCTTAGTTCTATATCTTCGGTGCATATTCTAAAGAATCCAACCAAAATATAACCTTATAAAAAAAAACTTTTGAATTGAATCCCATTAACTTTTTTTTCCCATAGTTTCTCTAGTGGTTTCGCTAACTATCTTTTATTGTTTCACACCACTTCCTCCCGATGTAGCCCAGTAAGGGTTATCACTCCAATTATTATGGCCAGCTGCCAATGCCCTAGTGATTAAAATGTGGCTGTGTCAGGGTCGAGCTAAGATATTTTTTCGCCTGAAGATTGTATATTTATTATAATAGCTTGCTTTTTTATTGATTTCTTTATTGATATTTACGTATAAATAAACATTAAATACTCCGCACCTTTCGCAAATGACACCCTCACTTGCCGACGCAGCTCCGAGTTGTGCAGAAATTCTGATGAAGGAAGGTCAAACTTAATGTCTAAGTTTACAGATAATTCAAAGGTTGGCAAGATGGTTAATGTCACAATCAATGCATACCACTGCAACAAGACTAGAGAAGTGGCTGTGGTTTATCATTGATAAATGCAAGGTACTACATATATTTTGGTTGGATTCTTTAGAATGTCCACCGAAGATATAGAACTAAGACCAAGAGGTATAAGTACATCGCGTCTGTAAATTGTGGGCAGTCTAATCCCAGAATAGCATATTAACATAAGTTCTCTCAGCAGTAACAAATGGGCTGCTAGTGCGGTTCTCTCAATCATATACAGGAATTTTGCCACCAGAGACAAGGAGGCGATTATCTTGTATAGTTTAATTGTTAGGCTGCATCTTGAGCACTGCATGCAGGTCTGCAAGCCTCGTTTTAAGAAGGATATCGATTAGTAGAAACAGTTAAGTAAGGAGAAAGGCAACGTGAAAGTTCTTTTACCACGTAAAAGTTCAGTTCTGCAAACTTTAAATGGATTGAGTAAACTAAATGTGGAGAGCATCCTTCATTTTTATTGGACATTGCATAAAGGAGACATAAATTTAAATTGAAAAACGATGCTTGCAAGATGCATGCGGAAATTTGCTTTCAGTTACTGTTATTGCATTTTAGGAACATCGGCGATTCAGACCATATACCTTACGTTTGTAAATTGCGTGGGTTCTGTGGTCGATATGCCTGTTTGCTGTACAAAACATTCGAATTTCCCTGAGAAAAAAAACAAAAATTCCATGCTACCCTCTCCTGAAACCGACTAATTCAGTCATGTTGTGAAAAATGCCTGTAATAATTCCTCGTGTCATTGACGGGATTCGAACATGGCCTTTTCTACGCTGTATTAGATGGCTGATTATATCCACTGTGCTACCGCTAGGGCATGCTTTCAACCAGAAGGTACTACCTTGTTGTAATAAACTTCCATCTGATGTTGTGGAAGTGCGTAGTTTGAATAAATTTAAAAGGAAGAATTAGACAAATTATTATGTGGGTTGAACAGTTGATTGTTTTTTTTTTTTTTTTTGGCTGATGGCTGTATAATCTTGCTTTGTTGAATCATTTGCCACTATTCATACTGATACGTACATCAGTGAGAGTTACTTTCAAGATCAAATTCTTGATTAAGATAATGTCCTAATACAAACTGGAAATTTCCCTCTATTTTTAAAATATCCTTACATACCATTATTACTACAGATTTACTGGTCACACAATTTTTCTGAGAATCAAAATAGTGAAGAATTGTTGGAGTGGTTTGTTTTATGTACCAAAATAACTGAGGCCATGAGGTGTCAGTCACAGAGTATGTTCTTTTATCAGTTTACCAGTTTGCTGGACCGAAAACCCAACTTTCTGGGAAATGAAACCATGCAAACTTACTCCGAGATTGATTAAATGAGCTATGTTGTAAAACATTTCGCTAAAACATTCCTCCTGTCGGTTAGGGATTCAAACTGCGCTTTTTCACAGTGTGGAAGGACTGAATCATAACCACTGAACCGCGAGGGAATGATGAAAAACGGAACTTGTGGGTACTGAACGCAAACGTGTGGGACATATAGTTTCGTGACATCTGGTGCAGTACATCTGCACCAGATGTCACGAAGACATCTGACTTCGCTGAAGACATCTGACTTCCGTGTTATAAGGTCAGAATAGAATTTTCTTGGTTTTCCAGGTCTCCCAACTTCTCTCTATTGGCCTTTTTACTTCTGCGAATGGTTTGAACGTCGATCAGACTGATACGAGTATGTTTCCTATGTGTAGAAAACTCAAAAGGTCGCATTTTTATAGTCAAATAATAACATTTTGACTTCTTTTGTATATTACATAAACTATATTATCATTTGTCTTTAAACCACAGGGGATTAAAGTGGGGTTAAAAATGGTACAATTACTTGGATTTAATTTTATACTGTGTTGTCAAAGGTGTTTTGTTTTTTGTTGTGTATTCAGAAGATATGCTGAGTGAAAGGCATGATGATGATAGGTCCATTAAATACTACTTGCTGTCTTCAGATAGAGAAGAAAGGAAATTTCTAGTTTAATACAATAAATACTTTAGATATAAATACTCCGTGGCTTATTAGCAGAGTGAAAACTTCTATTTGTAAAACTCCGCACTTTAACACCATTGAACTACTTGTTGTTTTCCAAACGTGCAGTTAAGTGTTATTAATTTAATTTAATCTAAATTCAGAAGAGATTTCTATCATTAGCTACTACACTAACTAGCCAAAAAATTAGGTATTCAAATATAAATTGTCACTTAGTATGATCCCAAGTTTCTTGGTCTGAGCCTAGTCGATATGGTAATGGGGAAGACAAGTGATCGTTCCAATTTTCAAAAAGGTATTATTGTTGGAGCATGTTTAGCAGTAGCCACAATTGAGAAAACACTGGTGTGTTGAAAGCAACTATCCGTAAAGAAGTGTGCAACTTTACTGATGAGTGGAAGACGAAAAGAGACTTCAGTCCTAAAAGTCCTTCAGTCCGAATTTAAACAAAGAAATACCCATTTCCAACGAGGCAAGTGTTGAATCTGAGATTTGATAGCCGTGCTTTTTTTTTTTTTTTTTTTTTTTTGTGGCGTGAACCTCTTGAAGCCATGCATCCAGGCTGTGTCGTGTTCGCCACTGATGAGGCTAGAGTTACTATCATGGTATTGGTTATGTTCTGTTGGTACGGACTGGGTCTTCTCACACTGTTGGAACGTCATGTTACCTACAATAAATATCTTTTTGTCGCGTAGGACCAATTTCATCCTGCAGTGCTTCAATTTTATTCGGATTGCAATGGATTATTTCAAGACGACAACTGAAATATTCACCATGCAAAAATTGTATCCGAATGGTTCGTGGAACATTCCCAAGATTTCCAACATATACTCTGGCTGCCTAGTTCTCCACATCTGAATTCAATTGAGAACATCTAGGATATGTTGGAAAGAACAATTAAGCTTTGCAGTTCTCTACCGACTAAAATACAGCAGCTGATAAATATTCTGATGAAAATGGTCAAATCTGGAACTAGACTTCCTCAGTCACCTATTGGAATCCATACCACGACGTATAAATGGTGCAATTCAGGCCCTGCTAGACGTTGAATAAAGATTTCTAATCTTTTGGCCAGTGAATATAATTATGTAAATGTTTTGTTTGAAAACTTTTGCGCTTCTTGATATAAAAGGTTTTTTTTCTATCACTTAATCTATATATTTCAGAACTGTGTAAGAGCTCTTCATTATCCTGTGCCAATTCCTCAGACTGTGGTAAGTGCGTCAGGAGCGGGGGACTGGTAAGTTACGAAACATATTATGTTTAATTTCTGTCGCTGAATTGTCTTACATTTTTTTTTTTTTTTTTTGCTTCAGGATTAAATAACGGTATAGAGGCAAGTCCGGAAAGACTATAAAACTTGCATACACAGCGTGGCAACCTTCGATTGTGGCAAAAATGCGATTTTTGAAACCTGAAGCTGATTCTCAGGAACATAGTTGACAATATCAGTAAACTTTAGTACTGTACTTTATAAATCATAAATTATGCAAAAAACAGCAATTCTTTATTATCTCTCAACATTTCGGCTAATACATCTTCACTGGTACATTATAATTTCATATGCGGCTCGAGATGAACATAAGCTTTGCTGATGCATATTAGGGAAAGCTTTGTTATCGAAACCCAAATAGAGCTATTACTATAATTGACAAATTTATTCCTTCCCTCTCTTTGTCTTTCTGACGTCCCTGAATAAATACATTTTCTATTTATACTCTGGATCAAACACACATGGTCAGAGGAGTTTACGTTAGAAAGCATAGGAGATCACGTGGGCTCAAACCACTATTAGCTCAAACGTGTATACTGTTCTAGTTTGGTGTTAACGCTCCCCCACTTCAGTCATCATGGATTCTGTGGTATTATGCAAATAGATTCCTGCCAAAATATGTTGAAGCAGCTTAGGACGTTAATAATTAAAAACAGCCTTGGAATCAGTGGTGAAGCGTTTCCTGAACTGTGAGGTAACATAGTCGACTGGATGCGTTTTATAATTGGGTTTACAATGTCCATCACATAATCAAACGCGTATACTACTCTACACGCTCGTCTATTATTATTCTGCATACTCAGTTTTCTACGTATTCACTAAACCGATTGAGGCATTTAGGCACTAATCAATTATTCTTGCAACTATTAAAGAAATCTGGGCTTCCTGCATATAATCAGTCGTAATTTGTTTGCAGAACAACTCTTTTGAATCGGAATCGCCTTGAAAGATGTAGTTTTAAATGTGTAAACACGCAAAAGTGAGGACCGGATAAAGAGTTTAAAAATATATGCAATTGAGTAAAAAACAGCAATTAATCTTTCATAAAAGTAAATATTTGTCTCACGGTAATCCCAAATTAATACTAACTTTCGGGCAATACCCACTCTTTCTAGAATTACTTAAGTAAAAAGTCCGTTGGGCTCTGAAAGGAGACCCCCATGGTCAGATCACATCTTAAATGCAGTATACAAAGTCTGAGAGCTTCATTTCAGGAATGATATTGACTTCCTTGAAAGGATACAATAGAAGGCAACAACATTAGGAGGGGACACCAAAAACTGATGTCTCCTTTAGGAGGAGACGTCAATTTTGTAAGCTATAAAATTTGGAAACCACACCTCACAATCGGAATCTGATTGAGGTGTTTGAGGTCTTGAATGAATTGAATGGATTTAATGGTGGGGATATATTTTCTCTTTCTGTGACGATGCACATAAGGAGACTTATATTCAAATTAAGCAAAGTCAATATTCAAATTAAGCAAAGTTTAGTCAATGAATAATCAACTATTGGAACAAGTAGCCACCTGGCTTTGTAGAATCAGGGAGTTAAAGAAGGATTAGGTAAATATTTAGAAGTATAAGAATAAGATGAACAAGGCTAACCGCAAGCAGCCATCCCAGAGTATGAACAAAAAATGTAGGCTTAACGTAGCTGAGTGGTGAACGGTAAGGAGAGGTAACACGCGCATTGGAGTTGACCGCAGTCAGAGCTCACATAATTGCTAAATGGGTTATATTGTATTCACTCTCAAAATGATTAGTTGTAAACACCTCTGACGTATATGATCGTGCGTCAGTATAAATGAAACATTAAATATATAAAAATTAGGAGACATTTTATTTTTATTTATCCGTTAATTTTATTTTTTAAGACAGATGCATTGTTCTGACATTTTAACGCTAATACCAAGATAGCAAACAATATAAGCAAATTATATTAGGGTAAGTTGGCGGGGGACACTACAATTAAGGGAGTTTCTTATTTACATACTTTGGAAGTAAAGATGTCTAACACCATAATAAAATAATTTAATTCCTGTTGTTCATTAATAAAATATATAACAAATGTAGTGATATTTTAAAAATTATCTCTAAATTCAGTATTTCTGTGGCTTTTCTTTAACTCTATTTGGCCGCCTATAGTTAATGGGTGCTGATGGCCAGGGCCACATTCACCACGTGTTAATTACGCCTCTGCTGCGCCGCATTACCCGAAGAATTTTTCATGATATGAGCGGGTAATAAGCACAAAGGATGCAAAGTACTTGAAAGTACAGAAAGGCCTGCACATTACAGGCAGGTGTCACGGATGGAAAATGGTGTCCTCTCAGTGATTTATAGAAAAATTACTTTAAGAGAAAGATTATGAATTCAATATGTAAGGTAATTGTGAGACTACACTCAGAACACTATATCAAGATATGGAGGCCATTCAGGCCACATATTAAAAAAGGTAATCTTAGTGAAAAGTTCAAAGATGGTGAACACTTCTGGAGAAATCAATAAAAGGGAACCCATACCAGATAAGACTTCTGATATGGGGGCTACAGAACTTAGTAACCTCTGGGAGTGATATAAGTTTATAAGGCTCTGCGTGAGGATAGCAAATTGAATGAAAAATGAAGTTTTCAGATGTTAATGACAATTGAACTAGGAGACAATGTATATGTTAATCGCCAAAACATTAAGGCTGTGGGGCGTCAGTATATCGTGTCTGTAACTGTGTGTATTTTTTGATAGGTTTGCTGTTTCCGGGAGGAAAAACTATGTACCCCTTGCCTGAGACAAATTCAGCCACATTATGAAAACAAAATTCATAAAATATTCCTCGCGTCATTGACGGGATTCGAACATTCTTTCCGCCTGGGCTGGGCAGGGCCTCAGTTCGAACTTTCGAGCCAACAAGCTGTTAATCATTGGAATAAGTTGCCTCTATGGATAGTTGATGCTGACCACTTGGGAAGATTTAAAGGCCAGCTTGGATCTGCAGTTACTGGAGAAGGATAATCAATGGAATCTTTCTCAGTGCAAGATGAAAATTCCTTCTCTGCCTCCTTCCAGGACAAACCTCATCCGCTGTTTATTGCTTTCCCTTCCCATTTCAAATGTCGTCTCCTTTCATTTCTTCCAGTTTTCAAGGGCTAGCCTTGTGCAGCCCCGGAAATAGGAGAGAGGTGGCCCATTAATAGTTCCTTGGCAGACGCTCCCGGGGTGTCTTTGATGATTAAAAGTACATGATGATTAAAACTTACAAAGTTTTTGTATGCTGCTACAACAACACGTGAATATCCTTGAAACACTGCTTTAAATACTCTCCATTTTAACCCTTTCCCTTAAAATATTCTGCCCCCCCCCGCCGCTTTTAACAATTACCCTGTTTTATTTTCTTTGAGCAATTTCGTCTTTTCGTGCGTTTTAAGATTTAGAACCAAGGGAACAGCCACTGTCGTAACTATAAAAAGTGGGCCCCAATTCAAAGTTTAGTGTGCCCCCCCCCCCCCTGAAAATATTTGTTTTGGTAAAATTAAAAAAAAAAATCTTTAAAAATTGCCCTGGGAGCTGCAGCTATGCCAATACCATTTCACCTCTATTCACTGCAGTTTCACTTGTGCTATGCAGCTAGCAAACAATAAACATGCTTTGTGTGAAAAAAAATTATTGTTAATTAAGTAGACATAGTAAATTTTATCATAAACATCACTAAAAAAAACTTACATTTTTATTCAATTACATTTTTTTCTGTTTCGGGCAGTGAGACCTAATGCACAGCAGTGGCTGCATTGGCATAGTTAGGCCACTGGGGGGACATACAGTCTTCCAAGTGATCGCTGCTCCCAAGTTGCTAAGGAAGCTAATCAGAAAATATTTTGACAGCATGAAACTGAACGCGCTGCCTTCAGTACACGCAGACACTCACGCACATGATTAGCTTGACAGTTTTGGCTAGTGGCATGTGAAGCACGAGTGGATATGAGGAAAACCATTAGAGCCGCATCAGTATGAGACACATACGTGTATGTGTCCACCTATGGAAGGAGGGAAATGGATTGTGATTTATTATTATTATTTATTTATTTATTTTTTTTGCTTGATGCAGCAAAAGTCATGCCTTCCTTGTACCATTAACCAATACTAATAATTTAATTAATTAACTAAATATTATTATGGTTATAATATTAATTAATATTTCATCGAATCATTATTTGATAATTAAATTGATAAATGTATTTAATAATAATTTAAATAAATAATTTATTTTATTAAATTAATGTAAATCAAAAAGTGAATTTCGCCATCGGTGTCAAGAAATCCTAGTTGCACCTCCGCGACACAATAGTTGATGTATTCGTTGTTCGATGAGATGATTCACCGTGTTTCAGACGAGGACGCAATTTAATCTTTGTCTGAACTTATATCGCTTCCTTCCAGGGCTGGGTCTAGGTAGGCAACATTAGCTCCCCTAAAATCAAAATAATTTGGATTTTTTTTTACTGCTACATGATAAGCTTTAAAGTTTTTGTATGCTGCCACAACAACACATGAATATCCTTGAAACACTGCTTTAAATACTCTTCCTTTAACTTTTTCCCTTAAAAAATTCTGCTTCCCCGCTTTTAACAATTACTCTGTTTTGTTTTCTTTGAGCAATTTCGTCTTTTCGTGCGTTTTAAGATTTGGATCTTCTTCTTCTTCCAGTCACATAGCTCCCTGAGGTGCTGTTGTGGTCACCAACAAATTCCTCCAACTGCATCGATCGTGTGTTATACGAGCAGCATCGCAAAGTGTCATTCCCAGAAGTTCACTGATCCCATCCTTCCACCTAGTTGCAGGTCTTCCTCTGCACCTCTTTCCCTCGGTTTTTCCTTCCATTATATTCTTCAACGGAAAGTTTTCTTTTCTTACTATATGACCAAAAAACTTGTTTTCTTTTGTTGATGCTATGAAGAAGAATTTTAGGCCTGCCAATTTTATTCAATATCCATTCATTTGTTCTTCGATCCAAGTAAGAAATACGCATTTATTCTCCTGTAACACCACATTTAAAATGCCTCAATTTTCTTCCTGTCAACTCTTTTCACACATCCATAAGTGGCAACTGGAAAAATTAACGAATCAATGCTTCTCAGTTTTATCTTTAGGGGCAGATCATGATCAAGATTTGGATAGCTTCTCATAAATAATCGATACCAGGCATATCCTACAAGTTTAGTATTATTATTATTATTATTGAGAGGATGACCAATGCTTTATTTTCCGCGATGCTCAACACGTTAGTGGAAATCCAAATTTCTCAACCTGACGAATGTATTGAACTAATTTTTTTTTTCTAACCAGCCTTCTGCACCTATATATATATAGAAAAATATAAATGGAACCAAACATATTTTAAAATAAATATTATGGGGAAAGATGCAACTTGTGGCATCATACCTCACATATTCTTTGTCCCAAGTATGGGAGTAAAATGTCTGTGCTATTTATGACAAGCCAGGTCCTCCACATGTTACTGTAATATACATCAGAATGTATTTACATTTGCAGCGGTGAAATATTTGTATTGAAACTATCAATTAAAGCTCTTATTTACTAAGATCTGAAAATTATATCGGCTTCAAAATTTGCTTTCCCTGCTGAACTATCACTTGTTACATGGAAATAAATTAGCAGATAGTAAACAATAACTACTTACTCTACTTACCCTATATGTTTTATGTTCTCTTTTTTGTTTAAGTTTTAAAATATTCAGAATTTTTGTAGACTTTCTATTTAAAAAATACTTCCTTTCCAGCTTTGCAGCAGCAATGATTGGCGCTGTAATTAGAGGACTAAATGAAGATACCAGCATTGAAGTGGGAAAACAGGCTGCCCTTCTGTCTCTAGCTTCTCGCGTCACTGTTCCAAATACTGTCTCGCCATATCTCTATGCTACATCTTGTAATGCTGATAACTTGAAGCCACGGTTAATTCCATATTAAAAATGTCTTGTATAGATCGCTTGTAGGAATAACTCCATTGCAGACCTAAGGGACGGCAGCCATTTTGTATCTATACATCGACTGAGGGCAAAAACAATTATATTTAAAAATTGAAAGAATTAAAATTATTTTGAGCATAATCTTTTCCATTATGTGTTACTATCATTCTTAGATAAATAAATTTCATTGTACCTTGGGAATTTCAGAAGTTTACTACAAGTATATAGCAACATGAGTAGTTGTTGTGAGTGCGCTCCCATTTGTGTGTGGTCAGATGGATATTCTGTGATAAAGACGCCACGGGCAGTTGGCCAAAAAAGTTGGCCACGGGCAGCCATGGAAGGACGACGTTCCAGAATTAAAATTTCTAAGAGCAGTTAGATAATATTAATGAAGTTGTAATTCCAACGTCGGAACATTTTCTTACTGTATCGGAACACTTAGAAAATAAAGTTGCATTTTCAGTATTAAAAAAAAAAATAAAATTGAAGTTGGTTACTGTAAGAAAGGAAAGTGGGAAGGTTATCCAGAGGCGGACTGGCTCAAGCTACTGGACAATGATCTTCCGGGGCCAATGACATGATAAGTGATTCATGAACTTATCATGACATGATAAGTGATTCAGATCGGGCCAAAATCGTTAGAAGCTGCTGGTGCCAAAACCTGCCCGCCCGGCCCTGCGGTTAGCTATTTGATTTTTTCATTGAAGAGGCCTCTGGAGTCAGGAACTCTATAATTCATCTGTGATGCTACTAAAACACTGACTCAACTCTGTATAAAATGCCTTTATTGTAATAATATAAAATTATAATAAAACATATGCGTACTGATCGTATAAACTGTATTTTAAAATATTAAAATAACAGCACGGGTTTCACTATAACATGATTTTCAATTAAGTTTAAGTCTGCGACAAGGCCTTTGGTATCATAATACATAGTCGTAAAGTTTGTTTTATGACTATAATGTTCCATCGTCCTGAAAGCTCCTGTTTGTTTATATTTTTGTATCTTAACTTATAATAAATTTATTAGTTTTCAGAAGAAGCAATAAACTTTGACTAATTTTAAGTCGAAAATTTACAGTAATAGCCTAGACACGTACTCCACATATATGCTGCATTGTAGCCTGGGTATGCGTACATATATGCTGCGGTGCCAACTCTACTGTCTCACATGCACATGTGCCAATAGCTCTCCTCAGGTAGTCAACGTCAACAGTGTTCATTGTTCCATCCTGACGAGACAAGGTAATAAAAGCTTTTCAAACTTTTTATTTCACAATTTATTTTTAGCCCTTTAAATACGAAACAATGAATTGTTTCGTATTTAAAATAAAAGGAAAAGTAATAAAAGGAAAAGGGATGAGAAGAAATTCAACCTGCACGGCTCTGATGGGAGACAAACGATTCGCCGTAGACATGGTGAAGAATATCATCCAGACTGTATGGTGTCTACAGTGAAATTCCCTACCAGCCAAATGATATGGGGGTGCATTTCGTATCGCGGATTATGTCACGTGCAGTTTATAAAAGATTCCGTAAATGCCAATGGATACCTGGCTATATTGGAAGGCAAATTGCTGCCAACCATGAGAGACAATTTCAACCTGTCATGTAACTGCATCTTTCAAGACGACTCTGCTCCTTGTCATCAGACGAAAAGTGTAAATACGCACTTCTGTAGTTACTTTAGCTTCATTTCTGCATTAGAGGTTCGACAGTAATGTGTTTACATTTGATACAGGAGAAAAAAAAGGAAGAACGGTCCATTACAACTCAACAGACCAGGAAACAGCCCGGACGTGAATCCTATAGAGAACTGTTGGCATCGTGTGGAATCTGAGTTGCCAGAAAGAAACCAAAGACCCTTCGTGAACTTCAGGAAGCCATAATTCGTGTTTGGAACCACGAACTATCAGTTGATTATCTTCAGAAATTGATCTTGTCAATGCCTCGACGGTGTGCTGCTGTCATCAGAGCCAGAGGCGGTTCAACTAAATATTAGTTTGCACCTGGTGAACTTTTCATTTTGTTTTCCATTTAAAATGATAAACTGAAGAAAATTGAGGACTTCTGATAACATTTCAGCCGTAATTGTCGTGTTTATCAAACCTGTTGTATAAAGGTTGCAAATGCTCATTTCGGAATACTTTGAGAGCATCTGTCAAATATTACTTAGTTTTGCCTTAAGAAACGCTAGGTGAACTCCAATCTTGGATGCATGGGGATTACGTATTGAACACGGTTTTGCATTAAACATATAAATTTATTAAACTGGCCAGTACAATACATCAAAAGATATAGGCATTCAAAATTGTTTCTCCTTTTCTTGACGACTCTGTAAAGGTGTTTTTCACTGGCGTAGCCACCACTAACAGGCAGGCAAGGCAATTGCCTCCGGGCTTGGGCCCTTTCGGGGTCCGGCGTCTTTGGCTGTCTCCTGTTTTTGCAATTTTCATTAAGTAGGGGTTCGAACATGTTCTTTGCCTCCGGGCCCAAAAAAGGGTAGCTGCGCTAGTGGTGTTTTTCATTTTTACCTCGCGTGGAGGAAAATTGTTTGGATGACTAAATTTTTTCAGTATTTACAAATAGATAATGAATGATTATTTAAATCATTTAATGATTTAAATAATCATTTATTTAAATAATAAAAAAAAAATTAAAAGAATGATTTAAAGAATCGGTGAATGTTAAAAATGATATAAAGAATGAACGAGAAACATGATATATAAAGAATGAATGATATATCTGTTTATTGTGCCAACCAGTGTGATTTCCCAATGAATGGACGTGGTTTCACAATGACTAGAAGCGTGTACATAATTGCGCAATAATATATGTATACAGCGCTTTAAAATCTGTTTATGTAACTAACATTAAAAGCTGAGAGGTTGGCTTAATAATAGTTTAACAATGGTTATCTTTAAAGATGATGATGGGTACTGTTCCTATCCGGGGACCATAGTGATTTAAATTAAGCTCCGGTGTATACTCCAGTACGATCACACAAAGTTAGTAGAGTGTACAATATTATTATTATTATTATTATTATTATTAGCCATATAGTGCAAGGAAGCCTGAGGCTTATGCTGCACCAGCCTAAAAAAAAAAAAAAAATTCCTGCGTTATCCTGAAAGAGAGAGAGAAGTAGAAGGGAATCACCAAGAAAGCAAGAAAGAGAAGAATGATGATATCCAGCTCAGGACCCTGGGTTTGCCAAGCCCATACTCACCAGACGTGAGCCCCTAGGGATATAAAATGAATAGAAGAACATCACCGTATTTATCAGTCTTGAAGACTTGACTCATGGTCAATTCAAACACCTGGTACTAATGTACTCCCGCGTTTGACTATTCGGCTACTGCGATTGCAAAATTGCTGATTAATGATTTTACTCCCGATTCTTTTAAGAAAAAGCAATAAAGACAGGGTGGCCATATTTTGAAAATTTGTAAGCAGGAAAACTTGATACGAAACGAAATGTGTAGAATAGCATTTTTTCACCTCAAAAAGCAAAAGAAAAATATAATATTACCATTAAAATACATTTTTTATCATTCATAGTATTTATTTGTTATATGATTGTTGTTAATATGTATTTGTCCTATATAAACTACAGGGTGTCTCAAATATATTGGTACAAACGTTTAGGGGAGTAGGTAACATCTAAAGGAATGTGAATCGCATATGAACCCATAACCGGAAATGCCACGGGAAAGTAGTAGCAGAGGTACAAGAAGCAGAAATGACACAAGACAGTAATTAGTGGCAAACATTTATTTGACATAATATTAACAATGGAGTAAGAGATGGATACATTTCATGATGTTACAACAGATGCTCGAAGGTTCCACCATGAGACGCGATGCATGCGTGACACCGACGCAGCATGGATTTGTGGACACGGTCGAACACACCTGGAGTTTCTTTGACAGTAGCAGCAGGGCAGACGAGTCTCGCCACGAGATCCATTTCCGTCTCCACAGGCGATTCATACACGATAGATGATTTGAGGGCCCACAGAAAGATATCAAGGCTCGATAAATCAGGTGAGCGTGGGGGCCAGGCAACGGGTCCACCACGGCCAATCCATCGACGCCCAAAACGCCTGTTCAAATGATCACGAACACACCTTCCATAATGGGCAGGCACCCCGTCATGTTGAAACCAAATGTTGCGTCTCACATTTGCTGGAACATCGTCAAGTAACACTGGTAGAACTTATTCAAGAAAGATCCGATATTTAGCAGAGTTCATGCGGGATGGTAACAGGTATAGGCAGAGTAAGCAGTCACCGACCATACCTGCCCACACATTTATTGCGAAGCGATGTTGTGCCGCATGGTGGCGCACGCCGTGTGGATTGTCGTGAGCCCACACATGAGCATTGTGCTGATTGAATAAGCCTTCCGAGTGAAATAAGCCTCATCCTTGACCAAAACATAGGCTGGAAAATTCAAGTCTTGAACATTTTCTTGGAGAAACCACTTCGCAAAAGCCACACGTGCAGGATGATCTTGGGGGAGCAGTAACTGAACCCTTTGGAGATGAAAGGGGTGTAAGGAAGCGTCGTGCCAGACACGCTGTACACTGCAACGAGACACTTCTAAGGCAGAGGCAATGGCACGTGTGCTGGTAGTAAGATTATTCTGGACGGCATTCAACACACTCTTCCATGGCGGGAGTTCGCGTCGAACGTGGTCTGCCCGCACTACTCCTGTTACCTCTAAATAACCCATAATCGCACAAATTTTGATGCACACGCGCAAACAAACGGTGGTCCGGTACACGTCTGTCTGGAATGCGTTCTCCATAAATTCGTTGAGCGGCTCGTCCATTGCCCTCTGCTAATCCATACACTAGGTGCATTCTGCCAGCTCACAGTTCGTATATCGATGCATGCTCTTCGTGCGGCGACTACTGCTTCAATGAGTAAACCAGAAATTTTCCCTCTCGGGAACTGATGAACAGCGCCGTCTACCGACTTACGGTGAGGTTTCCGGTTATGGGTTCCTATGCGATTCACATTCCTTTAGATGTTACCTCCCTCCCCTAAACGTTTGAACCAATATTTTTGAGACACCCTGTATAATGTTATTTATCAGTTATTTTAAAAATAGCAAGGAAGATTGCTTTTACTTTATATATTTTTCTTTAGATTTCGTTAGTTTTAAAATTTCTTCCCCTTCGAAAGATTTAAAAAAATTTTTGAATTCTCAGCAGGCCATGTTATACTTTTCTTTCACCATAAGTTCGGCTTCTAAATTTTCTAATGAAAGATTGTCTGTCTTTCCGCCGAGCAGTTTTCATTAAGCTGAAAACCCTTTCTGATGAAGCATTTGAATGTGGAATGCTTAATATGGAGCTTACAATTTGAGACAAATTATTTGCCTCCTGAAATTTTGAGAAAAATTGCACCCATTTTTTCTTAAAACACATTTCTTTTCTTTTCTTTTTTCTTTTTTTTTTTTTGTCATGTTAAGGTAATACGTGTAAGAGCAAACAAAATTAGAGAGAAGAGAGAGAGAGAGAGAGAGAGAGAGAGAGAGAGAGAGAGAGAGAGAGAGAGAGAGAGAGAGAGAGAGATGCAGAGACTAGAGTTTCCCAAAGTGTGGGTGCGTTCCTCTTTGGGGCACACATGGTTTTTTGGGGAGAGTATGTTGTTTTTATGAAGCGCTCTTTTTTAATGACCAAGCCATCCCACTCTGATCAAGCCATCCGACTAATCCAGGTATGAAGCTTATTTTATTTCAACCTTTGAGATTAAATGTATTGATGTATATATAAATTTATAAACGTATGTCTACTCATAACTAAATTTTGGCACTTGTTCTTCTTAAGGGGGCGTGAAATTACAGAAATATTTTAAGGCGGGGCCAAGATATAAAAGTCTGGGAACTCTGGCATAAATCTGTATACCGTAGTTCACAGAGTAGTAACATACTTCTCTGTGCCGTAGTTGATGCGCGGGTAACACAGTGATATCGTTACCGTTCTCCCCACACCGGCTGGAAAAGGCCCAGGTTGGAATCCCGTCGATGACGCGAGGAACTTTAATGGGCTTTTTTCACTCCGTGGCTGAGTTAGTCGGTCTCAGGCGTAGATAGCAAGGTTTTTTCCCCCCAGAAACTGAGGTTTTTCGTCCAGCAAAAACAGGCAAATCGACCAGAGAACACGCAATTTATAGACAAAATACATATATGTATTAGAAATAATGGGTGGCCCTAATATAATAGTTTCAGTTTTTTTTTTTTTAATTCATTCCCATCACACTTCTCCAAGCCGAAAAGGAAAATAGAGGTAGTTTTGTGTGTATGCGTGGGGTGAAGGGGAAATGAAAGAGAGAACTCCCCTTCCGTGAGGAAAGCCTTCCTTACCTACATGGCAAAGGTGTGTTTTGTCTATTACATGATGCCTTCTACTCTTTGAATAGGTAGGAGGTTTCATATAATGGTCAATTGTATTAACAGACCGGTACGTCTGTCTACGCTTTATCAACGAAGATCAACTGAACTCGAATTGCTCAATCAGATGACATTCCTACCTTATTATGTGTCTACAGAGGGTGGTTTCAAAGCAAGGCTGAAAGTACCACAGAGTAGTAAATTACTACTCTGTGGAAGTACTGTACAATACGAAATGTTTTTGTAATTCGAACTGGGAGTCTTGACGTATCATAATTTCGTATCAGAAAACATTCGATAGAAAAAATTAAAATAATTATTGAAAAAAAAAAAAAAACCCTGTGCTTGTCTCATGATTTGCCATCATTAATTTATTTTTAAATTTTTGTAATTTAAAGCAAGACTGTATTATTGTTAAAATACACACAAAACTTTCAGTTCTAAGAAATTTTTTTTTTTTTTTTTCATGTGCAGGTCTAAAAATTCTTTGCGAGTCACTAAAAAAGAATATAAAAATGCTTTAGACAGCTGGTGCTCTCCTAGAAACTTTTAAAATTCCTGAAGAGAATCTGACAGCTATTCTTCTAATAATATTATTTCTTAAAATGTTAATGTTTTCGCACAGTACATTTGTACAGTACAAATTCCAAAAATAGGGGCTAATCTATCTTCGGAGTTTGTGGAGTGCAGACTTTATTGGTTAAGATTGAGACCTAATTGGTTAAGGTAAACTTCCATCTCTTGTTTCATATCGATCAGTCCTGTGATAAATACGGCGTCATCACTGGCAGTAACTGGCATAAGGATCTTCACATCGTCAGATTAGATCTAGAAGATCTGGGTTGCTCTTCATCAAGGTGAAGAGGAGCCCAGAAAGAAACCCCAGCCGAAATCTGTCTGGTCAACACATATCCCCTTACTAACACCTTGACTACTAGATCTTGCTGAAGTGAAGAAAGGAATTAGAGGATGTCCTCTCTGATTTGGCAGGGTTTTGAAGCAGATGAGGAAGTGAGAACATCTGAAGAGAAACAAATGCAGCCTCTATGTCAATATAGGTTGCTACAAGTTCGGCTCTGCTTTTTAAAAGTAGAGAGGACAATGATGGCAGCCAGTATTGTTGGTAACGGTAGATCTCTGTTCTGGTGAGTAATGGATCTGAGGGGACTTATTTCTGAGAATTTTTTTGTTCATGATGGGGAAAAGAGCATTCTTTTAAGATATTAGAGGAGTCTGAGATGAGGGTTTTACTGTGGGAGGATTAACTTTTGGTAAGAGTTATATTGCAGGCTTTCTATAGTAGTAGAAAGAAATGATTGAATAGAGCAGCATTGTAAATGATCATAAAATTATCCATTATATAGTGGCTTAATTATTTTTAATCACTTTATGATGAACTGGGATACACCATCTTTCCCTGCTGTTCCTGTAGTCCATGTCAGATTGGTAGCAGCTGTCAGCTGTTTATAGTGACGGATTTTGTTTCTAGTATCTCATGCTGATATGCGCTTTGTGGTATGGATGGAACATCACGAGGTTCTTCCTGGGGGCAGTAGCGAATCTGGCAATCAAGCCAGTGACGTGGTCCAGTTGTCGAGGAAATTCAATCTGCTGATTCTTTTAAGGGATGTTTCTAATACTCACGGTTCTGCCAACATTCTTCTTAATGGTTTGAGACTTCAAGCGATTGAAAGTGGCACGTGAATTGGAGTAGGTACTTCTGTCATTGTAGTCTGTCATGAAGTAGGTACTTCTGTCATTGTAGTCTGTCATGAAGTAGGTACTTCTGTCTCCTTCTCTCCACAAGCAGTTGCTTGTGGAGAGGAGATTATAATTTCACTATATAAAGCGATTATGAGACTGCACTCGGGACACAGTGTGTAAGCTGCACATAAATCTCCCACGGCATCAACTTTAGTTGTGGCATCAGAGATTTTCAACTCCTAAACTAAACATACGCAAAAAAAAAAAAAAATCTGTATACAGAACAATCAGTAATCCGAAATAACTGATTTGTGACCTTCGCGCGTGGAGGAAGTACTAAGAATGGCAAGAAGAGAATTTTTGCTAAACAAAAGATTTCGTTAATAAATATAGTAGGTACATTGTGAGACTGCTTGTATATGTTTTGGAGGCGTTGCTTTTCATTAAAATTCTTCATTATCTACCATAATCTGCACTATGGGGAGATTGTGATTTTTCTTGAAGTGCATAGGATGTCACCATACTCAGGACCTTCACTGTTGACCCAGCTTAGGACTCTACTTAGGACCTCGACACTTAGTACTGTCTAGTGCAGTTCGAATTACTACCAACTTTGCAATTTTAATCTTCCTTCTTTAGCTTCCTCTGTTCTGTCTACATATTACGTCTTTGACACTAGTGCTTTTCTGGTGTCTGTCTTATGTTATTAATCATGTTTTTCTGACAATGAGTCAGTTCTCATAGTGTAATTTTTCTCCTTTTATTTTCCTCCTTATTCTATTGTCCTATCTAGTCTGTGAAAGCGTGTGAACGAGTCTGTGAGTAGTCAGCTGCCATAAATTACTATAAAAACTACAGATTTTTTTTTATAATAATGTAGTAAGTATTTTATTTCAAAAAAGTTTGAAGTTCAGCAAATTTGAGTGCCTTGTTATGGTAGATTTCAATCTGCCCCTTAATGACTGGAATGGTTGCAAAAAAACTAACATGGGCGACAAAAATTTTTAAATGAACTAGATGATTTACCTGCATGTTAGGAAAAGTACTAGAGACAACAATATACTACGCCTCATCATCACTCATGATCGGTATAATATTGGATAGAAAATACAGCAAAGTTTATACAGTGTAGACAGGTATCAAGGATAGCTGATGGTGCCTTGTAAATGATTCATGAAGCAACTGCTTGTGGAGAGAAGGAGATTATAATTTCACTATATAAAGAAATTATGACACTGCACTCGGGACACAGTGTGTAAGCCGCACATAAATCTCCCACGGCATCAACTTTAGTTGTGGCACCAGAGATTTTCAACTCCTAAACTAAACATACGCGAAAAAAAAAAAAAAAAAAATCTGTATACAGAACAATTAATAATCCAAAATAAGTGATTGTGACCTTCACGCGTGGAGGAAGTAGTAAGAATGGCAAGAAGAGAATTTTTGCTAAACAAAAGATTTCGTAAATAAATATAGTAGGATACTTTTCATCCCAGGCTACTGCGCCCGAGTTAAATGATGCCGTGAAATTCTGGAGGGACTGTTATTCGGCTTCTACTGTTATGCTGTCAGTCAGTATTGTTTTTGTGGAATCCTATAATGAGCATTTTACAATCACCTCCCCCACCCCAGATAATTAAGAGCCATGGAGGTTAATTTATAAATTACCTTGTGTCAAAATGAAAAAAATAAGTAAAATTCGGTATTCATTTGGAGAAGGAGAGGAAGAGTGATTTACATGGGAAGGTATTGTAGAAACTATCTTGGAACACCTGACACTGCACGAAAAAGATAACGAACAGTCAGAAGAAACTAAAAATTAAAATTGATAATGGAAATTACTGCTCTAGGGATGATGAAGAGGAATTTAGGATGGAAGAGTTAGCTGGAGCAATAGATAGGATCAGAGGGAATAGGAGGATAGGTACCTTGGAATTGGCCTTATTGAGGGTGAGTTGATAAAAAGGTTGTTTCGGGTTCTACCATATCATCTATTATGCTTATACAATATATGCTTAAGAGATGGAATCTATCTTCATAGATGAGTGAGTGGAAGGCAGCATTGCTGAAATTAATATTGAAATCATCTGCTAAGCCGTAAAATAAGCCAGATTCCTATAGGCCAATTGCATTCTTGTCGGGGCTGAGAAAGCGTATGAGCGGTTGTTGTCAGAGGGCATCGAGAATATAATTGAAAAAAATTTACTTATACACTAGTGTGCAAAACTTCAGGACCAGTCAGGTTTTCACCTATAGCTTCTCATAGGAGTGGCCTAGATATGGGAAAAGCATACCAAAGGAACCTTGTGAGGTACAGAAATGATGAAGGAAACAATCCCGACAAAACAACGGAAACAAAACGGTACAGAGGGACTTTATTCAAAAATGGCAACATAGCACTGGCTGCCATGATAGAGATGCATCACTGCCAAAGATGGAACAATAGGAAGCGGTGGTCCTCAGCAGGATATATGGCCACCCCTAATGTTGATGCCTGCTTTGCACCGCCTGTCAATATTTAGAATAATGTTGCTGATAAGTTCTTCCGGTAACATCGTCCGTTCCTCTGTCAGCGCCATCTTCAGCTGGTGAACATTTTCTGGTGGGTGTTGACGTGCCGCTAGGTGTCTCCCCAGAGCGTCCCATATGTGTTCAGTGGGATTTAGATCACCGAAACGGGCAGGCCAATCCATTCGAACACTGTCCTCACTTTCCAAAAGCATATCAACAATTGCAGCGCGATGGGGTGTAGCGTTATCATCCATAAACACGAACTCGGGGCCAATGGCACCTCGGAACAAACGCACATGGGGAAGAATTATCTCAGTACAGTAGCATGCACCGGTTACAGTACCGACTACTTCCATCCAAGATAACGCCTCCCCGAGAATATCTGGACCACCATATCGATCTCTTTCAGTGATGTTTGCGAGGTGATACCGTGTGCCAAGCTCGCCAGATTAGCTGACGTCCAGAATCGCTGCTGAGACTGAATCTACTCTCATCATTAAAGAGTACCTTATCCCATTCCGCTGCTGTCCAGTCCTTGTGTTCGATGCACTACAGTAAACGGTGTCTCGGATGGCCAGGTGCTAAAGGAACACAGCGTACTTGCCGTCGGGCAAACAGTCCACGATTGTGGAGTCGCCTGGCCACAGTAAACCGCGATATTCTGCATCCTGTGCTCCTGTGCAGCTGGTTTGCAATGGATCCCGTTGTCTGTTAACGGTCCCTCTTGACCTTTAGACAGAGCGGTCATCATTGTGCGTTGTTTTTCGTGGACGACCGCCACTGTTCCTTCGAACAGCTGTATCTGTCGTTCTGAAAGCCGACGACACACATAAGACGATGCTATGGGCGATACTGAACTCTGCAGTCAGACACCTCACACCTCGAGCTTCCTAATTATTCGACCCTGGGAAAAGTCATCCAGATGTTGTCTACTGGCTATTTCGTTGTCTGTAGCACTGTATGAAACCAATCGAACGTCTGTAACAATCGTGCTCACCATTCGGTAATTTGCACTTAACTGCTGCTTTTATCTTCTTATGTGAGCCCTGTCATCACGATTCAAATTTTGGCATGTGCACCAGCTTTCTACTGAACGACCACAGTTATGCCAATCGCCAGAGGCTGTTTTGTTTGGTTTTGTGGTTGTAGAAATAGTGTTGGCCTTTAGAAATAGTGTTGGTCTTTACGTTTTGCACATCAATGTAGTCATTGGGCCTATAACACACCCCTACTCTCAATTTTGCTTTCGCAATGCTTATGTCACACCAAACTGACTCGACACTGCTTTGTCCACCCAAGTCAACTGGCTGTACTTCTTTTGATTTTACGTGTTTCTTAACTGATAGCATAACCCCTCCTCCCTTCCTATTCTGTCATTCGTTCCTCTAAATCACAAGACCACCTACAATAAAATTAAACTTTATGCCCATACGGCTGCACACTGAAGTCAAGCTCCTAGGTATCTTCTTAGACTCGGGGCTTACCTTCCACCACCACCTAAAGTATCTAGCCAACAAAATTCAAAGGTACAGTGCTATGATAAGGCGAGTCAGCAGGGCAGACTGGGGGCTGAAGCACAAAGCTCTTACTCTGATATACCAAGCGGCATACGTGCCAATTGTGTGTTATGGTGCCTCTATCTGGTACCGAAAAGCCATCCTAGCAAGAAATAAACGTAAGCTGGATTCAATCCAGAGATTCATGCTCCTTTCAATTTGCAGGGCGTGCCGCACCGTCAGCACCCCTGCTCTGCAGGTATTAACTGGATATCAGCCACTATACTTAGAAGTGGTTAAAAGAGGGCTTTTTTATCACTTAAGGAAGGGAGTTCCAACCCAACTGCTAAATTTTCAACTTGACACCACAAACGTCACCAGGCAGGAAAGACAACGGATAACCCAACATCTACAAGAGATATGGCAACATGACTGGGACACTACAACAAAAGGGCCCATCACAAAACGATTCCTTCCATCCATAAGCTCAACTCACCCAGAACCTCCACCCTGGTTTTCGCCTGGCCTCCATGTGACCTTTATCATCACCGGCCATGGACCCTTCCAACAAAAACTGACCGCCATGGGAATCGAGAATGATCCACGTTGCCACTGCGGCGAAGAGGAGTCCTGGGGGCACCTCATGTATGAGTGCCCCAGCTACGACAACATTAGGCTTAAATTCCTCACCACGATACAGAGAAACCCTCGTAATCAAGAATCCACTCTGCTACTCGAGGAACATACCTATAAGGCATTAACCACCTACGCACAGGAAACATTTGCTCTTAGGCGAGTTAAGATTGCAGAACTCAGAGCCCAAGAACTAAACCGGACCGGCGTGGGATAACTCTCTATTCCCCCGGAAAACGCAGACATAATCATGCAAACCCTAATAGGGTAGGATCTATTGCAGGCACCATCCAAGGTGCGGGATGCTGGCACTCCTTGGAGTGCGGGATTTAAGTCATCGCAAACCCGAAATGGGTAGGATATACTGCTGGCACTGACCTCAGTGCGGGATCTACAGGCACTTTGCCATTGACAATTACACAGGGGCACCTGTCCCCTGTGACTTTTTAAACCCACACTCTTTCCTATACTTCGCCCAATCAGGGTGGATTTATTCTCCACTGTCAACCCACCCAAATTCATTCCCCCTCAAGCCCTCTATTCTTCTATGCCCCTCTCTCTCTCCCTTTTTTTTTTTTTTTTTTTTTTTTTTGGTCTCCGTCAGGAAGCTCAGGCAACCCTGGCGGAGGCCAGCCAGAGTATAATGGGCAGCCTGGCTCACCTCCCAGTGGTGGTGGCGGGCAACGTGGGGTTCCCTTAGGGGCCTTGCGGCTAAGCAGCCAGAGACAGAACAACAGACCACAGCACAACTCTGTCACAAACCAGACACCACACTTTTTCTGGCTTTTACAGAGATTCTGTAAATTCTTCACAGAGTACTATGGTGCAGATGTAGGAAACCACCGGTGGCGCCTTCCACAAAACACTATGCCACTATGCCACTATGTACTCCCTAAATTCCATTTCTGCATTCCTTATATCTGTGTGACACTGCGTCTCTGTTATTCCAACAATATCTGCTTTTGATGTATTAGTAGTAGTAGTGGCATGTGATGTGAGAAAACAAGTGTATGAACTTATGCGGCATCAGCCAAAAAAAAATTACAAAATAATTCCCTCTAAATGTTTGTCCAGTTCCTCTTTAAATTTATTTAACCTATCAACTTCTACAACGACAGATGGAAGTTTGTTCCAGCAATTTTGACCAATACCTCAAATTCATCATTTATTTTCCAAACTCCTAGCTTTGGTGTACATGCAAGTATACATCTGTTCTTATTCTTAGCTACTCTAACACAGCCGAAGTATTTACTTGTTCCACAATGACTTCCAACAGTCTTTGAAATCCCCTGCAAATTGTTTTCCAGACTGCTGCTCATTCCAACAGAAGCAGTGCAAGAATCACTTTCATCTCTGCTAGTGGCTACTGTTAATCTATTAGTCCGTGTATCCCCCAAAGCTAACATTTTTCCGATCCACCTAACACTGCCTTGAAAGCATCAGCAAATATTATTGTACCCTTTCTAGTGAAGTGTATCCCATCCTTGCAGAAGCAGTCGCTCCTGTTAAGAAGTATAGACCAGGCTGAGAAAAATTCTACCCCTTGAGTCTTGCACAATCTCTTCAGGGCCGAATTAGTCGACAAGGCTCTCATCATAAACTCCCTCCTGTCGTGTCTGGGCAGAATTGCAGACATTTTCAAATTGAACCCTAACTCAAGGCTTTGCTTCAACATTGACCTGTACTTGTTAAGTAATTCCGTCGGTCTGCTACTCTTAATATCATTAGTGCCAACGAGTACAACAATCTCACCGTTTGTGCCCTTAAGAGATGATATCTCCTGTACAACGTCATAAACCTTTGATGACGTTCGCAGATATACCCTAAGATGGGGGAAACTCCTGGTGCCGTTAGACGCTAAACACACTTTACACTTTGTTCCTCACGTAACATAACAAGTTGATTCGAAATGGTCAACGATGGCATTTTTCTTATTATTACCATGAATACATTTTTGTGAATGTGTGTGGCGTAAGTAGACCTTGTGATTGTTGTTTGGTACATACTTGCCATATCAAGTTAAAGAAAAGACCCAAATAAATGCATTTATAATTTGCTTTAAAAATATGACTGGTGTCACATTTGTAAAGCGAATCGATTTTATATTACAAAACACAGTGTTTCTTCTAGTTTAGTGGATGGGATCTATCCTGTTATATTAAAGGAGGCAGCAAAGGAAGTAAGCAAACCCTTAGCCATAATTATGAAAGCTTGTGGACTCAGGGAAGGTACCCATAGACTGGAGATGTGCAAATGTGACCCCAATTCACAAAGGAGGATCAAAGACTGACACAAATAATTATAGACATGTGAGTTTAACTTCTGTTCCAGGAAAATTAATGCAGGCACTGGTTAAAGAAGCACTGCAGGATCATCTAGACAAGACTTCAGTTATAGCTCGGACACAGCATGGTTTTGTTAAGGGAAAGCCTTGCCTGACCAATTTGATTGGATATTATGATGCAGTCACAAAAGAATTGGATGCAGGGAATAACTTTGATATTATATATTTGGATCTTAGAAAGGCTTTTGATACTGTTGCACATGGAAGACTGCTGCACAAATTGGAGCAGTGTGGCATTGCAGGCAAATTGCTGCCATGGATAAAGGGGTGGTTGAGGGGGAGAAGACAGAGTGGTAATCAATGGACACTGCTCATCGTGGACTAATGTTATTAGTGGAGTCCTTCAGGGTTCAGTGTTGGGTCCATTGTTGTTTTCTCTACGTACAGTGTATTTATAAATGATATTGATGATGGTATATCAAGCTTAATGTCCAAGTTTGCAGACGATACGAAGGTTGGCAGGGTTGTCAAGGACACTACTGACGCTATGCTGCTGCAACAGGATCTAGAAAGGTTGAGCAGATGGGCTGAGAGGTGGCAAATGAAGTTTAACATTGGCAAATGTAAAGTACTACATATGGGAAACAGTAACCCCAGAGTGTCCTATGAACTCTGTGGTACTACACTGACAGTAGTAGAGAACAAAAAGGACCTGGGGGTTATTGTGCAGGCAGATATGAAGTTTTCTGAACAGTGCAGACGGGCTGCAAGAGTAGCTCATGGTGTCTTGTCAATGATATACAGGAATTTTTTTAGGAGGGATAAGGAGGTGATTATTCCCTTGTATAAGGCAATGGTCAGGCCACACCTTGCATACTGTATACAGGTCTGGAGGCCTCATTTTAAGAAGGATGTAGGGATATTGGAGTGAGTACAGAGAAGGGCATCAAAATAAGTGAATGGAACAAAGGGTTGCTCTTACGAAGAGAGGCTTAAGTTTTGCAAATTACAGTGTTTGGAGACTAGGCACCGGCGAGGTGATCTGATAGAGGTGTATAAAGCCCTGAATGGTTCGAGTATGCTCAATGCCGATGGGATTCTTCCTCTTGCTCAGAATAATCACCCGAGAGGGCATAAATTCAAATTGAGGAAAGACAGATGTAGGATAGATGTGTGGAAATTTACCTTTAGCCAGCGGGTAGTTGGTTGGTGGAACAGTCTTCCATCCCTTCCCGTGGAAGTTGATAGCCTAAATAAATTTAAGGCTCAGCTGGACAGGTATTTCGACAGGCTGATGCTGCATAAGCTCGCTTTCTTGAATCATGTGCCTCTACTAATGCTAATGCTAATGCTAATACTGAGGCTCTGGGAAGGGATGCGATTGCCTCACAGAACTGGAGTAAATATTGCAACTATACAGTAGAAGACAAAATATCCCATGTTATTTTTAACTAATATTATGATTATTCTTATTAATGAAAGCAAACTTATGCATTGTAGTCAGGTCTAAATAGCATTATCCTAATCCTAAGATTAGGTGGCAGTTATTTCCTATAATCAATAATTCTTTAGCTTGGTTACCTTCTTCCTTGATGCCTTCATTTTCTTTCAGCTTTGTTCCATTGCTCTTGAGGACAACCCAAGGCAATTGAAACCATCGCTGAATTGGGTCGAAGTTATCTAAAGTGTATACCAAAGGAACTAAGTTTATGATGCAGCAGCATATTGTAAATTGCGAATATTGTATTCCCTACCGATCTCCATGTATGATAAAGGAAATCCTCAGGAATTAACAGAAATAAAATCTTACATACCTCCGTTTGCCTGAGATTCGTTCCTACAGAAATGAGGGAGAACATGGTACAATCTTTGTGACAAAACTACCATATCATCAGATTCGCCACTGCCTGGATGCCTGAAGAGTCACCGAGGTCAGACAGCTAGTATTTCATGGTTATCAGTGAGTACAGAGTACCCCATTCAAAAATTTCCCGGCGGGGGGCATAAATTGTATTTTCGCTATTGTTTAAGGTTTTGAAAAAGAATATAGAAGAGTGATGTCATTTTATCTTACAGAGGAAATAACCATTTGCAAGAAAGAAACAAATAGGGAGAAGGCAGAAAGTCTGATCATATATAATTGGGAATTCAAGTCTGTGTGATTATAGGGAGTTTTTTTTTTTTTTTTTGAAATTTGTTTTGCTTTAAATTTCAAAACGGAGTAAATAAATTTTAGTCATTAGGTAAACGTAGCTTTATCTAAATATCTGTAGGGAACATTTAGATGAAATATGAGCAATGCCAGATTTATTGCTGTTTTATGTCTATGAAATCAGAGTAACAGCAACCTTCCAGTGTAATGGCGGCGCTTCAGCATTTAACTTTGGCCATTTTTTCGGGGGGGGGGGGTGGAGCTATAGCGTTGTACTACTCTTATTTCTCAATGGATGTGAAGTACTGTATTGTATAGCACTTAAAAACTGATTCGGTTGAGGGCGCTTTAAAGTCCAGCACCATATCGAGAAATATTTTAAGGAGAGAGAGATCGCTTTAAGCATGTTGTCAGTTTTTGAGAGTTGGACTGCTTTTTGAAATCTAGATGCTCTTGAACGTTCAGTGGCATGTTTAGTTTTTTTTCCCCGTTTTTATTTTTATAGGTAATTTATTTTTGATGTGTGCTTGTTTTTTACATTGTAGTAAAGTTGAACCGAAAGCGGGGGAAAAAAAGATTGTACATTTAATTTCTGGCATTTGTTGAGTAATCTGGTTTTTAATATTTAATATGATAACGTTATGCGTTTTATTTATTAATTTTTTTCCTTTTATATTTTATAATTTTCTGTTAGCATGTGTGAGCAGAACAGCCATTTTATGTTTCGGTTTCGCTTGTGAAGTGTCAGTCGTGCTATTTAGTCCTGCCCTGAGCGTAGTGTATGCTTGTTTAGTGGAGAATTATATAGTTTTATTTGTAGGTTATATATTCCAGTAATAAGTTAATAAACGTAATAGAGAAATGAATAATGGGTACTATTAAATGAAATTGATATTTGTTTTCCAGTTACTAAACTTGTGATGCTTAATTGTGTATCCATCCACATGGTTAGGTTTACGCAAAGGTAATTTCATGATTCCTTCCAATCTTCCAATTCAAAGAAGGATTAAAAAAAATGTTTTAAGTCGACCCGCTGAAAAGGGTACCTATATAGAAGACGTTAACCGAGATAGGGGTTGCGGCAAAAGATGACAGTACCCTAAATCTTGTGTAAAATGATTTCTTGCTATAGAAAGATATCACAGAACCTTCGCTATTCTGTTTATATTGACGAATATAGTTTATATCCAAATATTTTACAGCCATGTCAAGAGTCACTGTAGCAGATAGTAGATTTGTAATGTTGGAGAAACTAGCTTGTACTTAAAACTAATGCTAACATTTTTAATTGTCAATTTCTAGATAAAGTAATTTAAGGAGGGAAAGATTTTCATCTGTGTTGAAGGGCGATTAATGATTTCATATATTGCATAACAAAATTAACAACTAACTGAAAAAAGGCTTATTTGTTATTTAAATATTTTAACCCAAAGTTCTAAGAAAAACACAAAAAAAAAAAAAAAGACCAACTTCAGTGTACCGACATGCAGTCTTGGAAACTACCGAAACATTTGCCTAGTCAAATGTATGATAATATATAATCACAGCTTATTTGAAAGTGTAAGTATACTGGTGTTCAAAGAAAGTGCATCACCTAGAAATTTCGCATTTCTAAACCTTTTTCGAAATGGTATGTTACATTAATGACTAGCGTCACAAATAGAAATATAAACGAAAGATATTTATTAATAGTTAAGGCATAGCTAAGTAATATTTGAAAAGTGCTCTCAAAATGTTCCAGAATGAGCATTTGCAACCTTTATACAACAGTTTTGGTAAACATGACAATTATGGCTGAAATATTATCAGAGGCTCTCAATTTGCTTCAGTTTATCATTTTTATTGGAAAACAAAATGAAAAGTTTACCAGGTGCAAATTAATATTTAGTTTGTGGTTCCAAACATGAATTATGGCTTCCAGAAGTTCACGAAGGGTCTATGGTTTCTTTCTGGCAACTGTAGATTCCACACGATGCCAACAGTTCTCTATAGGATTCGGGTCCGGGCTGTTTCCCGGCCAGCTAAGAGTTGTAATGGGCCGTTCTTACAACCATTTTTTTCACCTGTAACAAATGTAAACACATTGCTGTCGAACCTCTAATGCAGAAATGAAGCTAAAGTAACTACTGTGCCTACTTACACTTTTCGTCCGATGACAAGGAGCAGAGTTGTCCTGAAAGATGCAGTTACTTGGCAGGTTGAAATGTTCTCTGATGGTTGGCAGCAATTTGCATTCCAATATAGCCAGGTATCCACTGGCATTTATGGAACCTTTTATAAACTGCAGGTGACCTACTCCACGATATGAAATGCACCCCCATATCATTTGGCTGGTATGAAATTTCATTGTAGACACCATACAGTCTGGATAGTATTCTTTTCCATGTCTAGGGCGAATCGTTTGTCTCCTATCAGAGGCATGCAGGTTGAATTTCTTCTCATCCGAGAAAATAACTGACTTCCACTGCCTCGGAGGTCCATTTGACACACTCCTTATACCAAATTAATCAGTCCTTTTTAATTTTTTGTGTGAGGAGCGTCTTCTTCTTAGGACAATGGGCTACAAGTCCATTTTTGAAGAGGCATCTTCTGACTGTTACTGCACTTGCTACCACTCCTGTATGTTCTTCCCATTCTCTTTTCAGCTCAGACAAAGAAGCTTTATGGTTTTTAGGGCATAACCACTTCAAAACGCTGTCCTGTTTTGGCGTAGAGACTCATTTGCATCTGGTTCCTTTTTTCCTATCAGCAGAACCAGTATTCTTGAGTTTGGAAAGAAATCTACTCACTATCGACTGATTACAAGACACTCCATAAGCAATATGACTGGAAAAACAACCTTCCTCACGTAGAGGAACAATAACATTCTTTCTTCGTGGCGTCAACTGCATGTAGCTCGCCATCCTGACACAAGCAAGGAATGGCTGCAACTCTTGCAGAGCGTGCTTATATAGCTGAAAGTAACAGCAAATGCAATATTACATCATCACCTAAGTGTGTCAAGGTTATCTGATGCAATCTGTAAGAAATATTGCTGTATGCTTACGTTATTCGGATCACAATTACAACTTTAAGGGGTGATGCACTTTCTTTGAACACCATGAACAGCGAATATTGTGTTGCCTTTATATACTGTTGTTCCGTAGTGTGTTTTTTCTTTTTTTTTTTTTTTTTTTAAATTCTGCATGTAAATTTCTAAAAATCGTGATAAATTTCCATCTTACGCTTACCATTGAATTGCATTTATCTGAGTCCAGTGTAATGGATTTATCATTACACATTACATGTAATGGACTTAACGTTACAAATCCTGAACAGACTACTCTAACACTGTCTTGATCTGTTCATTTAACACTTGCCACTGTAGATTGTAATTGCTGATACCCTGATGATATCTGGAATTATATTGCTCATTTGTGGATGCATTTGATGGAGAGACTTAGAGAAGCTTTAGCAGTTATGCTTGACTTTAAGGGGTTATGTTTGATATAATCCTAAACATAAGCCTCATAAGTTCAGACCTTCTATGCACTTTCAGAATGTCAACATTCTGCTTTGTAGGTTGGTTGCTGGTTTCCTCTAACTGCATCAAGAAAAAATATCTTTTTGTAAAGTGTATAACTCAGAAATGACAACAGCCATTTCTGAGTTTTACACTTTTTTTTTTTTTTAAATTAATTAATTATTATTATTTTTTATTATTTTTTTTTTTGCACATTTATACAAGGGTTGCCTTGTGTGAACTGTGCCTTTTCTAGATTTGGGTTTTTTGCATTTGTCCTAATAACTTTTTGTTTGGGGTTTCATTAAAAAAAAAAAAAAAAAAAGTCATAACTTATATGCCCAAAACATTCTTTGGTGAATGTTTCATTTGAGAAGCTCCTAATGCTCTTTAATTTTTTATGAAAATTTTGATTTATTCATACACATTTTTATTAAAATGTTTTAAAGTTAATTTAAATTGACCTTGGCAAATTGTGGTTCATTTAGCCTATGATACTTTAGCATTAGCAGAGGCATATGATGCAAGAAAGCAAGCTTATATAGCATCAGTCAAAAAAAAAAAAAAAACTTCCCATCCATTAGCTCAAAATGTTTGTCCACTTCTTTCATGAATTTAAGGTAACTACTTCCACAACAACAGATGGAAGTTTGTGCCAGAAGTCAACTATCTGCTGGCTAAAGGAAAATTTCTGCAAATCTATTTTACAACTGTCTTTCTTAAATTTGAGTTTGTCCCCTCAGGTTAGTAATCTGAGGAAGTATCCCATCAGCATTGAGCCTGCTCAAACAATTGAAGGCCTTATACACCCCAGTCAGATCACCTTGCAGCTGTCTAGCTGTAGTTTGCAGAACTTAAGCTTTTTTTGGTGAGAGCACTGCTTTGTTCCCCTCAGCAGTCCTGCTGCCCTTCTCTGTATTTGTTCTAGCAATTGTACATCCTATATAAAATGAGGCTTCCAGACCTGTACACTGTACCCAAGGTGTGGCCTGACTGTTGCCTTATACAAAGGGATAATCGCCTCCTTATCCCTTCCAGCAAAATTCCTGTTAATCATCGACAAGATCCCATGAGCTGCTCTGGCAACCTGTCTGCACTGCTCAGAAAACTTCATATCTGACTGCACAATTACCCCCAGGTCTCTTTTCATTCTGTATTCCCTGGATTGTTGTACCACACAGTAGATACATTTCTCTGAGGTTACTGCTACTTTACATTTGTTAATGTTAAATTTCATTTGCCATTTCTCAGCCCATATGTCCAACTTTTCTAGATTCTGTTGCAGTAGCATACTGTCGTTACTGTAATTAACAACTCTGTCGACTTTTGTATCATCAGCAAACTTTGACATTAAGCCTGATATACCTTCATCAATATCATTGATAAATGCACAAAACAACAGTGAACCCAACACCAAACCCTGGGGGACTCCACTAATAACATTAGTCCATGAAGAATAGTGTCCATTGATTTCCACTCTGTCTTCTCCCACTCAACCATCCTTTTATCCATTGTAGCAACTTGCCCTTAATGCCATACTCAGATTTGTACAGTAGTGTTCCAGGTGCAAAGTATCAAAAGCTTTCTTGAAATCCAAGCTTATGCAGCATCAGCCAAAAAAATCCTTCCCATTTCAACCCTCCATTCGTTCCAAATACCTATCCAGCTCAGCCTTAAATTTATTTAGGCTATCAATTTTCACAACAAAAGGTCTGTTCCACCAATCAACCACCTGCTGGCTAAAGGCAAACTTCTGCATATCCATTCTACAAATGTCTTTCCTCAGTTTGAATCTATGCCTCCTTAGGTTCTTAATCTGAGCAAGAGGAAGAATCCCATCAGCCTTCAGCTTGCTCAACCCATTCAAGGGCATATAATACTTCAATCAGATCATCTCGCAGGTGCTTACTCTCCAGGTGCTGCAATTTGCAGAACTTAAGCCTTTCTTGGTAAGAGCATCCCTTTGTTCCGCTAACCAATCGTGTTGCCCTTCTTTGTACTTGTTCTAGCAACTCTACATCCTTCCTAAAATGAGGCCTCGAGACCTGTTCACAGTACTCTAGGTGTGGCCTGACATTGCCTTGTACAGTGGGATAATCGCCTCCCTGTCACTGCTAGCAAAATTCCTATATATCATTGGCAAGACTCCATTGGAGTAGCATACTGTCTTTACTGTCATTAACAACCCTGCCAACCTTTGTATCACCTGTGGACTTAGACATTAATCCTGATATACCTTCATCAATATCATTGATGAATACATAAAACAATGGGCCCAGCAGTGAACCTTGGGGAACTCTACTAATAACATCTAATAACATTTGTCCACGAAGAGCAGTGGCCATTGATTACCACTCTCTGTTGTCTCCCACTCAACCATCCCTTTTTCCATTGTAACAACTTACCTTTAATGCCATACCTCTCCAATTTGTACAGCAGTCTTCCATGTGCAACAGTATCAAAAGCTTTCCTGAAATAGTAACTGTGGCATGTGATGCAAGAAAGCAAGCATATGAGTTTATTTAGCATCAGCCAAAAAAAAAAAAAAAAAAAATTTCACACAACCATTCCCTCTAAATGCTTATCCAGTTCCTCAAATTTATTTAACCTATCAACTTCCACAACATTTTTAATTCCAGCAATTAACCATCCACTGGCTAAAGGCAAATTTCCACATATCTATTCCACAGCTGTCTTTCCTCAATTTGAATTTATGCCCTCTTAGGTTCGTAATCTGAACAAGTGGAAGAATCCCATCAGAAACCCAAGTATATGATATCAGAATTATTTTTGACATTCAGTTTCTTTGTGACCACATCATAGTATCCAATCAAATTATTATTTTTATTATTATTATTAGCCATATGGTGCAAGGAAGCCTGAGGCTTATGCTGCACAGTCAAAAAAAAAAAAAAAAATTTCTGAACTACCCCAAGAGACAGAGAGAGAAATAAGGGAATCACCAAGGAATGATGATATCCAGCTCAGGACCCTGGGTGTGCCAATCCCATACTCACCAGATGTGAGCCCTTGGGGTTAATTGGTCAGACAAGACCTCCCTTTAACAAACCCATGTTGTGTCTTAACTATTACTGCAGTCTTGTCTATATGATCCTGCAATGCTTCTCTATGAAAATTATATGACTATGATATGAAAATAATTTTCTTGTATCTAGTTCCTTTGTGACCACTTCACTCTCCAATTAAATTGGTCAGACAAAACTTCCCCTTAACAAATCCATGACTATGTCTGAATTATTACTGCAGTCTTGTGTAGATGATCCGGTAATGTTTCTTTAACCAGTGACTATTTCCCCCAGAACAAAAGTTGAACTAACAGGTCTGTAATTACTTGTCACCCTTTGATCTCCCTTTGTGAATTTGGGATATTTGCACATCTCCAGTCTGTGAGGACCTCCCCCTGAGTCCAAGGATGCTCTCAATTATGGCTAAGGGTTTGCTTACCTCCTTTAATATAACTGGATAGATCCCATCTACCCCTGGTGCCTTTCTTATGTTTAACTTTAATTTCTCCTCCACTTTGGTCCCAGTTATTACAGAATCATTTAACTCCCTGTTAGTGTTTAATAAGTTTCTGTCCTTCACTTCCCTGCAGAATTCCTCATGTGTGAATGTAGATGCAAAATACTCATTCAGTTTGTCAGCTACCTGAGCAGGATGAATAACAGTCGAACCATTGATATCAAGTGGACCAATCTGATTCTCACCTTCCTTCTAGAGTTTATATAAGTAAAGTAGACTTTAGTTTTTTTTTTTCCATCCTTTGCCAAAGATTTCTCGTAATCTGGCTTCATTTGCCTAAGCTCTTTTGTGACTTGATTACAGACTAGCTTATATCTACCATAGGCTTGTGTGGTGCCTGATAATTTATATGCCTTTTTCTTCTGTGCCACTAGTCTCACTAGTTTATCTGACATCCATTTGGGTCTAAACCTTGAACAGTATTTCTTAGTTGATATGAGAAGCCTAGTAGCTTCCAAGATTCCTGAAATGCTTCCAATTTTCTGTTGGTAACAACATCAACATCAGTTGGTCACTCTGTATAGAATTTATAAAAAAACCTTGAGACCACTGTAATCACCTTTGCCAAAGCAAAAACCTTTCCCTCTACACCTGATGGTAGCTGTATCTTTACATTCTGTTTTATTTACTAGCAATTTACTAGCATCCAGTTAGTCCACAAAAGCTAGTGTGCGAGTGACCGACACAAGTTCTAATCAATATCTTGGAAGTTAAAATCCCCCATTATAAGACATTCTGATTTACTGGACCACTGTTTTGTCAATGATACACAGGAATCTTGCTATCAGGGATAGGAATGTCATTGTCCTATTGTATAAGGCAATGGTCAGGCCACATTTTGAGTACTACATATAGGTCTGGAAGCCTCATTTTAGGAAGGATGTAGAGATGCCGGTACAGAGTTGGGCACTGAGATTGGTGTGGAGAACAAAGGCATCCCCTTACCTTTGAGCCATTTGCAGCCTGATTAGCTGCAGACATTTGTTACAATTTGCTGTTTGTAAATTCTGCCAAACTTATGTATGCAAAAAAATTTATTTGAGTAATCTTATTTCAACTATCTACTCCCTTTTGTAATTTAGAGCTCAGCAGTCAATAGTCATGATTGGTTTCTATTCATTCTATATCTTCTTGGACTAACGTAATTAGTGGAGTCCCCCAGGGTTGAGTATTGGGGACCATTGTTATTTTCTCTATCAGTGATATTGATGAAGGCATATCAGATTTCATGTTCAAGTTTGCAGATGATACAAAGGTTGGCAGGATGGTTGACAATATGATGGTATGCTACTGTAGCAGGATTTAGAAAAGTTAGTCAGTGCTTAGAAATTGCAACTGTAGTTTAACATCAATAAATGCGAAGTGCTGCATATGGCTAGCAGTAACACTAGAGTAATGTACAAACTGTGTGCTACTCCACTCAGGCTGGTGGAGAGTGGGCGGGACCTGGAATATGTAGTTCTCTGAGCTGTGCATACAGGCTGTCAGCTCATGAATTTTATGTCAATGATACACAGAATCTTGCTAGCAGGAATAACTTACGAATTACGTTAAGAATTAATTAACAAGTACAGGTCACTGTTGAAAAAACTCATGAATTAGGTTTGAATTTGAAAGTGTCTGCAATTCTGCCCAGACAGGATAGGAAGGAGTATATGATGAGAGCCTTGTTGATCAATTCGGCCCTGGAAAGATTGTGCAAGGCTCAAGGAGTAGAATTTTTTTCAGCCTGGACTGTACTTGTTAACAGGAGAGACTGCTTCTACAGGGATGGGATACCCTTAAATAGAAAGGGTGCAAGAATATTTGCTGATGCTATCGAGGCAGTGTTAGGTGGGTCGGAAAACTGCTATCTTGGGGGATACGAGGACTAATAGATTAACAGTAGCCACTGGCAGAGGTGAAAGTGATTCTTGCACTGCTTCTATTGGAATGAGCAGCAGCGTGGAAAACAAGTTGCAGGGTATTTCAGAGACTGCTGGAAGTCATTGTGGTACAAGTAAACACATGGGTTGTGTTAGGGTAGCTAAGAATAGGAACAGGTGCATGTACACCAATGCTAGGAGTTTCGTAAATAAATTTGATGAATTTGAGGTATTGCTCAGAACATCAAAGGCAGATATCGTTGGGATATCAGAGAAGTGGTATCTCACATATATATGAGGAATGCAGAACTGGAATTTGTGGAGTACAATGTGTACAGGAAGGATAGACAAGATAGGAAGGGAGAAGGGGTTATACTATTAGTCAAGAAACACAAAATCCAAGGAAGTGAAGCCAGTCAACATCTCTGGACAGTGCAGTGTCGAGTCAGTTTGGTGTGACATAAGCATTGGGAGATGAAAATTGAAAGTAGGAGTGTGTTATAGGCTTAATGATTCTGATGAGTATAATAAGGAACTGTACAGGGAAATAGTGGGCTAGTAAATCAGTCTTATAATGGGGGATTTTAATTTCCTGGATATTGACTGGAATTTGTGGGTTGGTCACTCACACACTAGCAAGGTGTTTGTGGATTTATTGGATGATTGTTTTCTACATCAGCATGTTTGGGAGGCAACTAGAGGGAGTAATACTCTTGATCTGACTATTAGTAGTGATTCTTCGTGCATTAAGAATCTGCAGATAAAGGAACCACTAGGTGGCAGTGATCAGTGTGCTGAAGTGGGATTTACTCAGAGGCAACTACCATCAGGGTAAAGGGAAGGGTTTTTGCTTTCGTAAAGGTGACTACGGTGGTCTGAGACAGTATTTAAATTCTATGTGGTAGGTCCAACTGATGATGTTACCAACAGCAAATTCAAAATGGGAAGCATTCAAAGAATTTATCTTGGAAGCTACTAGGCTTTACATACCAACTAAGAAATATTGTTCAAGGTTTAGGCTTAAATGGATGTCAGATGAACTAATGAGACACATGTGGCAGAGATGAAAAATGCATGGGATATATATAAATTAATGGGTGATATGGAAGCCTATGATAGATAATAAGCTGGTCTGTAACCAATTCACAAAGGAGATTAGGCAGGGAAAGGCAGATTATGAGAAATCCTTGGCAAAGGATGCAAAGAAAAACAACAGTTCTTTACCTATGTAAACTCTAGAAGGAAAGGGATGAATCAGATTGGTCCACTGGATATTGATAGTTCAACTTTTGATGATCCTGCTCAGGTGGCTAACAAACTAAATGAGTATTTTGCATCTACATTCACCCATGAGGAGTTATTCGGGGAGGGAAATGTCAGAGGTGAGTTAAACTCTGGCAGTGAGCTGGATGATTTTGTAATAACTGAGAGGAAAGTAAGGAGAAATTGTTGAAGATAAACATAAAAAAGGCACCCGGGGTGGAAGGGATCTATCCAGTTATATTAAAGGAGGCAGCAAAGGAAGTAAGTAAACCCTTAGCCATAATTATGAGAGCTGCTTTGGACTCAGGGGAGGTACCCATGGACTGGAGATGTGCAAATGTAACCCCAATTCACAAAGGAGGGTCGAAGAGCAACACAAGTAATTATAGACCTGTTAGTTTAACTTCTGTTCCAGGAAAATTAATGGAGGCACTGGTTAAAGAAGCACTGCAGGATCATCTATAAAAGACCTCAGTTATAGCTCGGACACAGCATGGTTTTGTTAAGGGAAAGTCTTGCCTGACCAGTTTTATTGGATACTATGATGTGGTCACAAAGGAACTAGATGCAGGGAATAACTTTATCATATATTTGGATCTTAGAAAAGCTTTTGATGTTGTTGCACCTGGAAGACTGCTGCACAAATTGGAGCAGTGTGGCATTGGCGACAAATTGCTGATATGGATAAAGGGATGGTTGAGTGGGAGAAGACAGTGGTAATCAATGTACACTGCTCATCGTGGACTAATGTTATTAGTGGAGTCCCTCAGGTTTCAGTATTGGGTCCATTGTTGTTTTCTGTATTTATAAATGATATTGATGATGATATATCAAGCTTAATGTCCAAGTTTGCAGACGATACGAAGGTTGGCAGGGTTGTTAAAGACACTAATGACAGTACGCTGCTGCAACAGGATCTAGAAAAGTTGAGCAGATGGGCTGAGATGTGGCATATGAATTTTAACATTGATAAATGTAAAGTACTACATATGGGAAGCAGCAACCCCAGAGTGTCCTATCAACTCTGTGGTACTACACTGACAGTGGTAGAGAACAAAAAGGACCTAGGGGTAATTGTGCAGGCAGATATGAAGTTTTCTGAGCAGTGCAGATGGTCTGCAAGAATAGCACATAGTGTCTTGTCAATGATATACAGGAATTTTTCTAGCAGGGATAAGGAGGTGATTATCCCTTTATATAAGGCAATGGTCAGGCCACACCTTGAGTACTGTATACAGGTCTGGAGGCCTCATTGTAAGAAGGATGTAGGGATATTGGAATGAGTACAGAGAAGGGCAACAAGATTAGTGAATAGAACAAAGGGTTGCTCTTATGAAGAAAGTTAAATTTTGCAAATCAGTGTCTGGAGGCTAGTTACCTGTGAGGTGATCTGATTGAGGTGTATAAAGCCTTGAATGGTTTGAGCATGTTTAATGCTGATGGGATTCTTCCTCTTGTGCAGAATAATCATTTGAGAGGGCATAAATTCAAATTGAGGAAAGACAGATGTAGGATAGATGTGTGGAAGTTTGCCTTTAGCCAGCAGGTGGTTGGTTGGTGGAAGAGACTTCCATCCTTTGTTGTGGAAGTTGATAGCCGAAATAAATTTAAGGCTGAGCTGGACAGGTATAAGGCAGTGGTCAGGCCACATCTTGAGTACTGCATACAGGTCTGAAGGCCTCATTTTAGAAAGGATGTAAGGCTGCTGGATCATGTAGAGAGAAAGGCAGAGAGATAGGTGTGGAGAACAAAGGGGTTCTCTTGCCATGGAACACTTCAGTTCGATAAATTGGAGCATCAGGCGAATTGGCACCTGCAATGTGATCTGATTGAGGTGTTTAAGGCTTTGAATGGATTGGACAAGCTTAATGCTGATGAGATTCTTCCTCTTGCTTAGACTATGCACACGAGTGGGCATAAATTCAATTTGGGGAAGGGCAATTGTGGAATAGATGTGCAGAAGCTCGTCTTCATTCAGTGAGTGATTATTGCTATGTTGGAACAAACTTCCATCTGTTGTGGAATTTGATAGCTTAAATAAATTCATGGAAGAACCAGACCATCTGATGGAGGGAATGGATAGGTGAAATGGGAAATTCCCCCCCCCCCCATTTTGGCTGATGTATAAGCTTCCTTTTTCTTTCTTGCATCATCTTCCACTACTAATGATAATTAGTTATGAGAATAGCCAATGTTTTTCACACTGTCTTTTAGATAATGTTTTTAGAACAATGTTTGTTACTAATACATACCAATGTTCTGTTTCTTTGAGTAACAGATCCAAATCTCTTAACTTATTTCATTCATTCAATTTGGGTACAAAACACTTCGTAAACAAAATCATCATGAGAATTTGTTTTTAGTTTAGATATATGAAGTATCGTATTTATCAGTTCATAAGACACTCCCCCCCTCCTATAAATACAGCAGACTCTCAATTTACTGAGATTGGATTAACCGGGACACTTCAAAACTCCAAATTTGGAGAAAAAAAAAAAAAAAAAACAACCAGCAATCATAAAATTCAAGTAATAGGTATAAACAGATGTTTTGCAGTGTCATAAATAACTGACAAGAAGTGGCATTATAAGTCGTCATTGAAAGATGAATGTACCTATTATCTTGCAACCCCTGCTGTCTTCATCTCTTCCGTTCAAAAAAACCCAAATGTTTAGTTTGTTTTAGTGTGCCGTGTCTGTTGTGTTCATTTCACTGCAAAAGGACAAATTGTTTCATTATTTATGTCTGGGATTGTTTAGAAATTGCAAAAATGATGGGCAAATGCAAGAGTTGCTTTCAATTAAACAAAAACATGAAATTATTCAAAAGTTTGAAAACAGTGCATCCGTTAAATCTCTGATGAACCATTATAATGGTGGTGACCAAACCATATGCGACATTGTAAAAAATAAAGGGAGGCTATTAGATTTAAAATCGACACCATAAAAAATAAATGCATGTCCAATACACGAGTAGTGTGTGGCAAGTTTTTTTTCATTTTTTATCTATCGCCATACTTTATGTAGGTTGCTGAACATTTTTCGATACAGTAAGTCCCTGACTTACATAGCTTCGGACTTACATTACATTATTTCTATTTATTTTTTTATGACTGAAGATTTCATTGAAGGGGACACGCATTTCACTGTAATAGCTTAAAAACCCACAGAATTCCAGCTATCGGCAATATCGCAAATGCAATAAGATAGAGTTTACTACCCATTTATAATGAATTGCACTAATAGAAAAGCCCAGTAACATGGAAAGTGCAAACTGTTTTTATTGTTTTATGGCAGTGACCTCAGGAAATGTGCTTTAGTAAAAATGTGAGCTCATGTGGGGTGACAAGTCTCTTTCTGCGTTAACCCTGTGAAGTTCTTTACAGAAAATTTCATTTTGACTGTTATCATGGTGCTGTCTAAGAGAATAAGTAACAGTGGTAGTAGAAATCTATCAAAAAAAGGAAATCGATAGTTGGATCAGAAAATTAAAATAAGGATGTATGAAAATTGCCAAACGTTAACAAGTATTGTGCAGAATTCAGATTTATCAGTGGCCACGGTGAAAAAGGAGAAAGACAGAATACGAGAAGTGGTGAAGCGATTGGCACCAATTAAGTCAACTATAATAACCAAGACTACGAAATACATATCAGTTTTTACAGTACAATAACATGAGTTTTTTTTTTTTTTTTTTTGCTTTTATGTTTTCTTATGTGCCACTCCTGCTACTTCATCGCTGTCCCCAGATAGTTTTTAATTGAACTAATTAAAAATATATAACTATTTTACTTCATTCTTCTAAGGAGATATTATGTGGTTTTTGTAATTTTTACATATCAGGGATATAGTAGCAATACTTTTTTAGTCATTCCTGAGTTACGTAAACTCGACTTATGTAATAATTCCTAGAACGTATCTCTTACGTATGTTGGGAACTTACTTTATTTTTAGATTAACCGGGAATTCGATTATCCGGGAATTTCTTTTTTACCATCTATTCCGGAAAATTGAGAGTATACTTTACCTTAAATTGCTCTACATTTTAGAAGCTGAAAGTGGCAATACAGCATGTGCACAAAACGAGAGTTAATGTATAGTAGTTAATGAATAGTTTATTGCCATATGTTAGTACACTTTTCAGTAATTACCAGGCTGTTGTGTAACAAGTGAATTCCAGTTATACATTTAAGCCTTAATCAATGGCAGGCACATCAAGAAGCCAAAATTATACTATTGGATTTAAGCTAATTGTAGTACAATATGCCCAAGAACATGTGAACAGAGTAGCAGAATGAAATTTCGGACCACTACCTACTAAAAAGATGATTTCAGTGGAGGAAGTAGGAAGGTTTATTACAAGAAGCTTATAAAACAAAGCACAACTTTGCAGGTGCCTAGTCTCCAGAAGCTGCAAATTGCAGCTTCTGGAGACTAGGCACCTGCAAGGTGATCTGAATGAAGTGAATAAGGCCTTGAATGGATTGAGCAGGCTCAATGATGATGGAATTGTTCCTCTTGCTCAGATTGCAAACCTGAGGGGACATAAACTGAAATTGAGAGAAAGACTGTTGTCGATTGGATATGCCGAACTTTTTCTTTCCGCATATGCAGTGTTAAGTCTCTTTCTGCCTTAACCCTGTGAAATTCTTTATATAGAAATTTTCATTTTGACCATTATCATGGTGCTGACCAAGAGAATATGATAGCAGGTGGTTGATCAGTGGAATGAACTTCCTTGTACCTTGGTGTATTTTATAGCTTAAATTCAAGGCAAAACTCGGCAAACATTTGAATGAATGGATTGGGTGAAATGGGAGTATTTTTATTTTTTGGCTAATACTACTTGCCCTTAATGCCAAACTGCTCCAATTTGTACAGCAGTCTTCGACGTGCAACAGTATCAAAAGTTTTCCTGAAATACAAGTACTGTCGATTCCGGTTATTTGGGACCAGTGCATTTTGGCCCAATTAAGCGGCTGCCCCAATTATGTGAAGTTTCACGTAAATAGTTAAAAATATAGTGGATCCCCGCTTTACAATTGGTTCACTGTACAATCTAATCAAGTTATGATGGACTCACCATAGTAAAGTACCATTCACTATACGGTGTGTAGTAAGCGCCAGTCATTGTGATCATTCACTATACGGTGTGTAGTAAGCGCCAGTCATTGTGATCACGTTTGTGAATTGAATTTTAATTCTATTGAACAGTGATTCTAATTAGCAAAAATAGGAGGAATATTATCTACAGGCTATAAAAATAAAGATATATTAAGCACAAATTTACCCTTTACCTTATCAATTAAATTAAATGATACATGAAAATCTGAAGAATATGTGATAATCGGAATAATTATGTACTGTAATATGTACATACTAACTAGTTGACATCTCTGTTCACTGATATTTTTGGGTGGGGTTAAAATTTTAAAACAGTAAAAAGATAAGCAATCAATAACAAAGAACATGGCACACACAAATTGCAAGTAACAATATACGTGCAACTGAGAATGGAGTAACAAGTTAAGAAGCTTTAAAAATAGGAATGAAGAGAAGATCTGAAAATTTAATTTTTTTATATGATTGAAGATTTCATTGAAGTGTAAACACATTTCACCATAATAACCCACAGAATTCCAGCTGTCGGTATTATCACAAATTCATTAAGATCAGATCGAGTTTACTATCCATTTATGATAGATTGCATTAACAGAAAAGCCCAATAAACAGGTGACTGCTAATTTTTTTATGGTTGTGACCTCCAGAAATCCAACCGAACCACGAGGTTTGGTCGGAGACAATCATAGGATAATCTCCAATGCTGTAGTCTTCTGCCCCGATTAAATGGCATGTTGTCCCAATTACGTGAAGTAAACCCTGGCTATTTTCTTGATTGTGTTCTGTTCTTTAATATTTGTCCCAAATAAACAGCTGCCCTGATTGAGTGGTGGCCAAAATAACTGGAATCCACTGTATATGATATCAAAATTATTTTTTGCCTCCAGTTCCTTTGTAACCACATCGTAGTATCCAATCAGATTGGTCAGTCAAGACCTCCCCTTAACAAATTCATGTCACCGAACTGTTGCTGCAGTCTTGTCTAGATGATCCTGCAGTGCTTCTTTAACAGTGACTTCGTTATTTTCCTCAGAATAGAGGTTAAAGTAACAGGTCTATAACTATTAGTGTCACCCTTTGATCCCCCTTTGTGAATACATATGCACATCTCCAGACCACAGGGACCTCCCGTGAATCTAATGACCTCATAATTATGGCTGAGTTTGCTTACTTCCCTCGCTGCTTCCTTCAAGATAACTAGATAGATTCCATCCAACCAAGATGTATTTTTTATGTTTAACTTCAATAATTTCTCCTCCACTTTTCTCTCGATTATTTCAAAATCATTTAGCTCCCTGTTAGAGTTTAGTATACTTCTGTCCTCCCCTTAAAGAATTTGTCATGTGTGAATGCAAATGCAAAATACTGTTTGCCAGCTATCAGAGCAGGATCATCAATAGTCGAACAATCAATATCAAATGGACCAATCTGATTCATCTGCTTCCTTCTAGAGCAGGGGATGTGAACGGGGGGGATTTTAAGTTTTTGCGGGGATTGGGAACACAGATTGACAGACTCAAACTGTTGGAATATTGATCTTTCTACAAACTACACTTCTACAGATTGTACATGATCTACAAGACATCACACTTTATTGGATGTCACATATTAACTTAAAAAATAAAGATAAATATTTCACTTTATATGTGGAAATATTTCATTTATAGTTATATTGGACTTTCTTGTTTTTTATGCCCAGATTTTGGAGCTTTTTGAGTCAGACAAACTTGGAAAGGGGGGTGGGGAATAACATTCTGACATGTGGTGAAAAGGGTGCATGGGAAAAAAGGTTAAGAACCACTGTTCTAGAGTTTACATAAGTAAACAAGTCTGTTGTTTTTCTTTACATCCTTTGCCAAGGATTTCTTGTAATCAGCTTTCACTTGCCTAACCTCCTTTGTGATTTGATTACAGACTAGCTTATATCTGCCATAGGCTTCTGTGTCACCTGATAATTTACATACATCCCATTCATTTTTCTTCTTTGCCACAAGCCTCATTAGTTCATCTGAAATCCATTGAGGTCTAAATCTTGAACAGTATTTCTTAGTTAGTATGAAAAGCCTGGTAGCTTCCAAAATTAATTCCTTGAAGGCTTCCCACTTAATTTGCTGTTTTTAAATTCTATACAGTGGTATCATCAGTTGATCTCGCTGTATAGAATTTAAAAACTGTTTGATACCACTATTGTCACCTTTATGAAAGGAAAAAACCTTTCCCTTTACCCTTGATGATAGATACATCTTTAAGTAAATCTCACACCAATTATGTACATCATTAACTTCTAGAGCTGGACTGCATTTGCCCTCTGCAATACAGTACTATACACTTGTAATGAAAGCTGTTCTATTGCAGTAGTCAAAACCAAATGAAATACATATTCTTTACCATTTTGTTTTTAATCACAGGGATCTTTCTGCTCTCATTCAAGACTGAAGCAGTGTATTTGATCTGATTGAGGTGTATAAAGCCTTGAATGGTTTGAGCATGCTCAGTGCTGATGGGATTCTTCCTCTTGCTCAGAAAAATCACCTGAGAGGGCATAAATTCAAATTGAGGAAAGACAGATGTAGGATAGACGTGAGGAAATTTGCCTTTAGCCAGCGGGTTGTTGGAACAGACTTCCATCCCTTGTCGTGGAAGTTGATAGCCTAAATAAGTTTAAGGCTCAGCTGGACAGGTATTTCGAACGAACAGAGGGGTGAAGTGGAAGTGGTTATTTTTTATTTATTTATTTATTTTTATCTTTTTTTTTAAATTTTTATTTATTTATTTTTTTTTGGCTGATGCTGCATAAGCTTGCTTTCTTGCATCAAATGCTTCTACTAATGCTAATTTGTTATTAACTGATTAAGTTGAAAGGTACACATAATGGTTATTATGTATTTAAATGGAAGTAGTTTTGTTTTTTCACTTAAATAAAATGCATTAGCATTAGTTGAGACATATGATACAAGAAAGCAAGCTTGTAGAGCATCAGCCAAAAAAAAAACTCCAAAAAACTTCCCATTTCACCCATCCAGTCACTCAAACTATTTGTCTAGTTCAGCCTTAAATTTATTTAAGCTTCAACTTCCACAAGAACAGTTGCAGGTCTGTTCCAGCAATCAACTACCTGCTGGCTAAAGGCAAACTTCTGTACATCTATTCTAAAACAGCGTTTCCTCAATTTGAATGTATGACCCCCCCCCCAGGTTCTTAATCTGAGCAAGCAGAAGAATCCCATCAGCATTGAGCCTGCTCAAACCATTCAAGGCCTTATACACCTCAATCAAATCACCTTGCATGTGCCTAGTCTTTTCAAACACTGCAATTTATAGAACTTAAGCCTTTCTTTTTTTTCTCTATCAAGGCTTTTGTGGATATATTGGATGATTGTTTTCTACAGCAGCATGTTTGGGAGGCAATTAGAGGGAGTACTACTCTTGATCTGATTATCAGTAGTGATTCTTCATGCATTAAGAATTGGCACATAAAGGAACCACTAGGTGGCAGTGATCACAGTGTGCCGAAGTGCGATTTACTCAAGGAGTTAACTACCATCAGGGGTAAAGGGAAGGGTTTTTGCTTTCATAAAGGCGACTTCGGAGGTCTGAGACCTTATTTAAATTCTATACGGTGGGACCAACTGATGATGTTACCAACAGCAAATTCAAAATGGGAAGCATTCAAAGAATTAATCTTGGAAGCTATTAGTCTTTTCATACCAACTAAGAATTATTATTAACCATATGGTGCAAGGAAGCCCAAGGCTTATGCTGCACCAGCCAAAAAAAAAAAAAAAAAAATTCTGAATTACACACAGACAGACAGACAGACAGAGAGAGAGATCGGGACTTTGTTCAAGGTTTAGGCCTAAATCGATCTCAGATGAACTAATGAGACATGTGGCAGAGAAGAAAAATGCAAGGGATACATAGAAATTAATGGGTGACATTAGCATTAGCATTAGTAGAGGCATTTGATGCAAGAAAGCAAGCTTATGCAGCATCAGCCAAAAAAAAAAAAAAAAACACACCCACTTCCACTTCACCCCTCAGTTCGTTCAAAATACCTGTCCAGCTGAGCCTTAAACTTATTTAGGCTATCAACCTCCACCACAAGGGATGGAAGTCTGTTCTACCAACCAACCACCCGCTGGCTAAAGGCAAATTTACGCACGTCTATCCTACATCTGTCTTTCCTCAATTTGAATTTATGCCCTCTCAGGTGATTTTTCTGAACTAGAGGAAGAATCCCATCAGCATTGAGCATGCTTAAACCATTCAAGGCTTTATACACCTCTATCAGATCACCTCGCTGGTGCCTAGTCTCCAGACACTGTAATTTGCAAAACTTAAGCCTTTCTTCGTAAGAGCACCCCTTTGTTCCATTCACTAATCTTGTTGCCCTTCTCTGTACTCGTTCCAGCAGCTCTACATCCTTCTTGAAATGAGGCCTCCAGACCTGTATACAGTACTCTAGGTGTGGCCTGACCATCGCCTTATACAATGGAATAATCACCTCCTTATCCCTGCTGGAAAAATTCCTGTATATCATTGACAATACTCCATGAGCTACTCTTGCAGCCCTTCTGCACTGCTCAGAGAACTTCATATCTGCCTGCACAACCACCCCCAAGTCCCTTTCATTCTCTACCACTGTCAGTGTAGTACCACAGAGTTGATACGTTGCTCTGGGGTTGCTGTTTCCCATGTGTAGTACTTTACATTTATCAATGTTAAACTTCATTTGCCACCTCTCAGCCCATCTGCTCAACCTTTCCAGATCCTGTTGCAGCAGCATAGTGTCAGTAGTGTCCTTGACAACCCTGCCAACCTTTGTGTCGTCTGCAAACTTGGACATTAAGCCCGATATACCATCATCAATATCATTTATAAATACAGAAAACAATAATGGACCCAACACTGAGCCCTGAGGGACTCCACTAATAACATCAGTCCACGATGAGCAGTGTCCATTGATTACCACTCTCTGTCTTCTCCCCCTCAACCACCCCTTTATCCATAGCAGCAATTTGCCTCCAATGTCACACTGCTCCAATTTGTGTAGCAGTCTTCCATGTGCAACAGTATCAAAAGCCTTTCTAAGATCCAAGTATATAATATCAAAGTTATTCCCTGCATCCAGTTCTTTTGTGACTGCATCATAGTATCCAATCAAGTTGGTCAGGCAAGACTTCCCCTTAACAAAACCATGCTGTGTCTGAGCTATAACTGAAGTCTTGTCTAAATGATCCTGCAGTGCTTCTTTAACCAGTGCCTCCATTAATTTTCCTGGAACAGAAGTTAAGCTCACAGGTCTATAATTACTTGTGTCAGCCTTTGATCCTCCTTTGTGAATTGGGGTCACATTTGCACATTTCCAGTCTATGGGTACCTCCCCTGAGTCCAAGGAAGCTCTCATAATTATGGCTAAGGGTTTGCTTACTTCCTTTGCTGCCTCCTTTAATATAACTGGATAGATCCCATCCACCCCGGGTGCCTTTCTTGTGTTTATCTTCAACAGTTTCTCCTCCACTTTACTCCCAGTTATTTCAAGATTCTGTAGCTTACTGCTAGAGTTGAATACACCTCTGGCATTCCCCTCGCTGAATAACTCCTCATGTGTGAATGTCGATGCAAAATATTCATTTAGTTTGTTAGCTACCTGAGCAGGATCATCAACACCTGACCCATCAATATCAAGTGGACCAATCTGATTCACCCCCTTCCTTCTAGAGTTTACATAAGTAAAGAACTCTTTGCTGTTTTTCTTTGCATCCCTTGCCAAGGATTTCTCGTAATCTGCCTTCGCCTGCCTAACCTCCTTTGTAACTTGGTTGCATATCAACTTGTATCTATCATAGGTTTCTGTGTCGTGTTAATTTGTATGTATCCCATGCATTTTTCTTCTCTGCCATATGCCTCATTAGTTCATCCGACATCCATTTTGGCCTAAACCTTGAACAATATTTCTTAGTTGGTATGTAAAGCCTAGTAGCTTCCAAGATAAGTTCTTTGAATGCTTCCCATTTTGAATTTGCTGTTGGTAACATCATCAGTTGGTCCCACTGTACAGAATTTAAATACTGTCTCAGTCCATCGTAGTCGCCTTTACGGAAGCAATAACCCTTCCCTTTACCCCTAATGGTAGTTACCTCTTTGAGTAAATCCCACTTCAGCACACTGTGATCACTGCCACCTAGTGATTCATTTATCTGCAGATTCTTAATGCATGAAGAATCACTGCTGATAATCAAATCAAGAGTATTACTCCCTCTAGTTGCCTCCCGAACATGCTGATGTAGAAAACAATCATCCAATAAATCCACAAAAGTCCTGCTAGTGTGTGAGTAACCAGCCCCCAAATTCCAGTCAATATCTGGGAAATTAAAATCTCCCATTATAAGACACTCTGATTTACTGGCCCACTCTATTTCCCTGTACAGTTCCTTATTATACTCATCAGAGTCATTAGGCCTATAGCACACTCCTACTCTCAATTTTGATCTCCCAATGTTTATGTCACACCAAACTGACTCCACACTGCACTGTCCAGCGATGTCGACTGGCTTCACTTCCTTGGTTTTTATGTGTTTCTTAACTAATAACATAACCCCTCCTCCCTTCCTATCCTGTCTATCCTTTCTGTAGACGTTGTACTCCCCAAATTGCAGTTCCGCATCCCTTATATCTGTGTGACACCACGTCTCTGATATCCCAACAATATCTGCCTTCGATGTTTTGAGCAATACCTCAAATTCATCAAATTTATTTACTAAACTCCTAGCATTGGTGTACACGCAAGTATACCTGCACCTGTTTCTATTCTTAGCTACCCTAACACAACCCATGTGTTTACTTGTACCGCAATGGCTCCCAGCAGTCTCTGAAATACCATGCATCTTGTTTTTCAGGCTTCTGCTCATTCTAATAGAAGCAGTGCAAGAATCTCTTTCACCTCTGCCAGTGGCTACTGTCAATCTATTGGTCTTTGTCTCCCCCCAAGCAAGACATGGAAGCTTATGATACATATAAGCTGGTTTGTAACCAAGTCACAAAGGAGGTTTAGCAGGCAAAGGCAGATTACGAGAAATCTTTGGCAAAGGATGCAAAGCAAAACAGCAAAGAGTTCTTTACTTATATAAACTCTAGAAGGAATGAGATGAATTGGATTGGTCCACTGGATATTGATGGTTCAACTGTTGATCCTGCTCAGGTAGCTAACAAACTAAATGAGTATTTTGCATCTATATTCATACATGAGGAGTTATTCAGGGAGGGGAATGCCAGAAGTGAATTAAACTCTGGCAGTGGGCTTGATGATTTTGTAATAACTGAGAGCAAAGTGAAGGAGAAATTGTTGAAGATATACATAAAAAAGGCAACTGGGGTGGATGGGATCTATCCAGTTATATTAAAGGAGGCAGCAAAGGAAGTAAGCAAACCCTTAGCCATAATTGAGAGCTTCCTTGGACTCAAGGGAGGTATCCATGGACTTGATATGTGCAAATGTCTCCCCAATTCACAAAGGGGGATTGAAGGATGACATAAGAAATTATGTGGAAGACTATTGTACAAATTGGAGCAGAATGGTATTAAGGGTAAGTTGCTATAATGGATAAAAGGATGATTGAGTGAGAGAAGACAGAGGGTGGTAATCAATGTGTGCTGCTCTTCGTGGACTAATGTTATTAGTGGAGTCCCACAGGGTCCGGTGTTGGGTCCACTGTTTTGTATATTTATCAGTGATATTGAAGGTATATCAGGCTTAATGTTGAAGTTTGCAGTTGATACAAAAGTTGGCAGGGTTGTTAGTGGCAGTGTGCTACTGCAACAGGATCTAGAAAATTTGAACAAATCCGCTAAGAAGTGGCAACTGAAGTTTAACCTTGACAAATGCAAAGTACTGCATATGGGTAGAAGTAACCCCAGAGAATCATACCGACTGTGTGGTACTACACTTAAGGTGGTAGAAAATGAAAAAGGCCTTGGAGTAATTGTGCAGTCAGATATGAAGTTTTCTGAGCAATGCAGACAGGTTGCCAGGGCAGGTAATGGGGTTTTGTCAATGATATATAGGAATTTTGCTAGCTGGGAAAAGGTGATTGTCCCTCTGTATAAGGCAATGGTCAGGCCATGCCTTGAGTACTGTGTGCAGGTCCAGAGGCCTCATTTTAGGAAGGATGTAGATTTGTTTGAGCGTGTACAGAGAAGTACAACAAGATTGGTGAGAGGAATGAAGGGATCCTCTTACCAGGAGAGGCTTAAGTCCTGCAAATTGCAGCAGCTGGAGACTAGGCACCTGCGAGGTGATCTGATTGAGGTGTATAAGGCCTTGAATGGGTTGAGCATGCTGAATTCTGATGGGATTCTTCCTCTTGTTCAGATTACGAACCTAAGGGGGCATAAATTAAAATTAAGAAAAGACAGATGTAGAATAGATGTGTGGAAATTTGCCTTTAGCCAGCGGGTGGTTAATTGCTGCAACAAACTTCCATCTGTCATTGTGGAAATTGATAGGTTAAATAAATTTAAGGAGGAACTGGACAGGCATTTGGAGGGAATGGTGTTTTTTTTTTTTTTTGTTGATGCTGCATAAGCTTATACACTTGCTTTCTTGCATCACATGCCACTACTACTACATGGTTCCCCCCCACCTCCTAATTATGGACTTTAAAACTTAGTAGTTTTACCACGGCAGCTGGAGTAACAGTGATTTCTCCAAGCATGGGTGTTACTTTAAAGAGGCTTTCAGAAACCCATAATAAAGAATGCAGTGTAGTATAAATACATAATTGAAATCATTGAATTGTATATAGTGACCCTGAATTTCTTTCCTTTATATTATTTTTCTGATGAATTACGCTTGAATACATTAGTTTACATTAATTTGAGTGTTTAGTATTAATTTAGAAATCAGAAGTTGTTTCTGTATTCCATTTGGCATATTTGTTACGTTAGTTATTTGCATATACTGAAAATATATTTTGGGCATCTGCTTTTTCCCCCTCTTATATCATAGGTAAAAAATTATTTTAAGAAAGATGATGGATAAGAATGAAGTAATTGCAACCATTCGGTCAGCAGTGGAATCCTCACCTGTCAGGTTATTACTGACAGATTTACAGAGTAAGTACTGTTTTTAATACTAAACATGTAAGAACCATAAGTTAATGATACTGACGACGATTGTTACAATTTTGTCATAAGAAAGTGAATTTGTTTTTTTAGAGAAATTTAATTCTGCAAATTGTTTTTTTATATTCGTTGAGATCTATTTAACCAGTGGTAAAGTGATATCGAAATACTTGTGTTCAGTTTGACAAGATACTTAACTTCTCGAGAGAATGTCTATTAATTTCAGACTTAAAAAGTTTGAATATGAACATTAATTACAAAGATCTCTTTACACAAAAAAAATTCTAAGATAATGAATAAAATAAATGTAGAAAAGTGGATTTCTGTCCTTATCACACTAATACACACTCTTAAGAGCTCATCTCCATCTGTATACCATGGTGCTAAAAGAACCACTTCAAATAAATGCAAGTGCTTATATGTAGTTCTGATTGATTCATGAATTAAAATTGAGGCTGGAAACCAGTATTAACCACTAAGTTGATGTTTTCAGTGAAATGGTTTACTTTATTTTACAATTTGAAATTCACATGTTCCGTGCTTCCAAGTCTTCCATGATGGTATAGTTGTTTTGTCATTTCTCACTCATTTGGAGAGGTCTTGGTCTGAATCTGCCAATAATGGAGGAATTTCTAAGTCTTCAATTACAGTTGTTACCTGATTTCAGGTGGAGGGAGTAGTCTCCCTCATGAGTTATTTTGGGTTTTTCAGCTTGCATAATGTGTAAATTGACCCATGTATATGTACTTTTATAGATATAATACACAAAGGAACAATATAGTTTAAGTTGCTGATGCTTCTAAAAACAATCAGCAAAACAACTGCTTCTAGTGTTCAGAATTCCTACGCTTTTAATTTTTTTGATAAATTTATTGTATATTTATGATAAAATAGAAATTATATCTTTTGATACATGTTATATTTCTACTTGTTTTACTCCATAGCTTCATTATTTGAAATGAGTACACTTCTTATATTCAAGCTATTTACATCTTTCTTGCTTAATTCAGTTTTATTCTGCCTACCTACAGCTTGGCTATAAATAGGTATAGTATCGTATACAATTGTTATAAATGAGATATTTGAGCCCACAACTTTGTTGTGGGCTCAAATATCCCATTTAATGAATTATATGTGCACTATACAGTGGTGGAAAACTTGTAATGAAATTTGTTTCAAATTTAGAAATGCAACTTTAAACACATTTGCTTGCCAATACAATAATATAATTAGTATCCTTGTTGATATGTGAGCTTCCCCGATCCTTCATAAAGTACAGAACTTCAGCTTCTGTTATCAACAAATTGATAATTAATGATAGAGAACTCTCACTCCCCCAGTTCTTCTAGTTAAATAGGAGAGAATGCATCTGCTGTTGTTGACAAATTGCCATATTATCAACAACATTAATGCAGAAACTTTCATCCAGTTGCATGAATTAGGAAGACTTTCTTTTCTTTCTGGTCAGCAAGATTTAAACTGTCTAGCTAATGCAATGGTCTTATTGCATGCAGCAGAACAAACTGCCATCATGGTGAGGCTCATTGGTATTGCACTCATTGCAAATGTTATCATGAAAAGATTAACCACCATTTATTTAAAAGAGATCTGATGAGTGACCAGTAAGTCCTGAAACAGGTGTCATAGCAGTATCCAGTATCTTAGCTTTTAAATAAATACCAGATTAACCTTTTGGTGGTGCTATTTATCTGAAAGTAGTTTAATATTAGGGCAGCTCATTTGTGAAGACTATTTTGCCTTCACAATGAGGCAGTTTGTCTTGCTGGCCACAAAAATACATGAAAGGGTTAGCCAGTCCTGCCAGCTATCTATTTTATAATTTAAATGTGTAAATTTCAATAATTTTTTTCAAAAATTTCAATACCTAAATGTGTATAGTTAATTTTCATTCACACACCATATCCAGAAATAAAATCTTTACTTTGTGACATGTTGCAATTCAAACAGTGAGTGAGTTGCATGCTAATGTGATGCAGCATGAAATAATCATGTCAAAAGCTTTTGTGCAGGTGAATTTTACTACTGAAGGGTTCATTCAAAGAAAATTTGTGATTTGCAGATATGGAGGTTAGAGTGTATATGTTAACTACATATGGTGAAGTGTTTCTCTTAGTGTATTTGGAATGGCTTGTTTAGCATCAGTCTTAAAAGAAACTCATGTGTGGTTCTTTATCTTTTGATCTGTCTGTTCCTTCTTGAAATTTACATTAGTTTTAAAAGGTTAAGATATTCTGTATCTGTTACAGTAAACCTTGATTTAATGGACTGTATGGGGCCTGTCCACTAAATTTTTGTCCATTGAACTTGAAAGACGGTCTCCAAAGGTGCTGTAATGGATTTTATTTGCTTAAAAATATTCACTTAGCAACACTTAAATTACCACTGGTATTAGTTTTTTGACATCTGCACATTGTTACAATAACACCTTAAAATGATTTCCTAATTTTTTAACATTATTAATGAATTTTATTTTAAAATTAAAACAAGAAATATTGAACAGTACACTATTGAATAGTAGTGAACAGTATTGAATAGAACACTATTGAATTTCATTGTGATGTTTCTCTCCAAACTGAAGCACCATTTTAATAAGTTCTGTATTTGTTATTTTATTTACCTGTGTTTGCTCAGTTCACTTGATTTTTCTTAATAGTCTATTTAAAATGGGTTCAATCACCCATAAATGGAATGGAACTTGGAGAAAACTATGGCTTGGTTGTATTCAAAATTATCTTTCACTGATAGAGCCAGCAAATGATATAGTGTCCACAAACCTCCTTTACAAAATTAAAATGTTATTGTATGAATTCAGTACATGAAAAACCTGAAACCACTTCGAAGTGATGAGGATATCTTCAAGTTTTCATTCCCTAACCAGAAAATGTGTGTACTGTAGTTAGTGGCAAAATTATTGCAAAACTGTGATCAGGGTGGAATTTGACCTTTTGTGTGGCAAGTTGTTGCATGGCATACAACCTCCTTCTTTTGAGAAGCTACCATCACGGACACCTTATATCTGGATATGTTACTTTGTTTCCCTATGCCCTAATGGCAGGATGATGGCACTGTATTTTCCAACAATACAGAGCTCCACATTACCACAAAGAAGTTCACGCATATTTGAACATAGTGTTTCCCCAATTTCGTGGCCCTTACAAGTTCCTCATATGACACATTTTGATTTTACTCTGAGGATTCATGATAGAAAAGGTGTATTAATTAATGATAAAATAATGGTTCCTGGCAGGTATGTTCCACTTGCCAGGAACCATTATGGAACTTAAATAATGCATTTGTGAAGCAGTCTTTCATGTTGACAGGGATATGTTGTGCCAAATATGGGAGGAATTGTATTATACGCAAGATGTGCACAGTAACTAAAGGTACCCACATCACACTTCTAAAGCGTAAAGAAACCCCTGTCACCTGGACATGGTTTCAGGTTTGTATCATGTACCTTTTCGTACAGCAGGTTTGTGGCCACCTTCACCTTGTACAAAGAAAAATAGTGGAAAAGAGGTAACATTGAGGAAGTTGATGTGGCTGCTTTACTAGGATCACATGGCAGAAATTTGACTACTAAAGAACTCCTTTAACTTAAACCAAAGAATGCAACACAAGGTTGAAGAAATACTAATGCTGCAGCCCAAAAAATTGACAGAAATCAAGGATGTTAGAAGCTTTCATCAATTTAGAGTGAATATTATGCAGTCGATTCAATGATTTTTTTTTTCCACATTAAACTTGGCCTAATTGAAGAGTTTTTGAATGTAAGATGAATACAAGATTTCATTATTTAAGTGAGAAATTTTCCAAGATCAGTATCATAAGAGTGAAAGAGGGGATATTTGTGGGGGCTCAGATCAGAGCATCTGCAAGATGAAAGCATTGAAAAATACCTCAATGCATTAGAACTAAAGCATGCATAGTTTCCACAAAGTATGTGAAATTTCCATGTGTGCCCACATATGGAGTTGAGAAACTGCTCAATGTGTATAAAGAAATCCGTGCCATATGTTTGTGAAACTTCATTTATTGCATTCACATTTGGACCTCTCTCCTAAAAACCTTGGCACACTTATGGACAGGCACCTCCGTAGCCAAGTGGGAAGGAGCAGCAGTGCGTAGCATACGCTACTTGATTAGACCGGGGTTCGAGCCCGTTACCACCAAATACGGAGGATGCGGAAAGGTCAGGGAATGACCACTGCATATCCTGGAGCAATATGGCCTTAGTTACTAATGCTCCTAAAAACCAAATAACAAACAAACAAACACTTATGGACATAAAGTCAATGGAAAATCACCAAAGTTTCTGAAATGAACATACATTGGCAGACTACTGCTAGATGTTGTACCAAGCCATTTCAAAGAAAGTGTGATAAAGGACATCATCTATACAACAATTTTTAAATTGTATATATCTTTTTTACAGTAGTACTGTGTATTGGATTTAAACTGTAAAAGTGATAAAAATGTAATTATATCCAGTCTCATGTGTTTCATAATGAAATAATCTCAATTTAACTTGTACTGATATTAATAATAAATTTAAAAAAAAAAAAAAAAACCTGAGAACATATTTGAAATAGCATGCAAAACTGGTTTAGAAAATTGTTTGCACCTCTAATGATAAAAAAAATTATTTTTTTGACCAGTGTATTCTTTTTAGTATTTTTGTTTCTATTTATTTTGTTCTGTTTGTTATTTTTTTTAAGTGGAGTATTAATGAAGTGATTTTGTAGTAAGCAATCACTTCATTATGCCAGAATTCCTTATTTTTAGATTTTATCAACTGACCAAAGAAACAAGTAATTTGTTAGCCTCTAATAGTACTTAAAAAAAAAAAAAAAAAAAAAAACACCCAGCTAAATTGCTTATTCCATTTCTTCTCAGATATTTCCACTTCAATTTTATATATACAGTATAGCAATTGAAAAATGATACTGATGCTAGAAAAAAAAATGATCCATGTATGAATAAATAAACTAACCTTGGTTTATTCAAAGTAACTTCCTCCTGTAGTCCACACACTGCATGCAACAATCACAATGCAACTGGAATGAGTGATGGAAGGCCATGACTGGTATACTTTCAATGTTCTCATCACACCTCTTTGCATGGTGTTGACCTCAAGAAAGTAACATGCTTTCAGTGGTGCCTTGAGCTTCAGGAACAAAGTCATACGTGGTTGTCTGCTGAATATGGTGGGTCTGACAGTATGCAGACTTTTTTGGTAGATGAAAACTCCTGAACAGTTTAAAGCCTTGTGGCTTAGTGCATTGTCATTTAAGAGGAACCAACTACCATCTTCTCCATACTGAGGCTGCACATGACAGATTCTCTGCAACAAACGTTTCTAAACGTTCAGATAATAGGCAGCGGTAACACTTTGGCTATTGTGCACAAACTCTTTGTGCACAATTCTCTTGTTGTCATAGAAAGTGATGAGCATGGTTTAGATTTTTGACCTCTCTTGACAAACTTTTCTGGCTTTGGGAGAGTTTGCTGACTTCCACTCCACACTTTGTTGCTTTTTTGCGGGGTTGTACTGAAAACACCAAGTCTTGTCACCTGTAACAATTGAATTCAAGAAGTTGGATTTGTTTTCAGCAAGTTCTCTGCAGTGTTTAACTCGCACCTATTGTTGACTGTCTGTTAACAAATGTGGAACAGACCATGCACGGACTCTCGTTTCTTCAAATCCTGGGTTATTATTTGTTGACTGGTTTCTTTATTAACACAAAGCTCTTTTGAAATCATTTGGAGTGTTGCATATTGGTCATTGGTAATTATTTCCTCGACGTTTTCAATTAACTCTGACATTTGAACCATTTTGACTGGGCCCCGATGTTTGTCATCTTCCATGAAACATTTATGCCACCTGAACACACATGCACAAGACAGACAATTCTCTCCATGCACTTGCCTCATTGTTTGAAATGTTTCCACGACACTTTTACCCAGTTGCTCTCTGTTCCATTGTCCCTCCAGAACACAGACATGGGAGAGACATGCATTTCAGCTCACACTACATTCTGAAATGGCAATAATTTCTGCAAACCTTTACTGCGGTGCTAACCTTTATTGGGGAATGATCACTATTTCATTTCGTGTTAATCTCTAGTAGCTGGCAGCACCAACACTTGTCTCATAACATCAGTCTCATTTTCCAGTTGCTGCACTGTGTACAATAAACAACTTTCATTTTCACTTTATTAGACAGGCTTTATATTATTCTTTCTCTTAATTCGCCATTTTAACTTGCAATAACTTTAAGCTGTGGCAGAGACGTTATCTTGTTGGCATTTTGCGATTTTTTGTTTCTGAAATTCTTTTCAATCATTTTATGTATTTTATTGCAGACAGACTATTTCCTTAAAATTAGCATTATTGTTGTCATACTTTTATTTGACTTAGAGAAATACTCTGTCAACATTTTCAACTGAGATAGTATTTTTATAAACTATCTCAGTTGACTTTTTCAATTAAGCTAATCTTCCTTTATTTGGCATTGGTGAGAATTTTACATGTGTACCATTTAATTATATTTTGTTTATTATAATATAAATTAAAGTATCATAGATAAAATGTTAAATTTATCAGTATTATACCCTTGCCATCCAACAATGTTTTGTGTACTTAGTAACTGAGTGCACAAAACTCTGCTTTGATTTAAACCAAAATAAGGAAAAACGAGATATTTTCTGTTCACTTCAACTTGGTTATTATGTTTCTAACGAGACTGGAACTAACTAATTTCACAAATGGATGTCAAAATCATTGTACACATGTACAGGGTAGCATATGATAGGCATTCCCGTGGCATATCCAAATTACTTTTATGAAAGGCATCTCACTATAAATTTTATAATTAGTTGACCTCATCAACCTTCAGAGAGCGAGCTGGAGGCAAGGGTAATCAATTGCAAAGGAAAAAGAAGAAAATTTGGTGTTTAAAGATGTATAGAAAACTTAGTCATTGGTATAACCAAAAGTCTTTTTAAATCTAGAATATTAATTAAGCTTAATATAATTTCTTGAAATATAATAAATGATGTAGTATCAGTTAACTGAGGGAACTATATTCTTTTATTTGCAGAAGAATATAAACTTTTAGTTGGCCAAGCAATTCCATTTGCTGAAATGGGCTATCGTTCACTAGAAGATATGCTAAGGAACATTCCTGATGCAGTACAGGTAGTAAGGTATGTTCCTCGTTGTTGTGAATTATGAATTACAATTCCAGTATACTAGATGGTAGTCCACTGTTGATACTTTAAGAAGAATTAGTACCAAAATATCAGTATTGACACAGAACTGAGCATGCAAGGTGCTTTTAAGGTTTTTATCATTTGTCAGTGCCAAATTTCAGCAGTTTTGTGCTCTCCATCTACATCAAGCACAGAACTGAAACCCCTAGCACCTTTTAAAACAAAAGGTTCTTTAATTTTTCACTTAAATTCCAGAAATTTCTATTAGTTATCACACAAATAAGAAAATGATGGATCAAGTATGAAATGCTACTGTTTCTTTGTGTAAAGGAAAACAAAAGAAAAAATAAATTAAGTTATACATTCCTTATAGTGTGTTTTGCATCTACTAACAAAATTTCAAGGAAATTTATATCATTAATTTCAAAAATTTGTGTCAAATGGAAAGCACCACATTGTGTCCTACTTAAAAAAAAAAAAAAAAAAAGTTACTTGTAGAACTTTTCTGAAAAGGATATTACTACAGTACCTTTCCTGAATATTTATTTGATCTTTTAACAAAATTTCAAGAAAAAATATCTGTTAAACTTCCAAAAGTTGGTATCAAATTAATATTTGAGACCACTTTCATTTACTCACAAAGAAAAAAAAAAAAAAAATACTCCTCACAATGAATTAAAAAAAAAAAAAAAAAACATTCCTTTTTGACTGCCTTCATTTAATTTCAGAGAAATTTGTATATTGATATTTCTATTATAGGCTTTTTAAAATTGCAGTCAGGATGAATCAAAATAGAATGATTTTTTTTTTATATAATTAATACTGCTTTGAATAAGGTATTTTAATGTTGCAAACAAGATAATCTAATTGACCAGAATAGTGTAAGTTGGTGAAAAATTTTTCATAAACACTGACTTTGAGTATTTAGAAGTCAGGATCTATGAAACCATGCAGCAGGATTGTCGTACATTTGCTGACAGGTTAATTGATTAACACTGCAATTTTTGGCATTATAATCTCTAAATGATACTGCAGAATTATTGATTTATATTTCAGTACTGTAGTTGAAATAATTTGTCATTTACTTCTTTTGATTTTGATTGCAGGAAGATCTTTGCTCCTGTTAATGACCAAGAGCCAAGTATTCAACCATAAGATTTGGACTTATGTTGAACTTACAGATATAGTGGCTCAATCCTAGCCATTAAACACATGATGACCACTTTATAGTCGGTGTTTAAACTGAAGCTTTACTGTGGATTAATTTTGAAATAAACCGCTCTTTGAAACTTGTCTTTTAGCCAGCCGGTATATAGTGCAGGATCTTACCAGTAATCCCAGTTTGGTCTTGTTCACATATCAGCCTTCCATCACGGACAGTATTAAAAGCTGTAGTTAAGTGCAGATGTATAATGTCAAAATTGTTACTTGCATCCAGCTGTTTAATGACTACATTTCAATTTACGAGCTTGGTCAGTCATGACCCCCCCTTAATGAACCCATTTGGCAATCAATTCAATTTAGCATTCTTGTCAACATGGTTCTGAATTGTGTCATAAGCCACAGACTCCATGATCTTCCCTCAATAGAAGCCACTCAGTTGTCTGTAGCTACCCAACCCCTCTTTATCACCATCCTTGCGGATTGGGGAGCCATTAATGTTTCCGTTCCAAGGGGATCTTTCTAGCATCTAACAGTGTCATTAGCATTACTAGAGGCACATGATGCAAGAAAGCAAGCTTATACAGCATCAGCCAAAAAAAAACAAAAAAAAAACAGTGGATTGACACATTCTGTCGGTGTCCAATCCACTGGTGATATTCTGGCTTATGTCACCCATCTGTGGACAAATTCAATGGAATAGTTTGGTTAAATTCAAGCAGTTGCTCTTGACATTTCAAAGGCTTTTGATTGTGTTTGGCATAAAGGTCTTCTAAATAAGCTTCCATTTTATGGTTTTCTAACCTCTTTTTTTTTTTTAATAGAGTATCCAGTTATCTCTGACGGCTCACTGTGGGTGATGGTAGATGGCTCTGTCTTCTAACTTCTCCACTAATGCTGGTATTCCCCAAGGCTCAGTTCTTTCTCCCACTCTTTTCCTATTTTATATTAATGACCTTCCATTAACCAGAAATTCTATCCATAGTTTTGTTGATGATAGCACATTGCATTCCACCTTAGTTTGAGAAACCTTGTCCTGCACAACAGCTTCAACTTCTCGAATATCTACTACCAGTTACTTAAATGCTGATCTACAGGTAATTCTCCAGTGCAGTAAAGATAACTTAGTTGATTTAAATCCTTCTAAAACATACTTCTGTCTTATATCTCACAAAAAAGAATTCTTCTGCTCCTATGCGTATCTTTGATGACAATCCAATTTCTAAGCAAGATCATAGATTTCTATTGGGAACTACCCTGACTTGTAATCTCTTTTGTGCATAAGCACATTACAAATATTGCTTCCTCTACATCTAAGAAAACTGGGTTTGCTCTTTCATTCTCTGCATTACTTTTCTTCCAAACAATTGTACACTCTGTACAAATTGCAAATTTGACTTACCATGGAATATTGTTCCAACATCTGGTGCGGTGCCTCCAAAACTTTTCTCAGGTTTATGGATTCCATTCTGAAGAGGGAAGTTAGGTTAATTAATGACTAATCTTTGAGTCTCCCTCTCCCAAAGCAGTGTCTGAACGCATGCCACAACCAGTCAACATCCCTTTACTGTCCAACTTCAAAATCACAGAGCCAGTTTTTATCTTTCCTCATTTATTCATTTAGCTTCTGTTTTCTAGAACAACGTTCCTTCATACATATTTCCTGACAATTACAATCTGCAGACGTTCAAGTCTAATGTCAACAACCCATGCACCATTCTCCCTTGTATCCTTTGACCTCAGTATCACTTTCTTACAAATGCATGTCTGAGATCATTATATCACTTATTTTACAGCAATTCAATACCTTAACATTCCCCACTGCTTCACACTAGCTTTTGACTGTAAATATTGATGAGAAGTATCTCAAATCTTCTGCCATTTCTACTGGACTTTCCACTGCAAACAATTAAGAGACCTATTGGATATACTCTTCTTCCTTGTATTTACATATGAGGAGAACTAATTATCTCTGTTAGCTCTCTGCCAGTGCTTTCTCATAAACAAAATTTTCACAAATCTCACTCCATCAGCGGCTTTGTTATGTATGCTCTTATAATGCTCCTGCAATATTGAATTACATGATTATTTGTCTGCAACTGTCCCATGCTTTTCCCTACCCACTAGATTCTTAACCGTACTAATCATCCATTTTGGCATCTTATGTTTATGAATACAATTGTAGCTTTGAGGATAAATCTCTTGAATACTTTTAGCCCAGGCTATTTGTATTTAGACCTGGGAAAAATTGCTTCAGAAGTTTTCTAAACAGTTTCCAGCTTGGGAATCATTGCTGAATAACATATCCAAAATTCGACAAAATCGGACCCCGGGAACACCCCCAAAAATGGATTTCAAAATGGCGGACTGGCTGTGTCCTAATAAATGCAAAAAGGAACTAATTTACACTTTGTAGAGAGAGATAATGCTTTTATTTACAGTTAAAAATGTTTCAAATAAAAATAACTTTCAAAAATATATCACACAGCCATTTTTTGTTATGAAATTTTAATATTAAAAATATTTTACAGAATTTTAAAATCAAGAACACAATTATTTCAAAATCTGTTTCATGTTCTGTTCATTACAGAAGTCAGCTTAGTCAAAGAAAAACTTAAACATCATCACTGTCATCATATTCATTATTGGCAGTGGGGTGGTTATTATCGGAACCACTGATTTGGCACTCGCCACAAGCAGTTAAACAGGACAATCCGTTACGCTTGCATCCACGTTGTCAAGTACCACATTTCGTCTTGCAGGAACAACGGATCATGTTGAGTAGATAATCTGGATCTGGTGGCATGTCGCAGAGTGTAGTAGGAATTATTCTTTACTTACCAACCCCACTCTTCTGCATTGATCCTCTCTTCTGTAGACTTCCAGAGTCTTATTTGAAAGTATGTGCGAAAGCTGTGGTACTTTGTGGACGAATCGGTAGGTGGCAAACGCTCAGGTGCAACAAATGATGTAGCTGCAGCTACCTTTCAACTAACATTTGATGATGCAGTGCGTTTGTGGATTCCAATGTTTTGCAACCATAAGAAGCATTGCCTTTCTTCCAGCGGCTTCAATATCTGAGTGTTGGCAACAATCAGAACAAAATGTATTTGCAACTGAACTCAGTTCAGCCACCGTCATCAGTTTGTCGAATGCCGAGGTCTTCCCAATCGAAAAAATTCTGGATGTGGTATCACAGCCCGTGAAAACATGCACAAACAGGAGCAACTTGCAGATGTCACTACCCAACAATGATTGAATGCTGAGAATACCATACACAGGATTGGGAAATGGTCCCCTTCTTATGTCACTGTGATAGTACAACTTGAAACCATTGTTCTTGGCATAGTACAGAAGCAGATTCAGCAAGTCGGTGTCTTCCCCTATAACTGTTGTATTTGCATTTTCTGATGATGAGACTGCAGCACAAACAATGTCCACATCAGCATCCCCATGCTTCTTCAACATCTCACCTACAAGGGAAATCATTGCTTGTTTTCATTAGCCAAGAAGTGTTCCTTCTTGCCGACAAACTGTATGCCCGGACTGAAGTTAACATTTTTACTTGTCTTGGTGCTGCGTCTTCTGTGGGCTGTGTCCTTGATCGTAGGAGAGCCGCCGTAGCCATCAAAAACAATGATAGCTTTTCCATAGGTTTTCAGAGTGAAATCGGCATAGGAGATTGCAATTTTTTTCAAAAGTTTCATTGTTACGCCATGGAATACGATGTACTAGAGATCCACCATCCAATACGTACTGGTCTGTACACTGAATTTCTTCAGCTCCTTCCATGTGTAAATTGTCAATGCATTCATTTCAATATTGCATGAGCTAACTGAGACTTGTTGGCTTTTTCTCAACATACTTCATGATTTGAATAATGCAGGAGGGTACGCACAAAGTTTGTAATACGTGACATTTTCAAGATTCATGTCACAACCAGTGGAGTACAAAGAGGAGTACAGGATCTACTTGTATATTGACATCGACAGGGCTCACAACGGCAGCAGCAGCAGATCCTATGGTTTTCACTTTGTTTGACCTTTTGGCAGAATATGTGAATACTTCCTTTCCTATTATTTTGATGATGATGTCCATACCTATGGAGTGCAATTCATCAACATTAACTCCAGAATCAGCAGTCGCCCCTATCATAATGTTGCAGAGACCTGAGTCAGAATTGAATGGAGATATGGATTCCAGTCATTCGAGTACTTTCTTAATGTCATTACTGTCCCTCATTTGTCTGCTTTCCCTCATTTCTTTGTCTTGTTCACTACTTTCCAACAAAACTCTGAAAATTATATGCCCCATTGTTCCACTTATAAGTTAAGTTGGAACACAGGGGCATAGAAAACAGCCACGTTGCCCTCTGGATTTCTGTAAATCCACTTCCTTGTGTCAGTCCTCTGCTTTTTCAGGGAACCCATTAGGACTTGTTCTATTACCAAGTCTGATCAGAGTCTGGCCCATAATCTGTTGCTTCTTCTTACAACAAACTTACCTTCCAGGAACATTTTGTGTACGGTTGGATTTTCAAAATGCAATCTAAACATTTATAGTAAATAATACACTAAATATTAAAAATTATTCAATATTTTTTTATATTTTGAATTTTTAATTTAATTATTATAATTTTTAATAATATTCAATAATTTTAATATATTATTAAATATTAAAAAGCAAAAAATTTTACGAAGTTCACAAATAAACGAAAAATATTTGCTATAGAGCCGTGAATTAGTTTCTTTTTGCATTTAGGAGGAAACGGCCAGTCTGCCATTTTGAAATTCATTTTTGGTGGTGTTCCCGTGGTCCTATTTCGTCAGATTTTGAATATGTTATTCAGTAATCATTCATGAGCTGGAAACTGTTTAGAAAGCTTCTGAAACAATTTTGCCCACGTTAAAGGGAAAATTGCTGTAGTTTGCCTGGACTATTTCCATAGAGCATTTGTTTCTGACACTAGTCTCTTCATTTGATTGAGCCCAAGAGATTTCTCATTCCATTATAGTCCACTCTTAAATTTTAAGCCTCTTCTTTACCAATGGCCACATGGGTTTCTATATACAACCCATTTTGTGGTGTTGTGGTCATCATAAAATGGATTTTATGGTCATTGCCAACAATTGGTACACCCATTGTCAAAGTTCTTGATATAGTTGGGTGCTTTAGTGAGAACCAGATATAGAATATCAGACTTCCTTATATGCTCTTGGACATAGTGAGATAGCAGCAATCATTCAATTTGTTCAAAAAAAAAAAAAAAAAAAACTATTACCATATAACATTTGCTTAACTATTTGCTCTGATTCTCTTCACTCCAAAGGTGATGCTTTTGCATATGTCCACTCTGATATGCTTTGTAAGAGACTTTCTAATTTTGAATCTCCTCTTTTATTTCCTCTGGCTTAAAATCCCTCTGTCTCATTCTGTAAATTCATCCATTGCTTCTATTGTTCTCTCAACTCCACTAATGATTCTTAACTCTGACTTTCTTTCTCTCAAACTCTGCTTTTTCCAGTGTAACTGTCCTAACCATAAGGTAATTTTCTTTGGCAATTTTAACTTTCACAACAGCACATGGCTTCAGTTTTATAGTTACACAGACCCAGCTGGTCAAGATGCTGAGGCTTTGTAATTACTAATGACGTGACTCAGCTTGTTCATTTACCTCCAGAATAACACTAGACAAACCTCTACACTCACTAAATACCTTGACATTTTCTCGCCAACAGCCCTTCAAAGTACACGGTCACTGTTAGTTGTTCTTCAGGGTACTTAAGATCACAAGTTGGTGACTGTCTTTTCTTCATTGGGCTTCTATATCATGGCCTTTCCTAGTCTCATTGTATGGAATTACAGGCATGTGAAATAGACTCAGTTGTTCTTTTCCTTTTTTGGATTACTGTTTTAAATATTCTGATACCACTTTTATTCAGGATGTGTGAGTGAAATTATTGATCAAAAAATATTGAACAGGCTGAGAATAGAAAAGTCACTTCTTGCAGACTGGTCTGTTAGTTGATGGACAGAAGTTGGAGCTGTTAGCTCCAACTTCTGTCCATCAACCCCCCCCCCCACTTCTGTGACAATCTGATGGTTCTATTTCATTCTTAGCTAAAGACAAAGCTGACTTATTAGCTTCCTATTTTTCTTTTAAGTCTTGTATTGATGACTCCACTCCTCTCATATTGAATACACTCCACTCAGTGCCTCTTGTGATTTTTTGACAGAAGGACGTTAGAAGAATTGTGAAAAATCTTGATTGCCAAGAAAGCTCTAGGTCCTGACGGCATTTCTCCACTCTTGTTCTTAAAATCTCCTGCTCTTGTGTTGCCTTTTTACGTGTTCTTATTCCACTGATGTTTTTGAATGCATGAAAGTTTGCTCTTATCCAGCCAGTTCCTAAGAAGAGTAGCATATCCCTCTCATGAAATTATCACCCCATTGCACTTACCTCTACTCTTTCTGAAATAGAGAAATCCATCATCTGCCAACTCTTTTACTGATCATCACTCTAGATTCTGTCAGTGTTGTCAGTTTTCTGGTGATATATTAGTTTGTTAGCCATCTTCAGACAGATTCAGTGGAAAGATGTTTTGGAACTCAAGCAGTTCTTTGACATCTTTAAAGCTTTGGATTATGTTTGGCCTAAGGGCTAAGCAAACTGCCATCTTATGGTCTGCCAAGTGTTGCAATAAGGTATCCAGATTTCTCTGACTGTTCACTGTTTGTGATGGCATTAAGTCATAACTTCTCTATGAAAGCTGATGTTTTCCAAGGTTCATTTCTTTAACTCTTTTCCTCTTGTATATTAATGACCTTCTGCTGATTGGAAATGCTATAGTTTTTCTGATGATAGTGTACTACAATCCACCTTCCAGTTTGAGAAATATTGCCCTGTATAAACAGTCTTAACTTCTTAAATATCCACCACAAATTCCTTAAATGCTGATGTTTCTGTTATATTCCTTTTCTATGAGTATTGTTCTTCCAAATTGGCATCTATAATGCAAACAGTCTCAACTTCTTGAATATCCCCTACCAATTCTCCGGCGCCTCCGTAGCCAGGTGGGAAGGAGCAGCAGTGTCGTAGCACACGCTTCTTGATTAAACCGGGGTTCGAGCCCGACACCACCAAATACAGAGGATGTGGAAAGGTCAGGGAATGACCACCGCATATCCCGGAGCAATATGGCCTTAGTTGCTAATGCTCCTTAAAAAACCAAACAACAAACAACCAATTCTCCATTGGGGAAAAGAAAACATAGTTAGCTTCAATCCTTTTAAAACCCAGTCCTGTCTTTTTTCTTGGAAAAAAAAAAGTCTTCTGCTGCTATGCTCATCTTTGATGATACTCATATTTCTGGACAAGATCATATCTCCACTAGGGATTACCCAAACTTCTCTTCTAAAACTTCTAATCTAAGCAGAGGTCAAATACTTGGCCATCAGATTTCAGTGGGAGCAAAGATTTCACCACGATAGAAATCGGATACAGTAAGAAGCATTTTGATTTTATTTAGCCTCTAAAATGCTTTTTAATTAAATTCTGCATGTTTAAAAGTATATTCCCTTATAAGCTGTTTACAGTTCCATGTTTCAATACAGTTGAAAACACTAGGGGAGTGGATCATTTCTGTATAATCACATCTAAATCTGTTTAAATTCTGGAA